>NC_034185.2:50004507-50340757 GCF_002021735.2 Oncorhynchus kisutch
GAGAGAGAGAGAGGAGATACAGATATACAGAGAGACAGAGATACAGAGGGTATAGATATACAGAGACAGAGATACAAGAGATACAGAGATACAGTGAGACAGATACAGAGAAAGAGAGAGAGAGATACAGAAGAGAGATAGAGAGAGAGAGAGAGAGAGATACAGTGAGAGAGATACACACAGAGAGAGAGAGATACACAGGACAGAGACAGACAGAGAGAGAGATACACGAGGGGGGAATACACACAAGAGAGAGAAGAAGAGAGAGAGAGAGAGAGAGAGATACAGAGAGCGAGAGACACAGAGAGATACAGAGAGAGAGAGATACATAGAGAGGTACAGGAGAGAGATACACAGAGAGATACAGAGAGAGAGAGAACATACAGAGAGAGAGACAGCGAGCGATACAGAGAGAGAGAGAGGAGAGAGGAGAGAGATACACAGAGAGATAAACAGAGAGAGAGAGAGAGAGAGAGACAGAGAGAGAAATACAGAGAGAGAGATACACAGAGAGAGAGAGACAGACAGAGAGAGAGAGAAATACAGAGAGAGAGATACACAGAGAGATACACTGAGAGAGAGAGATACAGAGAGAGAGAGAGAGATACAGAGAGCAAGAGACACAGAGAGATACAGTGAGAGAGATACATAGAGAGGTACAGAGACAGACACAGAGAGAGAAATACAGAGAGAGAGATACAGAGAGAGAGAGAGAGAGAGAGAGAGAGATACAGAGAGAGAGAGAGAGATACAGAGATATACAGATAGAGAGCAATACAGATAGAGAATTTGTGGCCTTTTCCATGTGGAAAGGGCAACCAGTGGAGGACAAACAGCATTGTAAATACCACTAATATTTATCTGTTTATTTATCTTCCACTGCTATTCTAACTACAACCATTTGCACATTGCTAAAACACTCTGCATAGCTGATAATATACGCCAAACACTTGAAATGTCTATCTTTTTAAACCTTTTTGAATGTCAAATGTTTTTGTTCATGTTGTTTCGTGCCTTCTCACTTTAGTTTTAGTTTAGCTTTGGCAATGTAAACACATCTTGAGAGAGAGAGAGAGAGAGAGAGAGAGAGAGAGAGAGAGAGAGAGAGAGAGAGAGAGAGAGAGAGAGAGAGAGAGAGAGAGAGAGCGAGAGAGAGAGAGAGAGAGCGAGAGAGCGAGAGAGAGAGAGAGAGAAAGAGAGAAAGAGAACACCCCAGAACCCCATACACAAAAGGAGCTCATGCCTGTCTTTACACAGACCTTGAGCAAATTTGACTTCAATGAGCCATTGGTGAGTGGACATAGGACAGGGATCAGACGACTGGTTCGCATCACACTTAGCCGTGCAATTGAGGGTGTGTTCGTTTGTGGCCCCCCTGCACACAGCATGGGGGTAACTTCCGGTGTGTGGCTGTGACTGCGTGGTGGAATAGTAGTTGTGTTTGGGATTTCCACGTCCATGCATGTTGACCCTATATATATAAAGGTTATATAACGTATTTTGCATAGATTGAATTTTACAGTCATTGTATGAGTTCGTGCTGAAATGTGCATCCTTTTGCAACCATGTCACATAAATGATATCCTACACAACCTTAGTTTACTTTCAATAGGGAAAGTCATTGTTATGGTCCCGTAGCAAAGCAATTGAGCATTACCAACGAGTGAATCTTGAATCCTGCTCTTTTATATTTTAGGCTCCTTGTCGCTTTATTTTCCAGTTGAACTTGTATGGGAATCGGCAAGGAGAGCAACGAAGGCGTGTGAGCTTCGTTACGTCACTGCTTCCTAAAAACTGAGGCATCCCGGTAGAAACAGTAGGCTACTGCTGTTCAACCGATGCTGTTGAACCGCACGCAGATGAACCATTGTGGACTCCAATGTGCCATACACGCTTGATGAAAATGTGTCTTTTATGGATTTCGGAGGCGTTGAAAATGTGAATAATGTGGAATAACCGGAGTCGGATTGGTTCCTGTGTGTCACTTTACCGTTTTGCGACCTGCTCGCAAACATAATTTGCCAACATTTGCAGAGATTTATCTGAACCGAACTTTGGAGAGGCGGCGTCATCCAGCCCGTCTGGTAAGTACAACTAGGAAATAATAGCATTGCTTTACACTGATAGAGGAGAAATAATGTATTGCCTAAAACCATTGAAAATAGCAGGAGTCTTTCGTCATGATCATCATGAACATTGGTGACATGATAAACTTCCGAGGAGGCGTTAATATGACATTATACTGGCAGCCCATGCTTCACAATCTCCAAGATTCCCCTCTCACCACACACACACACACACACACACACACACACACACACACACACACACACACACACACACACACACACACACACACACACACCACACACACACACACACACACACACACACACACACACACACACACACACACACACACACACACACACACACACACACACACACACACACACACACACACACACACACACACACACACACTATGAAGTTGTGGGTGAGCAGCAGCATGTGCCGTCCAGAGCGCAGCGCTTTGGAGAGAAAATAGGCTGAACAATAAGTAGTGAGAGAGCGCCATCAATCGCACATCGGTCACACTCCCATGCGCACGGATTTGGGAACAAGATATTATTGCACAGGTATTACACCGAATATTTCAACATGAAGATATTTCTTGAATAGCAGGCGTGTAAATGTGCACTCTCGTTGCACACATCGAAATGAATTGAAGGTTGTAAATAGGAAAACACTTCCCCCTCCCCATAGGCTCATAATAAAACGTTGTAGGCTATTGTACTGTATAGGCAATTGTTTACATTAATAGGGAATACCATTAATCCATGCGGGAAAAATTTGAATCAAACCTATACCCAAGTAACAATTGTAATTTGCTTGGATTACCTCATAAACACTATTGGCACCGTGCGTAAATGTGGTAAAACATTGCCGACATTTGGGGAGTAAATTGTAATGTTCATGTTATGGATGCATGGAAAATGCAATCAAAATGATATTAGTGCATAGGTATTGGCATGATATTTCCCCATTAAATCCTATTTTATATGATTTGCCTATTATAAAGCCTAGGAAGGGATAAATAATTGAAATTAGACTAGGGAATAGAGCCGATCAAAGTTAACCGTTATCTCGATTCTTGAAGCGGGGGAGCGAGCTGGTTGTTTTATTTTCATGCCAGCAAAGTAGATCCGGGCGTGCGCAACGCGGAGAGATACTAGGGGGAATTCAGTGTGGAAGAAAGGGAGCAACGAGAAAGAAGTGGAAAGTGGTTAGAGTCGCGGAGAGGGAAGTCCACGTAGTTACCATGCAGACGTTCGTACCTTACAAACTACACGAAAAACCGCCAAAATCCACGCCGTTAATGAGGCAATAGGTATGTAATGTGATGCATTTGTTTGTTTTTTAGCACTTTTCCTGTGTATAAGCAAGTTGTCTTTGTGGTTTGTGAATCGGAGTTAAAAGTTGAGATTGTCCGAGCGGACTAGTTCTCTATAAGTGGCGCTCGAGCAGTGGACTGAAATCAGAGTACCCTTTCTTTCCCCCAGTGAAGTTGAACGTTTGAAAGTTTTTAGGGAAGGTATTAAATAGGCTACTATCGAAATGAGAGACTATGGAAGTTGGTTACTGTTCTACGCCTTTTGTATATGTGTGGGACTTGTTTTACACATTGTGCAGTGTTCGCGGTTGGGGTATTGTTGCCATTTCTTTAAACAAACGGTACGTACATCTGTCTCAGGCAATGCTGCCGCGTCTACGTGAAATGAATAGAAACGGGGACCGTTGGGGGATGGGTTGGACAATTAAACAACAGACAGAAAGCAATGATTTTATGAAGCTGTTTTTGTCTTTTCCTTTCTTCCAAGAATATGATTTCAGCCCCCCCAAAAAAACATGTCAATATAATTTTCCCCCTTCATGATTTGCCATGAATTGCCTAGTTCAACAGTTGAAAAATCCTTGACGTGTATGCAGACTTAGTAAAAAAAAAAAAATTGTACATGCGTTTATTTTACTTATGTTTGCTTACTATCCTGACATTACTGTGCCATAAAGCCCTACACTGGAGGCATGAAAAGTTAGCCTAATCCCCAGGGGGTAAAAAAATATAGGCTCAAGGCATACTTTTTGTTGTTGAAAGTATTCATGCCTGCATTATGCTACTAGCCCCACATCTATTTATATATGTCTATAGCAAACATACATTCAGCATGTGTTTTGAACAGATCTAAGGCAGCTGGACACCAGTGTCAGTCAATAGCCCGGGCTGGGATGTTTTAACATTCTCCAGTGCTTTTCCCGATGGCAACTCTTTTAAAAGCCCAAAGCGCAGCGCTGTGTTTATTTTAGCATAGCCTAAACAGAAAATAGCCAAACTCAGGAACCAAGGCCCCAGAGTCAGTATAGATACAGCTTTTAGTGCTACACTATTTCCAGGCATAATAATGGATGTATAATGTACACGTGAAATCCAATACGAGCACAAACCTGTATGCCTGAATGTCACTTCCTTTCGTATTAAGACTATGTATTTTGAGTCAGTTTGCGTGTCTAGTTATACGAGGACAGTGCTGCTTTCCTGCCATTTCCAAAACCTTTCTTCGTGCAATGTATCCGCTTGAGCTATTTGCATAATGTCACGTAGATCAAAGAATTTCAAACATGTGCAATTTAGAAGATAGAAGGAATTGTCAAATGTGCTTATTATAGCTTTGAAGTCCGTTTTCGCTTGACCAGTAATTGAATAAGTGAGAATTGGATGCAGTACAACTATTTTGTCATTACCAATGACCTCCATCATCATTTGTACATAGAGGACTGAATTAAATGAGTACATGTTCTGATGTGAAGAGACTCGTCTCTGAATTGTGCTTTGAAACAGTAAAAAAGGATTTACGTAGTATATCTGTTCTGTTAAACCTGTTGCTGAAATCGTAAGAGGAATGCCGGCTAAGACAAATACGTTATTTGTCCTATATCTTTTCTCCCTCTCCCCCTCTGTCACAGAAAACTCATTTATCAGCCTGACCATCGTTTGTCCTGCCGTTTAAATGAGCTCAGTGAGGCTCACAGTAAAGGGAGGAGTAAGGTTAGAGACCTTTGTCGAGCAGATATTAACAGCAGCCGTTCACCGTGCCACTTTAAAACCACAATTTTGTTGGGAAGGTTCAACATTTAGCCCTTTTGCTTGTTAGCATAAAGACATATATTTTATGATGCTCTTAAATTAAAGCACTGATCCATCCCTATTGAGATTTTCTGAAAAATCTATAAAAATGTTTAATTTTATGTTTATTTTTTTTAGCTTGTTTCTGACCTTCTGTTTTGTGCATCTCCAGGTGGTTTGGTAGAGAACACGGTACGAAAATGGGGAAATACTTGACTTCACTGCTCGTGCTGCTCCTGCAGCTCCTCTGCGGCTGCACAGGGAACCAAAGGACGGAGAAGGCATTGGCCCTGCAGTTCACTCACTCTGTTTACAATGCCACCATATATGAGAACTCTGCTGCTAAGACCTACTTGGAGAGTCATGCCAAGATGGGCATCTACATCACAGACCCCACCTGGGAGATACGGTACAAAATAGTGTCAGGAGACAATGAGAACCTTTTCAAAGCAGAGGACTACATCCTGGGAGACTTTAGCTTCCTGAGAATAAGGACCAAAGGAGGCAGCACTGCCATTCTGAACCGGGAGGTCAAAGACCACTACTTGCTCACTGTCAAAGCTGTGGAGAGGGGCACCAACGTGGAGGCTCGCGCCCGAGTCCAGGTCCAGGTTCAGGACACCAACGACCTGAGGCCTCTGTTCTCTCCCACCTCCTACAGCGTCTCGCTGCTCGAGAACACGGCCCTACGGACCAGCGTGGCCAAGGTCACCGCCACGGACGCCGACATCGGGACCAACGGGGAGTACTACTACAGCTTCCGGGAGTGGACAGATGTGTTCGCCGTTCATCCCACAAGCGGGGTGGTGACGCTGACGGGCAAGCTTGATCACGCTGAGACCCAGCTGTATGACCTGGAGATCCTGGCCGTGGACCGAGGCATGAAGCTCTACGGGAGCAGCGGCTTCAGTAGCATGGCCAAGCTGACGGTGAGGGTGGAGCAGGCCAATGAGCACGCGCCTGTCATCGCCGCAGTCACCCTGGCACCCTCGGGCGCTGACCGCGACCCCACCTACGCCATAGTGACCGTCGAGGACAGCGACCAGGGACCAAATGGGGAGATCGCGTCGTTGAGCGTGGTGGCGGGCGACCCCCTTCAGCAGTTTAAGGCCATGAGAACTAGTCCCGGGAGCAAGGAGTACAAAATCAAAGCGGTCAAGGATGTAGACTGGGACACCCAGCCTTTCGGATACAACCTCACGTTACAGGCCAAGGACAAAGGAAGCCCCCCCCAATTTTCTTCAGCGAAAGTGGTACATGTAACATCCCCTCAGTTTAAAGTGGGCCCCCCTAAATTTGAACACGCTGTTTATAGGGTCAATCTCAGTGAGTTTGCCCCTCTCCATACACCTGTTGCTATGGTAACTGCATTGCCAAAGTATCCACAGTTGAAGTATGCTTTCAGATATAAAACAGAGAAGAATCGTTTTGCTATTAATCCAGACACTGGCTTAATTACCACAACTGGACCCATCTATGCGGATTATGCCCCTAAATTTGAACTAGAAGTTATTACCAGTGACAAAAAGGCTGCGACCAAGGTTATCATTGACATTATAGATGTTAACAATAATGCTCCTGAGTTCCAACAGACCTCTTACAAGGCCACCGTTGATGAGAATGTACCCGTAGGGTCCAACGTGTTAGCAGTGAAAGCCACGGATCTAGACAGTGGAGAGAACGGGTATGTGACCTACAGCATTGCCAACGTGAGCCCGCAGCCGTTTGTCATCGACTACTTCTCTGGTGTCATCAGCACCTCAGAAGAGCTGGATTACGAGCTGATGCCAAGGATTTACAATCTCAAAATTAGGGCTTCAGACTGGGGTTCCCCTTTCCGACGGGAGGTGGAGGCATCAGTTACTGTCACACTGAATAACCTGAATGACAATAAGCCTCTATTCGAAAATGTCGACTGTGAAGTCACGGTGCCTAGAGACCATGGTGTGGGAGAGCAGATAACGACGGTGTCTGCAATTGACGCTGACGAATTGCAGCTAGTGCGGTACGACATAAAAACTGGGAATGATCTTGATCTCTTTGAGTTGAACTCCAACTCGGGTGTGCTTTCTTTGAAACGAACACTGAGCGAGGGGGAGGCAGGTAAAGTGTCCTTCCATAGCTTACAGATCAGAGCCAGTGATGGAGAGCATGAGACTGAACCAATGATAATGAATATCACTGTCATCACAGCTCGCAAGCCTGTCCAACTGAAGTGCGTCGACACTGGGGTTGCTACCATGTTGGCAGAAAAGCTTCTTCATGGCACTAAGATCCACACCCCAACTGAGCCTGACGGTAACTTAATGGACATCCATACGGTTAACCGCTACTCCCCTCAGTTTGCAGAGTCCTTCCCCAGTGTCATTGAGGTCAAAGAGGACCTTCCGGTTGGGGCTAGGGTAGTCCATCTAAGCGCCTCCGACACAGACAGTGGTTTTAACGGAAAACTGGTGTACGTTATTTCAGGAGGAGATACAGAGAGTCGTTTCATTGTAGACATGAACACCGGTTGGCTTTTGGTTCACACGCCACTGGACAGGGAAACGACGGACCACTACACACTGAATGTCACGGTCTACGATCTGGGAATACCGCAGAAGTCCTCCTCGCGTCTTTTGGATGTTAAGATCTTGGATGCTAACGATAACAGTCCACAGTTCCTGCAAGACTCCTATTCGGTGGAAATAAGTGAAAAAACACCAGTGGGGACTGAAATCGTCCAGGTGGATTCCACCGATAAGGACCAGGGAGATAACGGAGTAATCAGGTATTCGATTGTGGCCGACACTGACCAGTTTGCCATTGACGAGCTGACTGGAGTAGTGACAGTGAAAAAGCAGCTGGATCGCGAGGTGCATCCGGTTTACATTCTGAAGATCGCTGCGTGTGACCAGGCGGTTAATGATCCTCAACTCGTGTCTACAGTGTTGCTGAAGGTCGTTCTTGAGGACGTCAATGACAATCCTCCCAAATTTATCCCGTCAAATTACCGGGTGAAGGTGAGGGAGGACCTCCCGGTCGGCACTGTGATTATGTGGCTGGAGGCTCACGACCCGGATGTCGGGCTGTCCAGTCAGGTACGGTACAGCCTCAGCGATAACGGGGACGGCAACTTCGAGGTGGACAAACTCAGTGGCGCGGTGCGCATCCTGCAGACTCTGGATTACGAGAAGAAGCAGGTGTACAACCTCACGGCGAAAGCCAAGGACAAAGGGAAGCCCGTGTCTTTATCGTCGACGTGCTTCATTGAGGTGGATGTAGTGGACGTAAACGAGAATCTGTATCGCCCGTGGTTCCCCTCGTTTGTGGATAAGGGATTTATAAAAGAGGACGCCCTCATTGGGACATCCGTAATGAAAGTAACGGCTCAAGACGAAGACAAAGGAAGAGACGGAGAAATACGCTACTCAATACGGGACGGCTCTGGTTTAGGGATATTCACCATTGATGAAGAGACTGGTGAGTTTCTCACTTTTTCCCCCTGTCTTTGTCATTACCATATTGCCCCTATGTGAAGGCCCATTTTGTTTATCATTTATTATTTAAGGCACCAAATGGGCATGCATGAATTTTAAATGACTGGGATGTGAAAAGGGGTGTAATCCCATGTATCTGTGCAGACTATGCTTGTCTGCCCATGTCCTCCCCCCCTTCCCTGAAATATCAGTGGTGGGGGCAAATGGTGAATGGAGGTGAGGGTTGCTTCCTGGAGAACCGCTAAGCTTCCTGATTCCTTTCATTTTTCTGTCTGAGGGAAGAGAATTGATGGCAGGAACAGCTGGAGCAGCTGTGTCCAAGACCTGCAGTAGACATTCCAAACTAGTTGCCGAGGAATTAAGAGGATTGCTTAGTGATTTTAGCCACTGACGCTCCCTTTCCCACGGGAGCACTTTGTTTCAATGTCGAAAAACGAGTCATATGCAAATGGCTAATGCTGCATGCTGGCTCGTCCCACATGAGATGGAACTTGTTTGTATAATGAAAGAGATATTTTTCTGTGATTGTCATATATGCTTTAGTATTGCAAATCTACATTTTTGTGTGTGTGTGTCTGGTGAAATGCACTTGCTGGCCTCTTTGTGGTCTTACAAAGAATATAGGAGTACTTTTTTTCTCCGCTGCTCACGGACGTTAAAGAACCTGTGCCAAGGGTTTAAAAATATGCAGTTCGGAATTCAAACGGTTTTTGCCACAAAAGGCTACTGGTCACCCCATTTTGGGTGTGTCAGACCTGGCTTGCTGCCCTTGACATTTAAACACAGTTACCATACTCTGGGTGGCTAAATGTGAGTTTTTCCCTTTTAAAATGTATTTCTGCATGGCAATATACATATTTAATGTACAAATGGGCCGGTGAAACTTGATGCATAAAACATGAGTTTTTTTTAGCATATATGTGGTCTATCCCCTAAGTCTGGAAGTCCAATGCAATGTCTCTGGAAATGTAATTTACAGATTTTAAAGTAACTACATGAGAAATTGATGAGAGAATGTTAATTTAGATTCAGGTGGAGACATACACTTTATTAAGCAGAGTAAATTAGGGCCTTCCGTGAACCTGTGGGGAAATCACACTTTCTTTGCTGGTAAATTTAGCATGACGGGATGAGCCGGCATGAAGCATGGCTCCTTAAGGACCATCTGTCAGCTATTGTGCCTGTCCAGTCTTAGTATGATTGTTCTCTGGGGTAGTTGTCAGATTGTTGCTTGTAGATAATTCTACCTCTTTTGTTCAAAATATACTGAGGGAAGATGTAAACAGAGCGAACTGGAGAGAGCCTTTTGATTCTTGAAATGCAATATGAAACTCATCTGAGATTGGTTTAAAAATAGCTTCGGTCCCGCTCATCAAAATTTGTGGAAACTTTCTCACACACAATGCACTCCTTAGGAAGTTGACATTTTGAAACAAAGTGCCTTATATTTAGGCAACAGAGATTTCTGCTCTGTGGTTTGTTAGTTGAGACTCTTCCCTCGGCTTGGGGCTGTGGATCTTAGGCCGAATCTCAGAAGTGTTCTTGTTTCTGTGAAGGACACCCACTTCTTGTTTGAAATCCCACTCCTGAATGTATTGGATGCAGGTCACCGGGAGCTCCTGACCTGCTCTTCCTCCCCTGCCCTCGACCTCCATGGCCTTCAGAGTGATTTATCAGAAGTGGCAATGATAGGATTGTCCTGCTATTCAGCCCCATTGTTTGGGATCACAGCCATAGCTGGTAGCAAACCAAATATGCCCAAGGCGACGGTGTGCCTCCTGGGAATCCATGCATTGACTGAAGGATGGTTTGGGGGGTGGGGTTGGTCTGGGTCTGAGCAGAGGAGGGTGTGAGGTTACCACGTGAGGATTATGCTCTACAAGAAATCAATGTAAAACAAAGGGTGCACGCCCAGCGTCGCTTTCACCCAGTCGTGCAGCTGCAGCTCGTGCTTTCCGACAAGTAGGAAAACAAGGGTTGAGAAGAGAAGAAAACAAATGAAAAAGTGGTAAAATCAAAGGATGCATGCCAGAAGCCACACACACCTTAAGCTCTGGAAAAGTGTTTTTATGAGGGGGCTAGTAAGGGAAGGTTGGCTAACATCTGTGGCTGGTTAAGTTAAATGCCTTTTGGAATCTCATGTTCTCCTTGTGCATGCTTTTATTTATTCCCGGTATCCTCTTGAACCCCTGGGTTTGAGAATGGAGGGGTAGTGATGAGGAATGTGCAAATGAAAAGGTCTTTAGTGCCCATTCGACTCCCTTACCTCTCATCTTACCGCCAAGAAGATACAATTTTGGCCCTTTAGTTTTTCTCCTTAAGCCTAAATCTTGAACTTTATATTTAGTTACTAGCTTAATTTAGTTCAGTGAACAGAGGCGGAAATACATTTATGTAACTTCAGCTTTCAATATATTATTTTACCCGATTCAGGGTTTGCTTTTGCTAAGAGCAATAATTCAGCCATTTTTTTTAGGCCAAGATAAGATTAACAAAACCCAGAAAGTTGTTACTTCTAAGATAGGAATCAACATGTTTTCCCCCTATCCAGTTCTTATTGTCCAACTGTAGACGGCTATATCTGCCAAACGTCTGGCCCGGGCCCATCTGGATCTCTGACCCTTGTATTTACTTCTGCACATCACACAAACATGTTTAGAGCTGGGGGCTATGTGGAGCCCAGGTGAGATTTTGTGTGCAGTCCAGGCTAATTCTGTCCTTGTGTGTGCTCCGATACTGCTGTTGGGGTTATCGAGCTAATGGGGGCCTGACACACTTAAGGCCAGCTAGGTATGCCACTAACCTGATTGATGTTATTGATGTTTCCAGGGCCAGGCATGGAATCTATTTCCTTGATTTAATAAACCTTTAGTTGGGAAAAGGAACAAACATCTGGAGCCTGAGGTCATGATACAGAGGGAAGATCAACAAGATGGACTTCTTTCACAAAGTAGGCTAGTTAAGGCTTCTAGTAAGAGGGGGGGTTGTTGTGGTTGGGTCGTAGGAGTTAGGGCTGGGCATTGCCAGGGACCAAGATAAGACATTATCACAATACTTTGGTGCCAGTACGGTATTTATTGTATTTCTCGCGATTATATTTAGATATATATATATATATATATATATATATATATATATATATATTGTGAATCAATAGTGTGATTTTTATTGCGATTCAATGTTCCAAACTTATTGCTCACCATATGTCTGCTGCAGAGGGGCAAGAGAGCCATGAGGAAACAGGTTTTTGATCAGTCATGGAAATCAAAGTCTAAAAACAAATTGGCTCCCTATTTTAAAAGCTATGAAGGAAAAATACTGAGTTTTGGTGCAGGTACAGCCAACTAGCTCAAAACTATATTGCGATATTGTCAATACGATATATCGTTAAAAACCATTACTAGTAGAAGTTATTGTTGTGCGGTGGTCGAGGTGGTGAGTGGTATTAATTTGGGACAAAACCACTTGACATTCCATTCTCGACTCTTAATGGTACTTCACTCTGCAGTGCACTATAAATTATTTTCACCGACGTCCCTATAAAAAAGCCAGTAATGCTGCCGCTGTTGCTTAGGGAAGAGGGAGGGGTGGAGGATGTTGTTTGTCATGGACTGTGCTTAATTAGTGGCGAGGTAGGCTATAGGCCTAGGCCCAATAAGTCTTGTACGGGTACATTGCTCAAATCAAATTGTATTTGTCACATACACATGGTTAGCAGATGTTAATGTGACTGTAGCGAAATGCTTGTGGTAACAATGTAAGAAATAATACATTAAAAAAAACACTGAATAGTTTCCTTAGAACTCGAAGTGAGGCGACCATCTCTGTCGGTGCCATCAGTGAATCGATGTTGACCGTTCTCAAAGTAGATCAATTAGACTTGGTGCTTGCGCTAAAGGATTGACTGCCGTTTATGAGGTCATGGAAGAGTCCTCTGTGATCAATTAAGCATGTCTTTCTGTTAGAACTCCTAATACCTTGTATTTCAGCCTTTGACGTAAAGAGCTAGTTCGACCAGACTCTCTCTCTCGTTGTTTCTCCTCCAGGAACTGCTAGTTTCGATGCCGTTTTGACAGCACTATTGAGGTCATGTCTGTACGCTCGTTAGCCTACTTTGTGAACCGAGGTGAAAAACCAAGATGTGATGATTGAATTAGCACTGATTCACTTAACAGGAGGAAGAAGAACGGGGGGGGTGGGGGGGTGAACCAAGGTGTAAGGCCTTCATGCGGTGTGTTTGCATTTAAGTAGGAAATACGTAAGGAATCTCAATAGCCCCAGTGGAATCGCCTCTTCCGTCCAGATGCTCGTTGGATAATGTATGCCATTGCCCTTTGCTCATTGGATAATGTATGCGTTGCCCTTTCACTTCAAACTGGAGGCAGCCGGTGTGCTGAAATAGCTGTGTGTGGAGGCAAATGAAATAGTTTGACGTGTAATGACAAAGTACTGTGAGCGTGTGTTTTCCCCTCTTCAATTTTGGCCTTCCTCCCTCCTCTCTTTCCCCAAATTGTCCTCCCATTGCCCTTCCTGACGAGAGCGAGTTAGGGCCGACCCTCGGTGATGCCAGATAGGGGAGGTATGTGGCGAATGGTTTTGTCTCTTCACGTTTGGCTGCGTTCACTATTCCAGCTACGTCTGCACCACCAAAGCTTCATGGGAGATTGATTGAACCTAAGCACCCAGGCCCGGTCCCTTCAATTTTTTTGCTGTTGATTCTATACACAGAAGCTCAAGCCAGAAGTGTGACTTCTTCAGCACACTCAAAAGAGCCACATGACTCGTAATGGCCTTTGCTTGAGTGCCGTTGCTGGGGGCGACAGGGCCAGGAATGTGCATTCGGGCCAAAGTTGATTGTCGGGTGCTAAATGAAAAGCACACTTTCCCCAGTTAAAGTTTGTTGCTTCTCTCTGTCCATTAAGTCTTTTTTTTTTTTTGAAACCTGTGAAGGTGCCGCGTGCAGATGGCGTGCTCGATTGTGAGTCAACTCTTGTCATGCTAATCTAGGCAGTTGAGCCCCGTGGCTAATAATGGTTGGGTGACATTTTGTTTTCTTTTTTATGTAAACTACTGTAAATTATGACTCTACACACGTTGCTAATGATTGCACAGAGATCCTGCAGACACGTACAAGACTGCAGTAACTACAATAATCCAATTGATTTTAGTGAAGTTTACTGGGATATATTCGATTGTTGAAACTTGGGCCGAGAAATGTTGTTTTTCAGTTCTCTATCTTGGTGTGTGTTCCCCTGTTACTTTGGAAAAGACCTGCAGTTCCCTGTAGCATGTTCACCTGAATGTGAAGTCGTTGTTCTCCGATCATAGCCCCAATCAAAAATGGAGTTTACCGCAGTGAAAGGGGTAACCGACAAAGGCTTTAGCTGGCTGTTTCTTTTCAAGCATCTCTCGATATGATGCATTGGCTCTCAAGGCGTACCTGACTGAATGTCAAAGGGAAACAGTGCTTGGCTTGAACGAATCCTGAGGTTTCATGTGTTGAGAGACAGCCACTTAATAAAACCAAACGGCGAGTGATGAAGATGCTCCTTTTTGAATTCCCCGCCCGTCATGTTCGTGTTGTCAAGCTGCCAACGTAAAGACCAAAGACAGGAAACATCAGAATTACGGTAGCATGACCAGAGACAGCAGCTTAATGGCACTGGGTTCAAATCCAGTGTTATACAGATGTAGACACTGACATGTTTAGGCCTAAGTGCCATGGTTGCCACTTAGGGTTGAAAAGCTTAGGACAGAAAAGGCTGCCCAAACATGCATATAAACCCACATACTGTCCCAACCTTCCCGTCATAACTCTCAACAACCATGATGCCTTTTTATAGGCCTAAACGCCACTCTAATCTCTAATCTCCGAAGACAATAAAAATGTAATGAAAAAAGAATCAACCTTTTGTAAATGTCAGCACGGCAGCCTATTGGAAAATGAGAGCAGGCCTATATTTCAAAGTGCCTTATCTGTCACCCAAAAAAATACCTTTCCACGGGAACCGTTTACTGCGGCGCATTGAGTACAGTCGGTGTCAGTGGGCAACTATCTCAGGGGGCTTCGTACCATCTGTTTTCTCCTTATCGCAAAATGTTTACATCGCGCCCACTATCATCAGAGGAGCGGGGCATGGCACCGAAGGGCCGGGAGGGAACAGGGCTTAAATTATAACGTGATATTAAACCAGGTGGCGCTTCTCACAGGCCCGCTCTGAGGCCTTTTGAAATAATACTGCGCTCTGTGACAATGGTAGCTGCCTGGGCATGTCCCAATAGGCTTCCTCAACTGGAATTAATGGGCTAAATTCTGCCAGAGAAAAATCCCATCAGGCATGTTTTCATTGCATCATTTGCCTTTCGTTCATTAAAGACTCTCGCTTTCACTCTGTATCTCGCTGCGTTCTCCCCTCTCCCCCTCACTCCAGATGAATGCAGCCATTTAAAAAAAGTTTTTCCTTGGGCCAGAGAATCTAGATTAGGATTCTTATTTTATTACACAGTGTCATCAAGCTATAGTTTTGAATATCTATGCCGCTTTAAAATGTTAATTCCCCCCTGGTCTGTTGATGCAGTTTTAATAAAGGGCAGTTGTTTAGTGCTTTTAGTTAGTTCCCTCCCCTTTTAAGACCATATGATTATGTAGAGTGAAGCACACTGCTCCACATTGTTAAGCTGGCTGAAATGATTCAGTTTGTCCCCTAAGCCCAGCTGTTGATAGCTCTGTTTTATGCCTCCGGTGGCGATTTTATACAAAATGCACAATGTTGCGTGAAGCGGAGGTGGTTGGTGGGGGCACAACTCAGAGGATCGCCGGGTCAAAGAGAGATCAAATCACATTTTGTTACAACAAGTAGCAGACTTTTTACTGTTAAATGCTTACTTTACAAGCACTTTCCTAACAATGCAGAGTTAAAAAGTATGCAAACTTGCAAAAATGAATGAAAAAAAAACACAATAAAATATTAGTAACACAATAAAAAAGTAATAAGGAGGCTTTATACAAGGAGTACCGGTACTGGAGTCAGTGTGTTGGGGTACTAAGTAGTTGAGGTAATTGAGGTAATAGGTACATGTAGTTAGGGTTAAAATTGACCAGGCAATCAGGTTTGATAATAAACAGAGTAGCAGCAGTGCGTGTGAAAGTGTGTCTGTGTGAGTGTGTTGGTGTATGCGTGTAGTGTCAATATGCAGATGTGATGTGTTTGTAAGCGCGTGTGTGTGCGTGTGTGCACGTCGGTGTAGTATGTGTGAGTCCAGTGAGTGTGCATAGAGTCAGTGCAAAATAATTAATAAAATGGGTGGGTGCAAGTAGTCCGGGTAGCCATTTGATGAACTATTCATCAGTCTTATGGCTTGGGGGTAGAAGCTGTTCAGGAGCTTTTTGGTCCCAGACTTGGTGCTCCTGCACAGCACGGCAAGCGGAGAGAAATGCGCTTTTGTTTTGAGAGACTCTGTGTGAACTCATCACAGCTGTTTTGATGACTGTTTTCCCAGATCTACACTAATGTACTGAATACCCGCTGAATGCTGGTCACTCTTCAAAGCGCCACCATATTTCGTCAATGACCCCGATACGGTCTTTGACACTTCAATAGCCTGCCAAGTCCTATTTTGCATGGTGATTCTAAGCCTTTGGCCGATGCATTACCGTGTGTAACTCAAGCTGTCCGTATTATTCAGAAATATCCATAATTCTATAAAGTAATAAAGATGATGAGTGTGAAAGCGAGACCTGTAGGCTTTGTGGGTATCCCACGGGGTGGAGTTTTTCAGCTTTGGCTGCACTTCATAGCCTTGTGAATTTTTCAAACGTTTTGGGCATTAACACTTACAGTATGGACCGAAAAACGTTAGAAGTGCAGGGCTAGGTCTTAGCTTCTGAGAACTCTGGGATCCAAAGAGATGATTTGATTTCGCGCTGGGGGCATGGGAAGCTTAGCTCAGGACTCTTTTTCTAATACACCCAGGGCTCTACGTGCTGGAGGAATTTGAAGCATTCCACCAGAGCCGTTGGGGGGGGGGGGGGGGCTGAGAAAGTTTATGTAAGCATGTGAGGCAGGAGTCCTAAGAAGGCTGAGGAATGCGAGGGGAAAGGAGAGCGGAATTACCGAGAGGTAGTTCAAAGCAAACGTTCTGACTTTTTCAAGTGCAGAGCAAGGGAGTGCTGGCGTAAGCCGAAAGAGCTGATCTCTCGGTCTTGAGAAGACACGTTTTTGTTCTCTCGTGGTCTCCGAAGCACGTACATTATTCCTGCACGGTCTCTTGGTGTGAAGGTCATCGGGAGACCATCTCGACTTCTGTAGATATCTTTGTCGACAATAGAAAGAAAAACTGTGAAAATAGTTTTTCTCTGGGCCGTGGTAAAGTTGACTGCAGCCTAATTCCTCATTACACGTTTTCAATGCCAGAAAAATATGATATTGACTCAGTTTCTGAAGTAGACATCGTGCGTCCATATGAAAATAAGCACTGGGGATAAACAGGATTTTGCAAATCCTAATCCTCTTTTGACAACCGGTAATCTTTTTGGCGCTCTAATTTGTTTCAATTGCCAGCTTTTGATATCCATGGCATGTGCAATCCCCTCCATTTGTGGTGACACCATTGTAGCTACAAGGCCTTCTGGGGAAAAAGAGTGTCTCTCCCCAATTTAGCCCCCCCCCCCTGCCCACTATGTACACCCTTTCATGACAGGGACCTTGGTCCTATACATGCTAGAAATACTGAGTACACCTCATCCTCTGAACTAAATAGGGAACATCATAGTGTAGTTCCGCAGGTACTACTCCCACCGTGTGTTACCTTTTTGTTTTGGCCTGGATCCGCTGGATATATCCAATCCACTTAAATGTCTCCTGTCCTCAGACCTCCTCTGCCATTTTCCTCGGCGCCTCGAAGCACAACCATGTTATCTCACCATTTTGTCAAAAACAACACTCAGCGGCTGTGTGTTGTGCAGCGGACTTCATCCAGCCTCCCCGCTGTAACTAGCTATTGAGTAAATGTCACGGTGGACCTGTTTCCCGAGACTGATTGACGTGGCGGGTAGCCTAGTGGTTAGAACTTTGGGCCAGTAACCAAAAGGTTGCTAGATCGAATCCCCGAGTTGACAAGGTAAAAATCTGCCGTTCTGCCCCCGAACAAGGCAGTTAACCCACTGTTCCAAGGCGGTCATTGTAAATAAGAATTTGTTCTTAACTGACTTGCCTAGTTAAATAAAGGTTAAATAAAGATAAAATGAATTTAAAAAATTAAGCGAACACACTTTACAGTTCACACGCCTACATGAGATGGCAGAATTGTAGGGACAGCGTTAGCCCGTTAGCTCTTTTTATTGTGTAGCCTAGCTGCTGTGCTAGGTGGCTGTCGAAGGTGTAGCTGTAGGGTATGCAAGGAAGAGGGAAAGAAAGGAGAGAGAGAGAGCAAATCTGTCTGGGTAGGTTGCCTAGGCTTTGTCAACTGTTTTTATTGTCCCAAGGGCACATTTTGTAACTTCCTCATTGACTAGCCTAGAAATATAGGTGTGGTGGCTAAATACCTCAGATTCATGATTTATACAGCTAACTATTGTTTCAATGCTTTGTCGATAGATGCTTGTCTTCTTGTAGTTTTATTTAAAGCCAGTCACTCATTCATGTTTGAATAAAAAGTAGATGTCAACTGAAATTGTCCTTGTGTTCAGAAAGAGCTGTATTGAAATGGTTCTCTTTTTGAATTGAACTATTCTAGGCGTCAGAGCCTCATCAAACTATAAAAGAAGACAGATTGGGACTTACTTACTTCCGCCAGTCAACCATTACAATGCTATCGTACCAGTTGGCCTTTACCTACCACAGTTTAAGTTTCCTGTGAGGGGTGAGTTTGGGTCAAGGTTCTCTGACTATGCAGCATTGGAATGAATGAATGAATGAATTACATTTTAATTTCGTGTCAAATCGTTATATTGGCAACCCATCCTATCCGGGATTAATTGAAACATACACAAACATTGCAATAATTCACTGTGATAATTGCTCTAGCGGTGCAGAACAGTCATATAAAGCCATCTTCTCTATGCTGATAGCTTTAGGGTTGGCTGCTAAAAGCCTGACGCTCATGAGCGAGTGGAATGAAATGGTATAGGTGTGGTGGCTAAATGATTCATCATTTACACGCTCCGTCAGTAATTATCCAGCTATTGATTTGATATGTTTCGATAGATGCTTTGTCTTCTGGTATGTTTATTTAAAGCCAGTCACGCATTCATGTTTGTATAAAAAGTAGATGTCAACTGAAATTGGCATTTTGTGTTCAGTCGGAGCTTCATCGAAATGGTTTTCTCTTTTGAATTGAACTATTCTAGGCGTCAGAGCCTCATCAGAACTATTTAAAAAAGATACGAGATTTGGACTTTCTTCCTTCCTTCCGCCGGTTCGACCATTACAATGCTATCTTACCAATTACGGCCTTATCTACCACGGTTTGTTTAAGTTTCCTGTGAGGGGTGAGTTTGGGTCAAGGTCCTCTATGACTGCAGTCTTGTTAGTCACCTGTAGCAGTGCAGAACTGCACTAATATAAAGTCATCTTCTCCATGCCGATAGCTTTAGGGTTGGCAGTGGGCACTCTGACAGCCTGACACTCCTGAGCGAGTGGAATGCTTCTGCTATGCCGGTGTCTCCCAGTCAAACGGATGAGCACTCAAGCATGGGCGTTGCGTTGGCACAGGCACAATAAATGTCTCATCCCTCTCGTTCTAGCTGTCTCTCTTTTACCTTGTCTCTCACACACACAATTAGTCTGAATAGCACACATTCTCACCCTTACACACAGACACAAAAATGTATAACACACACACACTCTCCCTCTTAGTTTCTCGCTCCATATTCTTTTACACACTCAACCGCTCTCTCCATCTCATCCTCACTCCTTCTTTTCCCAATCTCCACCCTCTCCCTCTGTCTGCCTCTCACTCATACTCTTTCCCCATGCTCTCGCAGGACGCTAGCAGTCAGATTAGCGCTCACATTTCTTATTCATGCCTCACATTTGCAAATCTGTTCCTCCCAGAAGCTATCTCAGTGAGTGCAGTGAGTAGTCGGCAGTGCTTCCATGAGGAAAAACTCACGCGTTTTTTTTTTTTGTGGCAATATATACAGATTTTGTTATCGGTTTACTTCATTATATAATCACTCTTTTTATTTGTATTTCCGCCTCATGATGGCCCTTTGGGTGCATTTCACATTCGGCGCCAGCCAGCAAGCCTTGACAAGCCTGTATACCCATATGACATCGACCATATTACAACCCTGCATGCCTTCAGAAAGTATTCATACCCCGTAACTTAATCCACATTTTGTTGTTGTTACAGCCTGGATTCAAAATTGATTAAATATATATTTTTTCTCACCCATCTACACACAATACCCCATAATGACAAAGTGAAAACATGTTTTTAGAAATGTTTGCAAATGTAGTAAAAATAAAGAACAGAAATATCTCATTTGAGTCATCTGAGTCAATCATTTATAGAAGCACCTATGGCAGCTATTTACAGCCGTGAGTCTTTCTGGGTAAGTCTCTTAAGAGCTTTAGACACCTGGATTGTGCAACATTTGCCCATTTTATTCTTTAAACAATTCTTCAAGCTCTGTCAAATTGGTTGTTGACCATTGCTAGACAACCATTTTAAGGTCTTGCCATACATTTTTAAGTAGATTTAAGTAAAAAACTAACTCGGACACGCACTGCATTCTTGGTAAGCAACTCCAGTGTAGATTTTGCCTTGTGTTTTAGGTTATTGTCCTGTTGAAAGGTGAATTTGTCTCCCGGGATTTTCCTCTTGGATTTTCTCTGTGCTTAGATCCATTCCGCAAAAACATTTATTCCCGAAAAACTCGCCAGTCCTTAATGATTACAAGCATGTCCATTAGGGTGATATCAAATTGTATTTGTCACATGCGCTGAATACAACAGCTGTAGACCTTACAGTAAAATGCTTACTTACAAGCCCTTAACCAACAATGCAGTTAAGAAAAATACAGAAAGAAAATAAAAGTAACAAATAATGAAAGAGCAGCAGTAAAATAACAGTAGCGAGGCTATATTCAGGGGTGTACCGGTTAGCCAAGGTAATTGAGGTAATGTGTACATGTAGAGAGTAGCAGCAGCGCAAAATAGAGGGGGGACAATGCAAATAGTCTGGGTAGCCATTTGATTAGATGTTCAGGAGTCTTATGGATTGGGGGTAGAAGCTATTTAGAAGCATCTTGGACCTAGACCTGGTGCTTCGGTACCGCTTGCTGCGTGGTAGCAGAGAGAACAGTCTTGGACTAGGGTGGCGGTCCTGGATGGCAGGAAGCTTGACCCCAGTGATGTACTGGGCCGTACGCACTACCCTCCGTAGTGCCTTGCAGTCGGAGGCTGAGCAGTTGTCGTACCAGGCAGTGATGCAACCCGTCAGGATGCTCTAGATGGTGCAGCTGTAGAACCTCTTGATCTGAGGATCAAATTTGTTCAGTCTCCAGATTTGAATATCCATATATTACTGGCTTAGTACACAAGGGGGCACCAAAACACACGGAAAAGCCCATTAGGCATCCTTTACTAGAATGCTAACGAAGTTAGCACAAGTTAACCAGCTAATAAAGTAATATATATATATATAGGTAAATGACCGAATGTCATTTTTGCTGAGTTTGGACATTACAAGCGAATGTGAACGAGAGCTATTATGCAAATGAACAAAGTTTGACGCATGCTTGTCTGAATGAAGAGCAGTACTGTGTACCCACTGTGTCTGTGTGGAGTCTGGGAGTCGCTAGGGCAACGGGCTTTCCTGCTCTGCTTAGAGAAGATAGGGGAGGAGCAGGTGGGCCTAGAGCGGAGAAAGAAAACGCAAGGATATGAAGATGCAGTGGTAGTTGTACAGAAAACTCATTCAAAGGGCTTTGACTTCTCAAACACGGCAGAAAGCTAAAACAATAGGATGCCGCGTGACCTTATTCATTCAGCCACTTACTTAGATAACTAGCAAGTTAAACTTAGGGGTCGCCCTATCTCAGAATTATTTGTTTTTCGTGGCCCAAAAATTGAAATAAACGTATAAGAAATATCTTGCTATGTTTTTGTAAATGCAGATCTACAATGCTTCTTATTGTAATTTTTGCTCAGCATCAAACATATGTTGTGCTTCAGTTGCACGTGTCCACTCGGATGAGAATTCACGAATGGGCATTCTATCAAACGACAGCGCTCTGACTGATGTGGAACTACTTTTCTCTGATACTTTTCTCGGTGTAGCCAGCTTACTTTTCTCTGGTAAAATGCAAGATTAACTTTAAGCAAAACATTAGGAAATGTAGATGGTTACATTTTATTCTATGATAAAACATTAGAAATATGATGGCCATGCATCTTTTTTCTTTCTTTCTCATTATAAGCTCATCTACTTGTGTGGCTGCCAGCCAAATAGTGTTGCACTTCTGTTGTCGTCTGATGAAATTGAAGCTATTTTCTGCCGAATGTGTTGCACAAATGTATTTTCTGTGAAAGAAAAACTATAGTTGTACGTCGCTGATCACTCTTTTGAAGCAAAAAAGAAAAAGGCTTGACTTTCAATATAAACGCGATCCCTGTCAATACACAGCCGCTCCCGCTTTCTCCCGTTGTGCTGGTTCAACTGTTCTAGGGAACTACGGTAAACTTCATAATGAAAAATAAGGTGACAGGTGAAATGAAGAACGCAATCTGCTTTATCTCCTAACGTTTTGCACAAGTTGACTGCAGGTATTTACTTAAAAAGTAGCTACAAATATTAAAATGTACGCTATACTGTCCAAGCCTAATACCCATAACATGATGCTTGAAAAGATGGAGAATACAGTATTTTTGCAGTATTACTTTGGTGCCTTCTTGCAAACAGGATGCATGTTTTGGAATATTTGTATTCTGTACAGGCTTCCTGCTTATCACCTACACAATTCAGTTAGTATATTGGAGTAAGTACATTTTAGCATTTTGGTCAAATAGCAGATGCTCTTATCCAGAACGACTTACGGTATTGATTCCATAATGTTTCTGCAACAATGTTGTAACTACAATGTTGTAACTACACTGTTGTTGATCCATCCTCAGTTTTCTCTTATCACAGCCATTCAACTCTGTAACTGTGTTAGTCACTATTGGCCTCATGGTGAAATCCCTGAGCGGTTTCCTTCCTCTCTGGCAACTGAGTTAGGAAGGACGGCTGTATTGATACACCATCCAATGTGTAATTAATAACTTCACAATGCTGAAAGGGATATTCAGCATCTGCATTTCTTTAACCGATCCACCAATAGGTGCCTTTCTTTTCGAAGAATTTGACAATTTATTACCTCACAACATTTCAGAATATTGTCTGAAGGCAGGTTATACCCTCACATGGCTGTAGGAAGTGTTATGGAGTGTTACAGTGCTATCCATTTCCACCTTTGCCACCCTGCCTCCCGGGCCTTATTACACACCTCAAGCTAACCGCTAACCCTGGCTAGCAGTAATGATGAGTAATGACAAAAAAAGCACCTCAGACATAAGATACAGTAACTGAGGTGAATAAAAACTCTGAAATCCCTGAAAAGTGAAATGTCAGTGACAGGTGTTGGAGATTTCTTTTTTTTCTTTTCTCTTTGTTCTGAATATTTTTTTATTCCCCCCTGAGGTGAAAGGTAGGCCTGTCTCTCGGTTTACAGACCTGCAGTGCAACTCATTGAGTTACAGGGAGCAACAAAGGGTTTTGAAAGGCAGGCAGTAGGAAAAGTAGGATTGGTGCCATGGAGCAGTGTGTTATCGTTCTTCGGTATATGGCAGACTAGGACAGTATGTGATTACCGCTTGCCTATACGTGGCAAACAGGCCCACGCCCTGGCTTTATTAGAATTTATTACCGTCGGAGGTGTGCCGGGCCAATGAGCTCACTTTTATTGCTTTCGATAACAGGTCATTGGGACAATTTTTTTTAAATGTTAATGTTCACTTAAATTGCATGGAAAGAGATTTTCTAGAGATTGTCTTCTTAACAACTGAGTAATTTCCTATTGCTCTACCCCTGACATGCCATAACCCAAGTCTGCCTAATGATCAGATATATTTTTAAAGCCCCAAATAAAATGTGCATGAGAAACCACATCATAAATGTTGGGTAATCCTCAAGGGAAACAACTGTGCACCCATCCAGAGAAGGATGGCTGACTAGCCTACTTTCTAGTTTGCTGTTTTGATGGTTCCACCACTGATCCCCGTTCAGTCATCGGGGGTATTGTTGTGAAATGTTAGTCCTAACAGGTCTTTGAAAGCTCCTCTGTTTGCTCAGCTGAAAGCTATAGGCCCCTCATGGCATATGGCCTGCTGTAAAAATCCAGGCCTGTCATGTAGAAACAGACAGCAGGGTCTGATGTTAATAGCAACCTTCTACCCTACCATATTCCCCCTACTGCTGTGCACCTACACCTACCCATGATTACGGAATGAGTTCCTCTCTTTCTCCATATCTTTCCTTTCTCTTTCAAGTGGTATCTATATACTGGAATTTTTTTGTTTGCCTAAGTGTTTTGTGTGTGACCCCCATACAGAATCCTAAATGCTCTTTGAACTACTTTGTTTTTATATGTATGGACCAAGACAATTTCCATCTTAAAAGCTGGGAGTGAAATGGTTTTCCATTAAAAAGAAAATGGATGTTTCTCTTTCATAATACAAGAGCCCACATAACTAATTATTCTCTCTTTCTTTCTCCCAGGGGTCATCAGAACCCAGGAACTCCTGGACCATGAGACCACCCCGCACTACTGGCTGACTGTGTACGGCACGGATGGTGGCGTGGTGCCCCTCTCGGCCTTCGTTGAGGTCTACGTGGAGGTCCAGGACGTCAACGACAACGCGCCGCAGACCACAGAGCCCGTCTACTACCCGTCGGTGGCGGAAAACTCGCCCAAGGACGTGTCCATCATCCAGATCGAGGCGGTGGACCCGGACGCCAGGGCCAGCGACAAGCTCTCTTACAAGATCACCAGTGGCAACCCCCAGGGATTTTTCGCCATCAACTCCAAGATGGGTAAGACGAAGGCAAAGGCCGACACTTTTCTGAATTGAACTCTATTGATTCCCAAGGTGGAATTGATTTCTCGCAGGCAAACGTGTGTAGTGCTGCTATGCTTTAAATTCTTGCATCGAGCAATCCCGTATCCGGGAGCGTAATCATAGCCTCAAGCTCATTACCATAACGCAACGTTAACTATTCATGAAAATCGCAAATGAAATGAAATAAATATATTGGCTCACAAGCTTAGCCTTTTGTTAACAACACTGTCATCTCAGATTTTCAAAATATGCTTTTCAACCATAGCTACACAAGCATTTGTGTAAGAGTATTGATAGCTAGCATAACATTAAGCCTAGCATTCAGCAGGCAACATTTTCACAAAACAAGAAAAGCATTCAAATAAAATAATTGACCTTTGAAGAACTTCGGATGTTTTCAATGAGGAGACTCAGTTAGATAGCAAATATTTGTGTATGAGAAATCGCTCCGTTTTGTTCATCACGTTTGGCTAAGAAAACCCCACAAAATTCAGTCATTACAACGCCAAACTTTTTTCCAAATGAACTCCATAATATCGACAGAAACATGGCAAACGTTGTTTAGAATCAATCCTCAAGGTGTTTTTCACATATCTATTCAATGATAAATCATTAGTGGCAGTTTGGTTTCTCCTCTGAACCAAATGGAAAAATGCACGCAGCTGGAGATTACGCAATAATTTCGACGGAGGACACCAAGCGGGCACCTGGGAAATGTAGTCTCTTATGGTCAATCTTCCAATGATATGCCTACAAATACGTCACAATGCTGCAGACACCTTGGGGAAACGACAGAAAGTGTAGGCTTATTCCTGGCGCAGCCATATAAGGAGACATTGGAACACAGCGCATTCCAAATCTGGGGCACTTCCTGTATGAAATTTCATCTTGGTTTCGCCTGTAGCATCAGTTCTGTGGCACTCACAGACAATATCTTTGCAGTTTTGGAAACGTCAGAGTGTTTTCAATTATATGCATAGTCGAGCATCTTTTCGTGACAAAATATATTGTTTAAAACGGGAAAAACTTTTAATCCAAAAATTTAAAGAGCGCCCCCTATACCGAAGAAGTTAAATGAAGAGCATACACCGAATAGTAAAGGTAGACAGAAAACAAAACCGGTAAGGTCACACGTGTCATTGGTGTTATCCATTTGTGGTACATTGAAATGTATTGGAAATGGCCTTGTCTTTTGCTTCCCATTGACTTTGTGTATTCCAATGGATGTGTTCTCTAATGTGAAAACACAAAGCATGTACAGAGCCTTGGATTTATCTTCCCACGTATGTGTGGCCAGCAATCAATTAACCATCGCCTAACAGATTGTAGTCAATAGGCTACACACCGACCGAAAGACGAGTGTATGTAACTCCATGTCCAATTTCATCACTTGAAAGAATAAAACTCCTCTCACAAGGTTGGGAATAGCTCTTCCTACATAAAAGAAAGGGTAAAGAATAGACGTTCAATCGCCCTTTGAGACTGAGGGGACATGGGGGCAGTTGTAGGGTATCTAGGTTATATCAATCTTTTTGTTCTTGTTCTATAACAAGCCTTTGATATCTCCGCCACGTGATTTTTAGCATGGTCGATAGGAGAGATGTCGACAGGGGCTTTTCCCACTACCCACAGAGCACAGTGTGTTCACATATGGTGTTCTGAAAATGGATGAACGTTGAATATTTCATTTTTCATTTTTTTTTTTTTTGTGAAGCCCACTGGAGCAGACGGTGATTTTACTCCAGCACGAGCGGGAAATGGTAGTACAAGGACTAAAAGGTGCAAACTTGGAAGCCAACGTTTTTTAACGTGGATGTGTTTTTTTTTCCGTTCAGTGGACTGTGTTTTATTTGTGGTGGGGTTTTGAGGAATTGTTCACACTTTATATTCAGTTGGACAGATACCATGTTATTACGCACGCCTGTGATTTATTTGTTCAGTTTGCTTTCATTACAATTCAGTCTGGACTTCCAATGCCTTGTCTACAGTCCCCCTGCCCAGCTGTGTAATTACAGTTGGGTTACCAAAGCAGTTGGACGACTACAAGGCATAACAGCGGCTCAATATGAAACGTCTGCTAGCCTGAGTCAAGTCAATCAGCAAAACGATATTTGTACGTCCCCTTTTTAATAATTAACACAGGCTGCTCATTACAAACAAGCCTGTTTACTTTGATTGCATTGTGCAACCTTGTATGTCTTTCAGTAACTGCTAATTAACAAACTCATTTCAATCCTACCTCCCGAGTTTTGTATACCAGTCTCTTGTTGCGAGTAGTCATTTAAACTGACATGAGGAATGGGCTGTAGAGCTATCGGCTCTCCAATTCTCCCCCCGTTGACTTGTGTGGTCCCATATTCCAAGGCGGTCCTCCCATCAACAAACTGTGGTTATTTTTTGTTATAGCAGGGGCCAATGTGAGTGTTCTTGACCAAATAAGGGTTCGTCATGTAGCATGCTCTCTCTAGCTTTCCTAATGGTGGCAACTCTCCAATGAGAGACAGAAAAGAAAGGGAAGGGGGGGGGGGGAATAACTTTAAGGCACATTTAGCTGCATTTAGCTGCATTTAGGCCTTAATTCAACGGGGCGATGGACGATAGGTTTGATAATGAAGGTGTGAGTTGTGTGGGAGGTGGAAGGTTTGTGTGTGTGTGTTTGTTTGTGTGTGGGTTGACTAAGATTCCACTTAGACAGATAAGCCATCCTGAACACAGTGGGTATAGTGTATTTCTCTTGCAATGGAGAAGGCATTCTTGAAGGGATTTACAGTACAGACGACTAGAGATGAGTTTGCCAGACTCATGCTGTTTAGATAATAGCCGTTGTTGGATTTTAGGAGTTAGAGGCCTAGATTCGAGTTCCTCCTATCTGTAGTTAGTACCTGTTGAAGAAACCAGCCTAGACACAAATGCACACCGGTGATTAATCACATAGGATCTGATCAGCCGAAGAGGTTTAATTTCACCCAACATTTTAACAGAATTGTCTGATATTCTATTATCCGGTGTTGCCTTAAGAGCGCGAATGGTGCCCTCTGATCGACGGGCAGATCCAAATCTGACCCCAGGCCATTGATTTGATGGGCTAACCTCCAATGATTTTCATTTAACCTCTGAGATGGGAAGCACGTCACCGCTCAACTGTTGAAAACCCTAAGGTGCGTCTGAGAAAGTGAATTGACATCCGTCCGTCTATTTTAAGGGTGGCTGTTTTAGATCGGTGGTCAATAATCGCTTTCACCACAGTGTATTGTCGTTGGGTGTTTTTGCCTCCCATCCGAACAGGCTTGGATTGTACGTATCCGATATGCGTCACGGTTCTTTCGACACGTTGTTTCTGGATGTTTCCTGGAAACAGCTCTATTGGGAGAGCAGATTTCAACTTGCCCTTTGAACCAAATGCTCCTACTTAGCCGACATATTACCAGTAGATATTTCCCCCCTTCTGGATTACGGGGTATTTCTGAAACTCCAGAGATTTGCGGGGCTACTGAGTCTACCTGTTTATGTTCCAATGCTTCTCCACTTGCTTTGTAGGTCTTCTCAAATGGGTTTACACGAAGGATGGCGATGGGCGAAGGATGAAACCAAATCAGTGGTACACCAGGGCTCCTCCTGTCAGTTTCAACAAAGAGGTGGCTTTGTACAAAGAGAAACTTCAACTGAATCACTGCTTCCGTATATGTGTTTGTCATTTCTGGGGAGGGGAGGAGAGAGAACAGAGAGAGAGTTGAGTGCATCTCAACTGTTGCTGAAAACATCATCACATAATGTTCGTAAGCAAAAAGGGACACATTAGGTTTTAATTTGCCATGTGACTTCCATTAAGATGGATGAAAATTGGCTTCACACCAGGTCGACATTATCAACTCAATATGGCATTCTCCCCGCATATTACAGGAGAGCACGCTCTGTAATTATAAGCTTAAGAACGGCAAAGGGAGCAAGGCCCTGTTTTGGCATATCTACAAAGCTCTAGAAAAGGGGCGGGGGGAAAAAAATGAAAGGAAAAAAATCATGTGTGTTGTATGTGGGTTTTGGCAAACGTTGCGTACACATGCCTAGCTAGCTAGCTTATTAGCTTTGAAGCTAACATTTCTTCCCCTCAGCTTTCTGCCTGAAAGTCTGACAGCTTCAAATGCAGATAGAGGAGGGCTTCTTCTCATGCCGCTTTTGGCTCGCCCTTTTCCCTATTTTGGTGAGCATTGCAGACACATGTAGCTTAGCTGGCTAGCTATCATTGAAGCTAGTATTTTCTTCTTGTAGCTTATTGCCTGACAGTCGGGGGGCTTCAAACGCAGATGAAGGCTTCATCTCCTGGCTGCTTTTGTGTCGCCTTGCCCTTTTCTCTGTGCAGTCCCCGTATCGGCTGGCTAAATCCCCGGATGAAAGGCTTACTTTATTTCTGCAGAGTAAACAAGTCCGGCTGTTTAGTTCCCTGTAACTCTGGGGGTTTCATTTAAGTGCAAGGCCATCTCTCTCGCAAGACACCATTGCAATCCCGTTCGGAGAAAGCTGGCAATGGGAATTTGGGGTTTCGCTTGGTCTGGAATAAGGGAGGGAAAAAATAAAAACAGTTCCTCCCCGCTGTTTGAACGTTTTCTTGCCAAGGAGAATTGTCACTTTGTGAGACTGACTCGATGTATGTGTGCAGGCTGTGTGTGTGTAGCATTGTATGTGCCTCCTCACATAACAGCGGTCTGTATGCAGAGCTGGTGTGAACGAGGCTCCCCCTCTTTCCTCCACCTGATCTAGTGCTAACCCACCCACTCGCTGTGTTGAAGCGGATCAGGTTTATAGTGATACACATACCACAGGATTCCCTCCCTCCTCTCATTCGTCCCTCTCTCTCTCTCTCTCTCTCTCGCTCTCTCTCTCTCTCTGTGGGTTCGGCGTCCCTTTCAAACACAGCCCCGGTCAGAAAACACGTCTCTGCTTTTCCCACCCTCGCTCGGCTTGACCCCAATGCGAGCCCCTGTAGGAGTAGAGTTGCTGAGTTACCCACCTCCTGCTCTGTCCAAGCCTCCACTCTCACGTACAGTCTCCGCTTTTTAAATCGCTACAAAAGCTTTGGCCTCTCGTTAAAAAAGAGACACCGGGAGGTATTCTCGGGCGGTCGTCAGGGAGACGTGAGCTGCCTTCCTGCGTAGAGGGAGAGTAGGAAAATGGATACTGTTAATGATACCTGGCGAAAGAGGGATTTAAAAGATGCAGGCAGCCTGATGCAACGGATTGGACTGGGCTTTGAACAATGCCGGAATTGGAGTGTGTGCTCAAACAGCCGTGACTTCTCGTCGGAAAGACACTTGCACTCCGGATACAGGGAGGGAATGAGAGGGAGAGGTCGGCCAAAGATCACGTGAATATGACAGAAAGTCTAACTAGCTGGCAATCCTATATAGTCCAAAGGTGATTACACCAATGTGTCATCATGTACTGATTGTGATCTGTAAGAGCAAAAGCACCAATAGTAGCTGGTTCAGTATTTCAGTGTTTTAACCACGATCCCTTTAGGACTCTCTTTTATGACGACAGGTTCAAGGTTCCCTATGAACAAACACTGTCCTTGCCCAAGATGAGAGACTATTGTATAGTCTGTTTTATGAAAGTTAGCCTTGGAGCACAAACACACAACCTCCCCTTTCACAATGAGGCACTCAATGTTCTTCACTTGACAACAGTACAGCATAGCCCATTCACTTAGTTCTGCATGTCCTGTGTGGGACAGAGTTGTGTGTGTGTGTGTGTCCCCTCCCTCCGCATTTGTTAGCAGTAGTTGACCCATGTATTGACATTAATGGGAAAGATAAACCCAGGCGATTAAAAAAAAAAAAAACTTTTTAGGCCCTCATTGAAAATGAGAGCTCAACGCTTCCTAGCGAGCCCGGATCATTGTAGTCAATTGAAAAGGAATATCTCAGTAATTCGTTGGCAAGCATGGTTTCCTCTGACAGCTTTAAAATGCATTTCTAATGCCAGCAGTTGTATGAAAAGCCATTAGAACAGAAAAAGAATAGCCGGTGGGGTCCGGGCTTCAAATCATCCACTCCGTGATATACTCGTATCAGCTTTCAGCGACGACATCTGACAATGTGCACGGCGTTTGTCAAAGCGGCCCAGGCCGATAGCGAGGGGAAGCCAGATAGGAAATGGACAATACCTCCAACAACTTCCTGACGTTTCCTGCTATTCGGGGTGGGCCGAACAATTGGCACGAGACAAAAAAGGTTCTCAAAGGACCAGGAAAGGAAAGGGGTGGAGTTTTTCCCCCCAGGGAAACTTATCCACAGCTTCTAGCTACCTGAACCTTTTGTAGGCTGTTGTTAATGTGTGTGTGTGTGTCTGCCTAGTGTGTGTCTGCCTGTCTGTCTGTCTGAGAGTGTGAGGGATGCCTACAGCACTACAAGGCTTCGAGGTTCATTAAGTATAAGCTCTTAGCACACCTGTTCCTCCCGGCTCGCCCAGTCCTAAGCTGCTCCCAAAGCACCTCCCTCACCTCTCTGGGAACAGCTGAATCTACATCCTCTGACGCTGCAGCCGGGAGGTACTGCAGACTGAGGCCTGCACACCGTCCAGACTGTCTGTCCTCAGCGCATGACTGAGCACGGGAACGTACACGCATCAGCGGGGGCCGATGTAAAAAAACGGGGTTGGTGTTTTCTCAATCTCACACAAGGTGTTTCCGGTCTCTTGCTGTCTATTTTTGTCTATTCGCCCCCTCTCTTTTTCCCCTTCCTCCATCTAAATTGAAGGAAGACACATTACATTCAGGCATAATAGAACAGTATAGCCAGTATGTAGACCCCAGCTGGTAATCAGCTCCACAGTATCCAATTACTCATCCCCGTCACCAAACCATACATCAATCACACGCTCAAACAGGCATCTGGACCCCCCTATAGGCACACCGTAGCAAAACGTTTTGCAATGGGAGATGAAAGTTTGTACCTCCTCATTGGAGAAGTCCCTCGCTGTTTTAGCCACGTTTTCTTCTGTTTGGTGTCCTGTGAATTACGACCCCAGTCACATTGACCATGGGAATCAGAATCAGTAACACCCGAGTGGCTCTGACACGCTTTCAATGTACCACGACCACAGATGACATTGACCTTATAAAAATCTGTCCCCGAAATTGAGTTCCTCCAGTGTCGATGTTTATCTCTGTTTATGGTCGTAAGCAACTGCGCTTTCTTAAGCTTATCAGCAGTCCTGCACATCCTGTCGGGGGGAAATTCCTCAGCTTCCATCATATGTATATTAGATTTGGAGAGTGAAGTATTTTCCCAGACCCCCCTGTGTCCGTCCTAATCGAGGACCCGCCTACAGATAGACAGTGAGCTCATAGTAGGGTTCCTTTTTTTGCATCCCAAATGGAACCCTATGCCCTACTTTTGACCAGGGCCCACTGTCAAAAGTAGTGCACCATGAGGGAATAGAGTGCCATTTGGGACGCATTGTTTGTTTATATCCCCTCGTATGAATCTCCATTAGATGAGCCCTATTAGCTACCTGGTTGGAGGGTAATGAGATAGGGAGGATAGAGTCCTCTGAAGCATCCCTTGTGTGTGTGTGTGTGTGTGTGTGTGTGTGTGTGTGTGTGTGTGTGTGTGTGTGTCTGTGCAGTGCCTAGGGGAGCAATGCAGGCATTCTAGTTTTGAAGTGGTTTAGCTGTCCCTCTCTCTCTCATTCACTAAATGCTAGCCATTTTCACAAAGACCCCCTCTTAGCAGCAGGTGTGGGAGGGTCACGGAAGGCTATTGTCTGAATCCACTCACACTGTGTCTGTGTTTGCCAGCGTGCGTGCCTGTCAGTACGTCCCTGTCCGAGTGTGTGGTGGTTTCTATCTCGTTGTGGGAATCTGTGTCCCTGTCTGAATCCTTGAATCCCTGTTTGTGCGTGTGAAGTGGGCTCTTATGGGAAATGCAGGGGCCTTTTGTAAGCTGAGTGAAGTGCGGCATTCCTCCCCTAGCTAAATGATACGTCTGTGGAGGCCCATCAATGGTACCCAGTCAACGGCTCTGTGGCATCTCACCTTTAAAGAAACATCCAAACAACCCCTTCTCTACTGGAAATGTTTATCCTGCCCCATCTTAGACCCCCTCACACAAGTCGGCCATGCTTTGGGCTACTTCTTTTGGGATACTTTGCCCTGCGAAACACACTTTGGGATAATGAGGGTTTTCTTGGGCTGTGTTGGCTGTGTGGGGAACAAATTGCTGTTTTGAACCTCCATTTTGGGGTCTGGTTGGGTCTCCCTGTAGACTAGCTTGGAGCTAGTTGGTAGAGTAACCAATTAAACATGGTGATATTGAAATTGTTGTCTTTGGCGCTTGAAGCACGGAGAGGTTAAATGTTTTCTCCTTATGAGAAAATCGAGTCGCCCTGGGTTGTTATTTTTTTACCCCGACCCAAAAACAGAAAAATAACAATCCCAACTTAGATCAAATAATGAAATCTCGGGGCTTATTCGATTTGCTAGTTCGTCAACAATTACGGTAAATATCTCAAGGCGCTCATATAGCTCTTTCGTAACTGGGGAGAGTTTAACCTCCTCCACTGCAGACACCCACAAAATTCCCGCACGTCTACAGTTGACAGCTAAATATGTGTCACCCTGCTAGACTGCTAATCACTGCAGTAATACCTGTGTTGTGTCCCAGCCCGGCATTGTTCCGGACAGCTCCCCCGGCCTCCATTTTGGAGACATGGTTGTGCTGAAGGACATGCCTCTCTTCTACAACTGTTGTTTTTCTCTAAACAGCCTGGCTGTAATTAATGTCAGCCCCGGCTCAGCCCACTCCTGAGGAGGCTTGCGTGCGTGTGTGTGGGTTTTTCGTCACCTTGTACACTTTCGTCACCTTGTAGAGTCCATGCCCTGATGATTTGAGGCTGTTCTGAGGACAAAGAAGGGGGTACTGTGTACAGTACCTATAGGCATCTGTGTATTTCCAATCCATAAGCCAAATTGATTGTCAAAGGCTGGACGCCTGGAGCTGTGGCTCAGGTAAAGATAGCGTACCTCCCTAAGACTACTACTTCATAGTTGTTGACGCGTGTAACCCCACATCAAAGGACCGCTTTTGAGAGCTAGGAGACAGCTAAGATACTATTTAAAAAAAAAAGATGGCTCCAACCATCCGGATCAATTTAGAGCAACCTTTAAGTTCTACCTCGGTTAAATTTAGCTTCTTGCTAGGATGGAGGTGCAGAGGAGTCAACCCCCGCCCCTTTAATTAAAGCTGTGGAGGATTTTCAGCATGGCACACTTGGCAGCTTGACAAGGGGAACGTGTGTTTGTGTGTGAGCGCAACCCCCTCTCATTGTCAGTCTTTTGGAAGTGTGGGTAATATTAGTGTGTGTGTGTGTGTGTGTGTGAGCTCTTTCATTCTTTGGGAAATGGGGGTAATACGACCACTTTGTTTACGTCCATTGAGATGCCTTGCAAATTGGCCGGTTTTCAGGACAGCCCCACCGATATTCCTTACCTTCTTTTACAAAGAGCCTTGTTCGTTGTGATCTTTTAAAAGCTATGTCACAGTCAGCTGCTAGTCTCAACCCATGACACTACCCGTTGCCAAACTATCCAGCATTGTTACAAGATTTAACAACCGTACAGTGTAGCACATTGACTTAGTTCTTGAGTTTGTTCTGATGGTGGCATGTTGTCAAGAGTCCTTCCTTAATCGCTCACAATTTCCTCGGACAAGCTTTTCCAACTTGTAATGCCTTCATTAACTTTGTTCAATGCTTAAAATGTTTTATTTATTTATTTATTTTACAAAAATAGCTTCGCACACAAGGGAAACACTGTCTTTCTCTAATGCTGATAACTCTTTGTTTTATTTATTTTCAATTCCAAACTTTTTAGGGTATAGTATGAACGAAGCCCTGGGGAGCTCCGGCTCAGTTGAGTCCATTTGCTGTGCAAAGAGCTATTTCGAGAGGTGCTGTAAGTTATGGGCTTGCTATTCCGGTTTGCACCATATGTGCCATTGATGGGCTCGGGTTTCGGAAATTCTTTTTTTTTTTGCTATGATAATCTGTCGCCGCGTGGTCCACCAGCCGGCTCTGGTGCGGTCTGCTCTGGCACGTCTACTCTGTACTCATGTTTACTGCGAGGTTACAATTACGCCAGGAGTGAGAATACACTGCTTATTATCTGGGGAGAAGAGACTGCTGCTCGTGTAGTGTAGCCAGACCCCCCCCCCCCCCCACCCTTCTCTTCTCCCAGCCCTTTGGTTGAATCGGATTTAAAATCAGATCTAAAAAACAAACAAACATGGGATCTCATTCAAAATCCCATGCACTCTTAACAGATGACTCAATACGCTAGAGCTCGGACTTGGAGCTGCAATTGACAGTGTCTGACCTCTGACTGCCTGCTTCTGTATTTGTTCAGCTTGCGGGAAAAAGCCCCAGAGTTTAGAGGCCACGGCTGTTTCAGAGCCCGTTTTAGTGGACCGCCGCGATACTTCACGTCTGGAGGATGGGACTGTGGACTGTCTGGGGCATGGAGGTGACTGGGGGTTTGGAGAACTTTCTACGGGGTCAGTATCTCAGCCCCCATCCTCCTCTCTCACAGGTCATTTAGAAGATGGATTGGATGACATAACCGAACACGGCAAATCAGCAATTCACCCCGGCCCTTTCCCGCTTTAGTGTTAGTTTGGCTATTTTGAGTCTTTAGGAAGCACATCATGCATCTTGTAATGAAGTTCGTCTGCCATTTCAAATATGCCCTTTTTCCTCAATATGGTTTTGTGGTTTCATTTCAAGGAAATGGATATCACGTTGTCCTGTAGTAAGACAAGATAGCATTGACGCAACATTGATACATTGATCACGGCCATAGTACTAACAAACCTCTTTTCCCTCGACAGGTCTACTCACAACTACCTCGAGGAAGCTGGACCGAGAACAGCAGGACGAGCACATTCTTGAGGTAAGCACCTTGTTTTGTCTGGTCTACCACTATCAGAAAGGATGGGGGGGGGGACGGTCTACTTTCTTTTCGGTCTGTCTGTGAGCCCTGGTGTTTGTTTGGATACGCATCAGCAGCATTGCTAATCATAAGAAAGGCCCTCAAGGATGACCTCTTCAGCCGAAACAGACAAATGTCCAAAAGCAACCATTTTAGTTGCCTCTAAACTTTAGCCTTGGCTGGCTTCAACCTCCAACCGACATACTTTGGCCGAGTGCCAAGCGTTGCCAACCAAAGCAAGCGGAGGCACAGAGACGCAGCACATAGTTCCACACTAACCGGCAGAAGGGGGTTTGGGTTTTGATCATGATTCCACCGGTTGAGATTTCCAGGGGGGGAAATCAGGGTGACTGTGCCTTTGTTCTTCGCCAGTGTACCATCTCGGGATCGAGGGAGGCAAACCGGGGCAGGAAGCGAGCCTTCAAAGCTGGGTTGATGTTTAAAATAGTGGATACACTCTGTCTCCCCCCCCCCCTACCCCTCTTCATTCCGTTCCCTCTGCCCCACCTAACCAAACGTTTAACACCAGCACATTTCATGCCAAGATTGAGTAACCAGATTGGGCGCTGCTTAATTACCGTTATAGGAGTTAATGCAATTCGAGGTTCATTGGATGCCGATTTAATGCCAATGTGTGCCCGCATGCCAGCCACTCCCTGGGTTTTCATACTCAATTTACACAGTGGGACACACTCATTTTATTCTGGGACTGGAGATTAAAGATAGTGAGGCAGAGGGGAGGGATCTGTTCTCCGGAGGAAGACATTTTGCTGCCTCTTCCCCCCCCCCCCCCCTTTCTCTCATCCATCCCTATGATAAATGAAATGGCCTGTTCCTAGATTTGAGTGCCGAGTTGCAGAGGCCTCAAGCGAGTGGAAAACAACTAAATTGAAGCCTTTGACACGAAAGCCCTTTAAATTTGTTCAAGTGACCCGGTCAGGATCCCTCTGTATGAACGACCGGGCAGATTCCCAGGACAGAGTCAAAAGCCATCTTTAAGGGGTCATCTCAGGGTCATTGGTTGTTGTGTGACAGTAGATTTAGAGATGAAGAGAGCCGACGGCCAGTGCGTTTTTCCCAACAGGCTCCTGTTTTTACGAATATGTAGCCAGAGCCCATTTTGTTATTACACTGTTAAGCTGTCCCGTTTGACGAAATACTCCGGCAGGCATTAAATAACCACATTAAAATGTTAAGTTCATAGCGCTTTTCCAGTTCTTTCATGTTGGGGGCAAATTAAAATGCACAGCGATATTTGTACACTCGTTTTCTCTTCACGGGGAAAAACCTTATTTATATCTTTTAATCATGCCATACTCCGTGTGTGATTATATATACACAGTTGAAGTCAGATGTTTTACATAGACTTAGGTTGGAGTCTGCTACACACGCCTCTTGGAGGGGGGAACGCAACACCCCGCTACACGCAACTCCCCGTGGAGTGAAAAGGTATGTGACTGCACGTGCGAGTAACGATGACAGAGGCAGAATATATTAATGTTTACAAGGAATTTATTTCCTTCACATGGTCATTTGGGGAAAAGGGGCTGGATGGAACCAAAGCAAAGAAAGTAAAAGTTAAAGAGCCCCCTCTCCTACCTACACACAACTAACCTAACTAGCACCACCTGGTGCACTAACCAAAATACAGGGGATGGTCCGCCCAGGTTTTACCTAGTTTGCATAGACATAGTATATACTATGGGCAGGCCTCTTGCCTAAGCGCTCCCAAGGTGCCTACCCCTTCCCCCCCCTGAGAACAAGTGAAACAGAATAATACAAACTTAGAGTGAACAATAGAACAATAGTTCACTAGTCAAACACACAGTCCTATGGCATACACAAACGTCAGGATCAGCTACAAAATACTTTACAAAAATTCATACATACCAAGAAGCTCTCTCCTAACAAATGTACTCTGGCTTTTAAATCTGCAGAATGAGTCAGTAATTGACGAGAGGGCGGGGTCAGAGCTCCAATCTGCACTGGAGCTGACCAATCGGCTGCTTTGGACTTCAGGAAGCCAGTTCCTGAAGTACACACAAACACATACAAACCCACAACACAGAAACTGGAACGTAACAGAGTCATTAAAACTTGTTTTTCAACCACTCCACAAATTTCTTGTTAACAAACTATAGCTTTGGCAAGTCGGTTAGGACATCTACTTTGTGCATGGCACAGATACATTTTCCAACAATTCTTTACAGACAGATTATTTCACTTATACTTCACTGTATCGCAATTCCAGTGGGTCAGAAGTTTGTGTCTTTAAACAGCTTGGAAAATTCCATAAAATAATGTAATGGCTTTAGAAGCTTCTGATGGGCTAATTGACATCATTTGAGTCAATTAGAGGTGTACCTGTGGATGTATTTCAAGGCCTACCTTCAAACTCAGTGCCTCTTTGCTTGACGTCATGAGAAAATCAAAAGAAATCAGCCAAGACCTCAGAAAAATAATTGTAGACCTCCACAAGTCTAGTTCATCCTTGGGAGCAATTTTCAAATGCCTGAAGGTACCACGTTCATCTGTACAAACAATTGTACGCAAGTATAAACACCATGCGACCACGCAGCTGTCATACCCCTCAGGAAGGAGATGCGTTCTGTCTCCTAGAGATGAGCGTACTTTGGTGTATCCAGAAAAACAGCAAAGGACCTTGTGACGATGCTGGAGGAAACCGGTACAAAAGTATCTTTGTCCATAGTAAAGAGTCCTATATCGACAGAACCTGAAAGGTCGCTCAGCAAGGAAGAAGCCACTGCTCCACAACCGCCATAAAAAAGCCAGACTACAGTTTGCAACTGCACATGGGTACAACGATTGTACTTTTTGGAGAAATGTCCTCTGGTCTGATGAAACAAAAGTAGAAAGGACCATCGTTATGTTTGGAGGAAAAAGGAGGAGGCTTGCAAGCCGAAGAACACCATCCCAACCGTGAAGCATGGGAGTAGTAGTATCATGTTGTGGGGGTGCTTTGCTGCGGGAGGGTCTGGTGCACTTCACAAAACAGATGGCATCTTGAGGAAGGGAAATTATGTGGATATATTGAAGCAACATCTCAAGACATCAGTCAGGAAGTTAAAGCTTAGTTGCAAATGGGTCTTCCAAATGGACAATGACCCCCAACATACTTCTAAAGTTGTGGCAAAATGGCTTAAGGACAAAAAAAGTCAAGGTATTGGAGTGGCCATCACAAAACCCTGACCTCAGTCCCATAGAAAATGTGTAGGCAAAACTGAAAGCGTGTGCGAGCAAGGAGGCTTATAAACCTGAGTCAGTTACACAAGGTCGCAATTGTAAATGAGAACTTGTTCTCAACTTGCCTACCTGGTTAAATAAAGCTGAAATAAATAAAACAAAAACACCAGCTCTGTCAGGAAGAATGAGACAAAATTCACCAAACTTATTGTGGGATGCTTGTGGAAGTCTACCTGAAACGTTTGACCCAAATTAAACTATTTAAAGGCAATGCTACCAAATACTAATTGCGTGTATGTAAACTTACTGACCCACTGAGAATGTGATGAAAGAAATAAAAGCTGAAATAAATCATTCTCTTATTATTTTGACATTTCACATTCTTAAAATAAAGTGGTGATCCTAACTGACCGAAGACAGGGATTTTTTTTATTTTTACAAAGGATTAAATGTTAGGAATTGTGAAAAGCTAGGTTTAAATGTATTTGGCTAAGGTGCATGTAAACTTCTGACTTCAGCTGTGTGTATATGTATGTGTCTGTATGTATTTTTGTTGTAGTTATAATGAATGATTATATAATAACTTTACAGCTTTCATTTGATCTACTGCTCCACGGGAGTAAAATATATAATTTTTTTTAAAGGGGAAAAAAAGCAATTTGACGCAAGTACCTTTTGACCTAAATACTTTAGATGTGGGTAAGTGGTAACAGAGCTACGGTGACGCCTTTTGTCTCAAATGGCACCCTATTCCCTATGCAGTGCACTTCTTTTGACTAAGACCCATAGGGTGCCTTTTGGGACGAAGACCTTTGCTCCTAGCCTGGCCTCCTAGCAGAGTCTGGCTGGTAACCATAGCGACTTCAGAACATGTGGATCAAGGGAAGCGGGGGGGGGGGGTGGTCGGGGGCTGGCTGACTGTGCAGGCCTTGTTTGCACCAGATGCCGTAAGGGGAGTTGGAGTGGATGTGGGGGCGGGGGGGGGGGGTTATGATGAGGTGAGGGTTGGTAGGTGGTGGTGTGTGTGTACGTGCTTGCGTCTGTGCATGTGTGCACATGCCAGTGTGTATGTGTGTGAGTGCCACTGGCAGTGGGAGTGGGGGAGGTCTCTGAATGAGCAAACGGCAGGCTGATCTTGGTGAGTGTGTGTTGGCTTCAGCGGCAGGGTGACAGGCCTGAGAACAGGGAGGGAGAGAGAGAGAGAGAGAGAGAGAGAGGAAACAACAAAGGAGATATGTTAGATATGCTCGCCCAGACCTGAAAGAGAGGCAAGTTGAATGTTTTGATCATAGGCCTATCTATACACCAACTTCACAAGTCCCTATAGTCTCAGCCACTTCCATGATTAATGCCTGTGTGTCTAGGCACTAACGTTTCACTAAAATCAGACTTGAGAGTTGTCCGCCATTTGACCAGGGGTTTTTCGCAACAGGTGCAACAGTGCGCGCCAAGCGTAAACATTTGCTTACGAAAAGCCCGAGAACCATTGCGACACTGTCTTGACGTTGTTGTGACTGTCTGTCTGACAGACACAGAGACTGGCCTCTGGTAAAGACGTTGTTTTGAAAGAGTAGGATGTGCCGATGAGCAACTGTCTTGCAGGGCTTGGGAAGCGCGCATGCATGTACACTCACATACACCATCCCTCCCTCTCTCACACACACACACACACACACACACACACACACACACACACACACACACACACACACACACACACACAAACTCCCTCTGACAAGGTAAAAATCTGTTGTTCTGCCTCTGAAAAAGGCAGTTAACCCTCTGTGCCCTGTACGGTATCACAGAGTTCAGTTTGTCTTTGTAATTGATGCTCCCGTCTTGTCTCTCCAGTCGCTCGCCATAATTACCATTCAGCCTGCGTCCCAAATGGCCTCCCCATTCCCTATTTAATGCACTACTTTTGCCCGGAGACCTGTGGGCCCCTGGTCGAAGGAAGTGCACTATATCGGGAATAGGATACCATTTGGGACGCATCACACATACAGCAGAGTTCACCTGTTAACGTTAGCCGGGTCCTCGTCTTCAGCTTTTTTCAATCCACTGCTTTGATTTCACAAAGGGAACCGGGAACGGTGGACAAAGTGTGTGTGTACACAATGGCACTCTATTCCCTGTATAGTGCACTACTTTTGAACAGGACACATAGGGCTCTGGTCAAAAGTAGTGCACTACTTAGATGTAGGGCACTATTTAGGACGCATGTAAAATATAATCAGAAACGGGGCCAAATGAACTCATCTGCTCGTAATGGCAATGTTCATTACAGAATATGAGAATACGGGCCAGCGCACCGGCAACACTGCTCCCGAGAGGTGCATGCCGCCTCGAACTCGAATGGTCCTCGTCGTCCTATTTCATTAATTTTGTTCGGGCAAATAGCTCGGACAACCTCGGACTGACTAGGCGTGGGGAAACAAAAACACATTATGCCGCTAATCGTCGCTGCTAGTGCCAAATAGTGTGACCACCAACCCCCCCCTATTTTGCTGTAGCGCCGAGCAGATGGTTTTAAATGACTGTTGTTCAGCTCTCTATTTTTATTTCTGACGCTTTGAGATAGATAGACGAAACCCCAGTTTAGTTTCCCAGTTACTCAGAATGTTTAAGTGTTGTGTTTTGTTTGGGTCAGCTAAGCTTATTGCTGACTGAGTACTTTAAGCTGTCTCGGCTGTGCATTTCATTTGAAAGATTAGACATCATTCAGATATTAAGCCAGGCCAAATTAACAAAGTGTTTAAACAGCTGAGTGTTCCAACTACCAAGTGTTAACTACTGTTAAAACTAACTTATGTCTCTCCGGCAATTTGTAGGCTGTAAGGTTTCATTATTATTTTGGAACTATTTTTCAAACAATTGTTTCTCCCTTGGCTTTCCAAAGGGGTGAACACATCATGCCACTGGTGTTTTTTGTTGTTGTTGTCATTGCCTGGTCTCTGATCAGTTTGTGCCACATGACAATTACCATAGGAGTTGGCAAGACTTCACAAACTGATTTGGGACCAGGCTGGAGTATGATACCTAATAGTTATATCACTGTGAGGAAGGAAACATCCAAATAGATGAAAAGCTGTTTTTCCTCCTTGTGCCTGGTTGGATGGTGATACATGTATCAAGTAAACCCATTTAACAGAATATGCAGTTTTTGGAGCACTAAGGAGACATTGCTCACCAAGGAGACGGGGGGGGGGGGGCCTGCTACATCTCCCAAATAACGACGAGTCTCATTCCTCTGCGGCAGAAAAAGCAAAAGCGAGTGTGGTCTTTTGGACCGTCTTGTTGCGCTCGCATCAGAGAGAAAGGCAAAACTGTGACTTGCCTCTCGCATTCATTGAATCCATTCACCGTATAAAAAAAAAAACGAGCGGCTGAAAGGGAAAGAAAGAAGGTAAGGGAACAATTCAATTTCAATAAGCGAGCGAGTGAATAAACAGCCTGTTCCCTTTTGCATATTGGTTCCCGGAAGCACAGCGTGGGTCTTTGAATAAGATGACTCGCTAATCTCGGGAAGGAATTGCTTCAATTTTGGCAGCCAATTTACTAACGGAGAAACATTTGTGTGAACAGCAATGAAATGAGGTGGGGGGGGGGGGGGGAGAAAGCGAGTTTTACTTTTTTACCTCCGCTCTCTTAAATTAATTCAAGGCCTTTGAATAAGGAACGTCCTCAATCAAACGGTAGAGCTCCTGTCATTACATATTCAAGAGATGCGGAGCGTACTGCTTACACATATGTGTGCCATTATTGCCTGCCCCCCCCCACACCCCTTTCCTCTGCACTATATGCATTGTTTCGCTAAACTGGTTTCAAACATGGCTTTAATTGGAAATGTTTACGTGACAAATCTTCCCAACGTTACATGAGTATGTGGGACACAACGTCAGAATGTGAAATGTGGTGACATTCTACTATTGACTGTTGGCCTTAACACTTCATTCACAGAAATAAGTTGACAGCTTTGCGTTTCCCTCTTTTCCCTCTATTTCCATATTTTCCCCTATTTTTTTTTTTCCAATCGTATTAAAGTCACAGTCAACATAGTTCCCACACTCTCATTCTAATTCCATGTTTTCCCCCAACTTTTCCCTAATAGATCACCGTCACCGACCACGGGGTTCCCGCCAAATCCACCACGGTCCGCGTCATCGTCAAAGTCCTGGACGAGAACGACAACCGGCCGCAGTTCCTGGAGAAGATCTACAAGATCAAGCTTCCGGAACGGGAGAAACCAGAAAAGGACCGGGCTCTGAAGCGGGATCCTGTGTACCGGGTGATCGCCTCGGACCGCGACGAGGGGGCCAACTCTGAGATCTCGTATTCCATCGAGGAGGGAGATGAGCATGGGAAGTTCTTCATCGAGCCAAAGACGGGTCTGGTGTCGTCCAAGAAGTTCTCCTCTGCCGGGGAGTATGACATCCTCACCGTGAGTAGCCTAGCGCATTTGGATTCGTAGTTTGTATACTCTGGATTTTTCGTGAGGAAATTCCTCCACATTTTATACTGAACAAACATATAAACGCTACATTTTACTGAGTTAACAGTTCATATAAAGAAATTAGTCAATTGAAATGCATTCATTAGGCCCTAATCTATGGATTTCACATTATTGGGCAGGGGCGTAACCATGGGAGGGCATAGGACCACCCACTTGGGAGCCAGGCCCACCCACTTGGGAGCCAGGCCCACCCACTTGGGAGCCAGGCCAACCCACTGGGGAGCCAGGCCCAGCCAATCAGAATGAGTTTTCCCCTACAAAGGGGCTTTATTACAGACAGTTTCATCAGATGGGTGGCTGGTCTCAGATGATCTCTCAGGTGATGAAGCCGGACGTGGAGGTCCTGAGCTGACGTGGTTACACGTGGTCTGCGGTTGTGAGGCCCGTTGGACGTACTGCTAAATTCTCTAAAATGACGTTGGAGGCGGCTTATGGTAGAGAATTGAACATTAACTTCTCTGGCAAAAGCTCTGCAGTCAGAATGCAAATTGCTAGCTCCCTCAAAATGTAGACATCTGTGGCATTGTGTTGTGTGAGACAACTGCACATTTAAGAGTGGCCTTTTATTGTACCCAGCGCAAGATGCATCTGTGTAATGATCATGCTGTTTAATCAGCTCCTTGATATCCCACACCTGTCAGGTGGATGGATTATCTTGGTGCACAATATTTGAGAGAAATAAACTTTTGGTGCATATGGAACATTTTTAAGATCTTTTATTTCAGCTCGTGAAACTTTACATGTTGCACTTTATATTTTTGTTCTGTATAGTTGGGGAGAAGTCGCTTAGGATTTTATTTAGCTTTTAAAGGAATGTCAATGTACATTCTGAGTTAAATGACATCTTTAAACTAGAGCCAGTGTTTTAGAGAATTACTTAACAAATCATTTACTTGGTACATTTCCAATGTACCTGCCAAATTGCATTTGTTGATAACCTTTTGATGCTTAGGATAGTCACAGTATTTTTTACGTCGTAGTACTTTTGGGCCAATGTTGCCTGTGATAGATAGATAGATTTATCTCACATGACACAATAAGCTCCACCGACACCTGTTTAACGGGGAACGCCATGGTAACAGGTGTTCTGCTCTGTTGTTGTTTTTCCCCATGTGGGCTGGCTGACCGTTCTTTGACCCCCTTTGCCTATTTGTCTCTGTCTCTCACTATTTCTCTCTCTCTCTCGCTCTCTCTCTCGCCCCCTGCCCCCCCCCTACCTGTGTTTTACTTGAAGTATTTAAATTCATGCTTTTAAGTGCTCTCCCCTGGGAGTCCAATGCATCTTGTTGTATAATTTTGCTACCCAAATCAATTCAAATCAATTCATTCCCTCTATCAGATCAAAGCGGTGGACAACGGACGCCCCCAGAAGTCGTCCACCTGCCGGCTGCACATCGAGTGGATCCCCAAGCCAGAGGTGGCGGCCGGCGCGCGCCCCCTGGCCTTCGAGGAGCCCCCCTTCTTCTTCTCGGTGATGGAGAGCGACCCCGTGGCGCACATGGTGGGGGTCATCACCACGGAGACGTCGGACACGCCCGTCTGGTTCGAAATCACAGGTGAAGCCTTGGCGAGTGGGCGCAGGGGTTTTGTTTTAGGTTGTGTGTGGGTGGGTCTGTGCATACGCGCAAGGGTGTGTATTTGTTTAAGTTGAGTGCATTCTAGAAGGAGATTCATCTAGTTTTATAGTCAAGGGAAGACATCCCCGGCATAGATTCTTGTAGCATTCTTCTTAGCACTAACCCTAGCAAGCGAATGTGAGTGTGTAGTCTACAAACCCAAAAACCTACAAACCTATATACATGTCTTTTTTTCTCCTTTCTCACTGTAATAATGGAATCTCTAATGGGGACCTCCTTTGCACGGTGACTGTTAACATCTCTGCTGCATAAACTCTTCCTGACATTTCCTGGATGTACTTCTCCCCCTCCCCTTCTTCTAACCAACGTTTGACTGACACCTCTCTCTCTCTTTTTTTCTATGTTCTCTGCTTCTCTTCTTTTCTCCTTTGGGAATGTCTCTTTCTCTCTCTCTCTCTTACTGGATTTGGTTTGTCCAGAAGGAGACATAGAGGAAGTCTTTTACATCGTTCAGATGGCTTGCGACCTCAACTGTACAGCGGAAGGTAGATCTGCCGTAATGGGATCTCTCTACTGTCATTGGCTGTATTAAGTGATCTCTCTAATACCATTGGTTGTATTAAGAGGTCGTTGACTGTGATGTCTGTCACGCAGACCTGGGTTCAAATACTATTTGGAATTGTTTAAACTACATTAGCTGTGCTTGTCTGAGCTTGCCTGGCTTAATAGTCCAATGGGGTAGTCCCAGCAGCGCAAACCCCGCCCATCTGACGCTCCGTGCAGGCTAGAGCAAACGCTCAAAAGTATTTGAATGATTCCGAATAGTGTTTGAACCCAGTTGTGCTGTCACGTGCCCGTGGTTGAGCTTGTGCATCGTTTCCGTCGTTCTTGTGATCGTGTGACAACCGATTTACATAAACACATATACCGCACATGAACATACGGCTCCATTATTGTATACGTACCGTATGTGTTTCATTTGTGGAATCTATTGCCACATGCAGCTAACGGTATGTGCTTGATGTATACACATCGTACCACTTACACGTATGGTTCCCTAATGAGCCTGGAAAGTTAACATGACCACCGGGAAATGTATTCACATTGTTGATGCATAGCGCTTCTGTATGTATCAACAATAGGGATTGTGTTGCTTATTATATTGATATAAGCAACCGTACGGATAATATACACATTATTATGCATGGAATACATACAGTTGATGTATAAGGGCCTCTAGAATTACGCCACGGCCAAACCTGAACCGTATGTCACTGTTAGCTTACCTAGCTCCAGTGCTGCGTCATCGTTTAAACAGGTGATGATCAGCCCCACTCTTTTCCTGTCCATTTTAATTGTGCACCCCGCCCTAACCCTTCCCCTCCATCGTTTCCACCAGGTGGGAACTACGACAGCCGCTTTGACGTGGGCAAAGCCAGTGGGACCCTGATCGTGGCGAGGCCCCTCGACGCCGAGCAGAAATCCAATTACAACCTGACAGTGGAGGCAACGGACGGCACCCGATTCGTCAGCACCCGGGTAATTGGAACGTTTGTTGATGGCTGTAGAGTTTGTCACGGATCCTATGAGGTGGGATGGAAAAGGGATAGATTGTGGAAACATTCATGGGAATGAGATGTTGGGTCTGCTTGAGACGGAGAGTTCCTGTGGTGTGTCCAGAGGTTTGGATGGTTTTGGCTGTTACAGATCATTGCAAGGCTTGTCACTATGGACAAAAAGAGGATTTATTTTTGTGTGTTTTCGGGGAGGAAAGGATTATGGAAACATTTCTGAAATGAAATGGTAGAGCTAAGTTTGCATGAGGGTTCCTATTGCATTCTGTCGTTTTGGATGCTTGTGTTTTCATGGCTTTATTCTCCCTTAAATAGTGCATAGTGGCTTCCCTCACAAAATCCAGAAAATAGATTCTGGAAACATAGACAGACAGACAGACGAGGGGGTAAAGCAAGGAGGTGGGTCTTGAGTGAGGTCAGAAATTCCGTGCGCCCATCCATCTCCTGTTTTTGATTAGACTCGCGGGTGGGTCAACACCTCACCGGGTGTACTCCAGGTGCTCGCTTTTCCAAACTTTGCCCCGAACGTCATACCATGTGCTTGGCGGACATTCCTTCTTCTCTCAGTCCACATCTACCGTCCCTATAGTGCACTTTATAGGGAACAAGGTTCCATTTGGGACACCGGCCAGGAGCGTTCGGAACGCTTTCTTGGCAGACCAGCTCCGGGATTCTTCCATTGTCTCATTCCTGAAGGGCTGAGGAGCGAAGGAGGAAGAAAGAGAGGGCGGGAGGAACGGTGCCTGTCTAGCCAGGCGCTTTTTAAAAAGTGTGCATTCCACAGACCCGTGTCTGCAGTTACACCCCTCCTTACCCCTCACTGATCCTTTTCTCTCTCTCTCTCTCTCTCTCTCTCTCTCGCGCTCTCTCTCTCTCTCGGGAGACATGAAAGTGCATTGAGTTCTCCTGAAAAGGCTAAAGAAAAGTGCAGGTCCACACCACATTCTTTTATCCAGAGATTAACATTCTCTTGAGGTTAGAAGCGGACAGATCTGTAAGGGTTTTATAAAAATCCGCAATTAGTCACCTCCAACTCATGGCAGATTCATAATGATATTGCTATTATGTGATATGTTAAAAGTGAAATTGTTAACATGTTGGCCTTTCTGTTTCCCATCCAGAGTCCAGAACCGGGTTTCAAACAGTATTTGTTTACTTTCAAAGTGTTTCATTGTGCCTGCCTGGTGACAGGTTTGCTCTTTTGGGACTATCCTATTCGTTCCGTTGCACCAGGCAGGCTCAATAAAAGTATTTGAATGAAAACAAACACTATTTCAACCCAGGTCCCTATCCATATCCATAGTCACTGTCTCAGGCCGATGGAACTCCGGAAAAATTCAAAGTGTTCTGTGCCTCTTCTCAAAAGCATTCAGAGATCCGTTGTGGATGAAAAAAGCAACAACTCTACTTGTTGTCTCTGCCTGTGAATAGAGCCTTTTATCATGTGGCCCTGTGCTCCACCGAGCCCCTGTCAGCCTGCTGGGTTGGGGCGGCGAGGCGGGCGGCGGTGTTTTCCACAGCCCGCTGACGGAAGCGTCGGCTAAATGGAGGCTTCAGATTCGTCACAGAGCACCCTATTGTCGTGTGGAGAGGGAGAGAGACACACACACACACAGGCAAATGCGCACACAGATACAACTACATACATGCTTGCATATCTGCACACTCACATACACACACACACAAATACAGTACCAGTCAAAAGTTTAGACACACCTACTCATTCCAGGGTTTTTCTTTATTTTTACTATTTACTACATTGTAGTATAATAGTGAAGACATCACAACTATAAAATAACAAATATGGAATCATGTAGTAACCAAAAAAGTGTTAAACAAATGAAATATATTTTAGATTTGAGATTTTTCAAAGTAGACACCCTTTACCTTGATGACATCGTTGCACACTTTTGGCATTTTCTCAACCAGCTTCACCTGGAATGCTTTTCCAACAGGCTTGAATTAGTTCCCACATATGCTGAGCACTTGTTGGCTGCATTTCCCTCACTCTGCGGTTCAACTCATCCCAAACCATCTCAATTGGATGGAGGTCATGTGATTGTGGAGGCCAGGTCATCTGATGCAGCACTCCATCACTCTCCTTCTTGGTAAAATAGCCCTTACACAGCCTGGAGGTGTGTTGGGTCATTGTCCTGTTAAAAAATAAATGATAGTCCCACTAAGCGCAAACCAGATGGGATGTCGTATCGCTGCAGACTGCTGTGGTAGCTATGCTGGTTAAGTTTGCCCTAAATCCTAAATAAATCACTAACAGTGTCACCAGCAAAGCACCCCCACACCCTCACACCTCCTCCTACATGCTTCACGGTGGGAACCACACATGCGGGGATCATCCGTTCACCTACTCTGTATCTCACAAAGACACGGCGGTTGGAACCAAAAATCTCATTCTGACTCATCAGACCAAAGGACAGATTTCCACTGCTCTAATGTCCATTGCTTGTGTTTCTTGGCCCAAGCAAGTCTCTTCTTCTTATTGGTGTCCTTTAGAAGTGGTTTCTTTGCAGCAATTCGACCATGAAGGCCTGATTCACACAGTCTCCTCTGAACAGTTGATGTTGAAATGTGTCTGTTACTTGAATTCTGTGAAGCATTTATTTGGGCTGCAATTTCTGAGGATGGTAACTCTAATGAACGTATCCTCTGCAGCAGAGGTAAATCTGGGTCTTGCTTTCCTGTGGCGGTCCTCATGAGAGCCAGTTTCATCATAGCGCTTGATGGAACTTGATCAAACTGCGTTTGAAGAAACTTTCTTAGTTCTTGACATTTTCCGCATTGACTAACCATGTCATAAAGTAATTATGGACTGTCGTTTCTCTTTGCATATTTGAGCTGTTCTTGCCATAATATGGACTTGGTCTGTTACCAAATAGGGCTATCTTCTCTATACCACCTCTACCTTTTCACAACACAACTGATTGGCATTAAATGCATTAAGAAGGAAAGAAATTCCACAAATTAACTTTTGACAAGGCACACCTGTTAATTGAAATGCATTCCAGGTTACTACCTCAAGCTGGTTGAGAGAATGCCAAGAGTGTGCTCATCAAGGCAAAGGGTGGCTTCTTTTTGATTTGTTTAATACTTTTTTTTGAGGTACTACATGATTCCATATGTGTTATTTCATATTTTTTGATGTCTTCGCTATTATTCTACAATGTGGAAAATAGTAAAAAATAAAGAGAAACCCTTGAACGATTAGGTATGTTCAAACTTTTGACTGGTACTGTACGTGCTTACATATGCACACCCACACACACTCCTTATGATCTTCGAGGAGAATTGACTTCAGCAGACACCTCCTCCATTTCCCTCTGTCCCAGTCCATGCAGTGACTTATTAATCACATTTAGTCAAGTTTAGAAGACACATCCGAGGAAATATCAGGTATCGCTGATTCCCTGATCAGTTCTTTCCTCGGCCAGAGAGGGAGTGAGTCTCAAATGGCACCCTATTCCCTATATAGTGACTAGTCCACAGGGCTCTGGTCAAAAGTAGTGCATTTTATAGGAAAAAGGGTTGCATTTGTGACGCAGTCGTGTTTTTGACCAGTTGGACGGCGATACAAAGGGGGGAAATGACATAACACAGTTAGTCACGGCGCTGACAGTGTTCAAAGGCTCGGGGGCGCCCCGTTTTTTTCAAGTCACCCCTCGTTACCGCGAGGGGTGTGTGTGAAGGCCTTTGTAGAGCCGAACCCTCTTAGTTAGACATCAGAGAAAATCAGTGGCAGGCCGCTGGTGAGCACACATACAGGGAATATGGGTTGTGTGTGTGTGGGGGGGGGGGGTTCTATGTGTGGAGAGAGCTTTAGGGGTGTCTGTGTGTGGAGAGAGAAAGAGAGAGCGAGAGAGAGAGCATACAGAATATGAATCGGGTCAATTGGACATTCACATGTTTTCCGTACTTTTGACAACTCTTCGTTCTCCGTCTGCTCATATTAGTAGCAGAAACAATGTATCTGTGCCCGTCAACACTTTTGCCATTGTACTCACACACAACAGACAGGTAGCGAGAGAGAAGTGAATCTAGGCCACACTGGACCAACAGAAAAAAAATATCTGTCGCAAGCTCTGTTGATTTAAATGATGTAAGATAAGTTTTACCGTTTTGTTTCATCTTTAGAAGGGATTTTGAAATACATTGTCCCCCACAATTTGTCTGCTTTATTAAGTTCAATATTCTGTTTCAGCTTTTTAAAGATTGGCGATGAGTCAATGGAGATGACAGAGTATTTGACTTTGTGGATAACCCCCAAATAAGACCCTACTTTTGTGAAGTTGCTTGTAAACCGAGTGGAAGGAAAAAAAACAGCAGAACACGCCAAACAACAAATGAAATATACAAAGGGATGTTTTGGGTACTTTATTTTCTGTGACGGGAGGTGTGCTGTTTAGCCTGTGGCCGGGAGTATGCCGTTGGTTTAGTCGAAACGGAACACACACACACACACACACACACACACACACACACACACAGTTTCACTTATCTTCTCCTTCAAATCAAAGTCATGTGGTGTCTGCCTCTGCCAGACTAGCTGGCCTATTTTCTTTCTCTCTCCCTCTCTCCTCCCTTCTTCCTCTCTCCTCCCTTCTTCCTCTCTCCAAGGAATGTTTTTGTTTGTTTTCTCCCTCTTTCTTTCTTTTGCTCTCTCTCTTTCTGTTTCTGTCAGTCTATCCATCTCTCACTCTTTCCCGCTTTCCATTCCCTTTCTCTCTTTCTCTCTCCCTCTCTGTTCCCTTCCAAATTTGAGGTTCTCCCTCCCTCTCAGTCCCACCATGCACAGATCATTATTCTTTATTCTGTTGAGGGAGAATAAAGCCTAAACAAGAAACACTGAACCTCTGTTGGCTGTGTTCAGTTTTAATCCTATTTTGAGAGGCATGTAGCTACAGGTTGGACCATGCCAACATCCCGGACCCAAAAACCTGCCACCTGGCAGGGGGGCATCATAGCCCGCCTTACCCGGACATGGTGCCCGCTGAGGGCGGTGCCGTTTTTCTGCCTCACGTGTACCATGAGGCAGAAAACGCCACGCACGGGTCTGCATTAGAGGTCTGTGTGGGGGAGGTGGGATCTCTCTCTCTCTTTTCTTATCTGGCACCATTTTACCTTTCTGTCCCTCGGAAGTTGCTGGCTGGCTCTCGCACGTGGTGTTGTTTGTTGTGCGGTTGACCTAGGCTTATATGCCTGTTCCAGCTGACTTGTTCCTAGCTCTCTGACTGGCCAAGTAAAGTGTTTATGTGTGGTGTTCTGTTATGTGGGAATCTGTCTGTCTGTCTGTCTTTCTGTCTGTCTTCTCTCTCTTTCCTGTCTGTCTGCCTGCCTATACCTACCTACCAAACGACCTGCCTGTCTCTCTGTCTGTCTGTGTCTGGTCAGCTGATCCGAGGCAGGGGCGGAGCAACATTCCATCCTGGGCACCTCATCGGCAGGGAGCGGTGCCAGCCAGGCAGCCCAGGCAGGCCACCCCCTTCCATTCCTTTCCCCTGCCTCCTTGCCAGCCCCCCATGCCATCCTCCTGCTCTGCAGTAGTGTTTCAGGCCGTTCTGTCCATAATCTTTCCATCTTTCTCTCTCTTTCACTTTCCATATATATCCTCTGTCTGTCTCATTCCTCACTTTCTCTCTCACTGTTGCTGTCCGTTTTCCCCTCTATCGGTTTTTGTTCTCTTGGAACCATCTGTTCCCCTCCTTTCTTCATATTAGAGTTATTAGGTATTTATCTTTCTTTCTTTCTCTCTTGCTCATCGTGATTCCGGCTCTCCTCACAGCCGTTTTCTCCCTTTTCAAAAACCCTCTCTCCCTTTCTACAGTTGAAGTCAGAGGTTTACATACACTTTGGTTGGAGTCATTAAAACTTGTTTTTCAACCACTCCACAAATTTCCTGTTAACAAACTATAGTTTTGGCAAGTCGGTTAGGACATCTACTTTGTGCAGGACACAAGTAATTTTTACAACAATTGTTTACAGACATTATTTTACTTATAATTCACTGTATCACAATTCCAGTGGGTCAGACGTTTACATACACTTAGTTGACTGTACCTTTAAACAGCTTGGAAAATTCCAGAAAATAATGTAATGGCTTTGGAAGCTTCTGATGGGCTAATTGACATAATTTGAGTCAATTAGAGGTGTACCTGTGGGTGTATTTCAAGGCCTACCTTCAAACTCGGAGACCTCCACAAGTCTGGTTCATCCTTGGGAGCAATTTCCAAATGCCTGAAGGTGCCACGTTCATCTGTACAAACAATTGTACGCGAGTATAAACACCATGGGACCACGCAGCTGTCATACCGCTCAGGAAGGAGACTCGTTCTGTCTCCTAGAGATGAACATACTTTGGTGCGATAAGCGCAAATCAATCCCAAAAAAACAGCAAAGGACCTTGTGAAGATGCTGAAGGAAACAGGTACCATAGTATCTATATCCACAGTAAATCGAGTTCTATATCGACAGAACCGGAAAGGCCGCTCAGCAAGGAAGAAGCCACTGCTCCAAAACTAGCATAAAAAAAACAGACTACGGTTTGCAACTGCACATGGGGACAAAGATCGTACTTTTTGTACAATTCCTCTGGTCTGATGACACAAAAATATAACTTTTTGGCCATAATGACCATCATTATGTTTGGCTTACAAGCTGAAAAACACCATCTCAACCGTGAAGCATGGGGGTGGCAGCATCACGTTGTGGCGGTGCTTTGCTGCAGGAGGGACTGGTGCCCTTCACAAAATAGATGACATGAGGAAAGAAAATGATGTGGATATATTGAAGCAACATCTCAAGACATCAGTCAGGAAGTTATAGCTTGGTCGCAAATGGGTCTTCCAAATGGACAATGACCCCCAACATACTTCTAAAGTTGTGGCAAAATGGCTTAAGGACAACAAAGTCTAAGTATTGGAGTGGCCATCACAAAGCCCTGACCTCAATCCCATAAAACATTTGTGGGCAGAACTGAAAATGCGTGTGCGAGCAAGGAGGCCTACAAACCTGACTCAGTTACACCAGCTCTGTCAGGAGGAATGGGCCAAAATTCACCCAACTTATTGTGGGAAGCTTGTGGAAGTCTACCCGAAACATTTGACCCAAGTCAACTTCTGAACCACTGGGAATGTGATGACAGAAATAAAAGCTGAAGTAAAACATTCTCCTATTATTCTGACATTTCACATTCTTAAAATAAAGTGGTGATCCTAACTGACCTAAGACAGAGAAGTTTTAATAGGATTACTAGGACTGCAGGAATTGTGAAAAACTGAGTTTAAATGCATTTGGCTAAGGTTTATGTAATCTTCTGACTTCAACTGTATATCTTTCTCTTCATCCTTCAATCTGTCATATCTCCATTCGCCGTCTCAGTCCCAATCTCGTTGCCTTGAGTCCCCCAGGAAGGTATCGAGAGAGAGGAACATCTCTCTCCTTTGCCGTCTTTTCAACCGCCAGTCACACTGCATCATTCAGATTCGGGGGTACTGCCCCTTTGAAGTGTCTTGAAGGGGCTATATGTTTTTCTCCCTGAATGTGTGTTTTTCAAAAATAGACAGATGGATGGATGATAGTGGACATTCGTCTTTTGCTCTGTCTGGTCCCCCCCCCCTCCTCCTGTAGACTCAGATGGTGGACGGTTGAGCGGATAGGAGCGGACACTCGTCTGGGTTCTTTTTCTATAGCTTTTTCCCAGGCCCAGCCGCTTGTGAAGGTCCCTCCTTTTACTCGCTGCGCTATCTGCCACCGTCCAGATTGAAACGCATTGTATAGGGGCTCAAGTCGCATTGGTGGGGTGTGTGTGAGCGCGCGGGGACCTTAGGCAGTGTGACGTCTGGCGTGACATGAAACGAGGCGCCTAGAGAGAGAGACTGGTGGGCTGCCAAGAGGGTCCGATCCATAACACAAACCCCACTGGGGACCCCTTTAGGGTCACACCGAGGACAGTTTCAATAAGTATCTAGACAGGGCCGTTAGGTTCTCTAAAAATAACTTTCACAACTCAAAATTCATTCAATGTCTAAATGTATAGGCCTATTTATTTTCTAAGACAACAGCCAACATCACATATTGTAAGCAAGCTAATGCCAGATGACGAGAGCTAATTGACATTGGGAAAAGAGTGTCTTCTCGGGCCGATCAGAGCCAATGATGATGTAAATATGTTAGCTATAATGTTGAAACCGACTCTTTTTTACTTGATGTGAGGTTGTTCTGCTGCTGACGTCTGCCTGTTACTAAGAAGCAGTCAAGTTTTCCCCGTTCTTTGTCCCTAAAATTGAGGGATACACATATACACATATAGCTGTACTCCCCAATGCTTGCATCTGTGAACCCAGCCAGCCCTGCCAACCTCACAGCACACGACAGATTGTGAATGTTATCGCACCCGTCAGATTAGGCTATATTTGTCTCCTGCACTCTGCTGGCAGTGCTTTCTATGCTCTCATTGCTGTCGAGGTACCAACGGACATTTTTGACGGGCGTGGAAGAGCTGAGGTTCTGGCAGTGAGAGAGTTGCCTATTTCGGTCCTCTTGAGTACGATTCATACCATAGGCCTGAACGCCGACGTCGCTCGTCCTAATATTGCTGTATTTCTTAATTCCTTCCTTTTACTTTTAGATTTGTGTCTGCATTGTTAGATATTACTGCCCTGTTGGAGCTAAGAACACCAGCCTTTCAGCGACACCCGCAATAACATCTGCTAAATATGCGCACGTGACCTTTGATTTGATCCATATCGCCTCAAATATTTTGTTATCACATTGTCTTTTATAGCGTACGACTATGGTGGATGTGCAACCAGGCCAGCCCAGTATGGCTCAGCTCGGCTTGGCCCCATATAGTGGGATTCAGGTGTATGAGTTCCAGCTGGATGTGTGTCATTCCCATGTGGGACACTGCCCCCTGGTGGCTGGCATCCAGGGGTGTCTAATCTGTGTTTTCCTTTGTTCTGCCATGGAAAAGCCCCCGCCGGGCCAGCTGCCGCCACAGCCATTCCGTCTGCTTGTCCTAATCCCTTGTCGGAAGTCCAGTAGGCGAGTGGCTGATGTTGATAAAACAAGACTCGATGGAATTTTACAGTTTAGGGACCAGGGATGTGATGCTTTGTATGAAATAGGGGGGAAACTTCCACATTGCCAATTGAGGTATTGTGGCAAAAGGTCTGTCTTTGTATGGAAAATGTATTTGTACGATGCTGTGTGATGGAAATACACACCGGCACTTTTATCAGAGGTTGTGTGCATAAATGTACAGTGCATTTGGAAAGTATTCAGACCCCTTGACTTTTCCCACATTTTGTTAAGTTGCAGCCTTATTCTAAAATTGATTAAAAAATATACAAAAAATCATCATCAACCTACACACAATACCCCATGATGACAAAGCAAAAACATCATCAAGGATCTCTCTGTACTTTGCTCTGTTCGTCTTTCCCTCGATCCTGACTAGTCTCACAGTCCCTGCCGCTGAAAAATATCCCCACAACATGATGCTGCCACTACCATGCTTCACCGTAGGGATGGTGTCAGGTTTCCTCCAGACGTGACGCTTGGCATTCATGCCAAAGTCTTCAATCTTGTTTTCATCAAACCAGAGAATCTTGTTTCTCATGGTCTGATAGCCTTTAGGTGTCTTTTGGCAAACTCCAAGCGAGCTGTCATGTGCATTTTACTGAGGAGTGGCTTCTGTCTGGCCACTCTACTATAAAAGCCTGATTGGTGGATTGCTGCAGAGATGGTTGTCTTTCTGAAAGGTTCTCCCATCTCCACAGAGGAACTCTGTAGCTCTGTCAGTCACCATCGGGTGTTTGGTCACCTCCCTGACCAAGGCCCTTCGCCCCCAATTGCTCAGTTTGGCCGGGCGACCAGCTCTAGGAAGAGTTTTGGAGATTCCAAACTTCTTCCATTTAACAATGAGGAAGGCTACTGTGTTCATGGGGACCTTTCGATGCTGCAGAGTTTTTTTTGATACCCTTCGCCAGATTTGTGCCTCGACACAATCCTGTCTTTGAGCTCTAAGGAAAATTCCTTCAACCTCATGGCTTGGTTTTTGCTCTGACATGCACTGTCAACTGTGGGACCTTTATATAGACAGGTGTGTGTGCCTTTCCAAATGTTGTCCAATCAATTGAATTTACCACAGGTGGACTCCAATCAAGTTGTAGAAACATCTCAAGGATGATCAATTGGGAAACAGGATGCACCTGAGCTCAATTTAGAGTCTCATAGCAAAGGGCCTGAAATACTTATGTAAAGGTATTTCGGTTTTTGCTTTGTCAATTGAAGGAAATTTGAGGTAAAGGCTGCATAAATTCTATAAGCATATCCTCTTAAGGACCCGACCCATTTTTTTTCAATTTTCGCCTAATATGACATACCCAAATCTAACTGCCTGTAGCTCAGGACATGCACATTCTTGATACCATTTGAAAGGAAACACTTTGAAATTTGTGGAAATGTGAAATGAATGTAGGAGAATAGAAACAGGATGCACCTGAGATCAATTTGGAGTCTCATAGCAAAGGGTCTGAATACTGATGTAAATAAAGGTATTTCTGTTTTTTATTTTTAATACATTTGCAAACATTTGTTAAACCTGTTTTTTTTCTCTGTCATTATGGGCTATCGTGTGTAGATTGCTGAATATTTAATCAATTTTAGAATAAGGCTGTAACCCAACAAAATGTGGAAAAAGTCAAGGGGGCTGAATACTTTCCGACTGCACTCTATTTGCCCCCCAAAAATTGAAATCCCTATTAAAGTGTACCTCAATGTATTAGCAGATTTGTTTTCTTCATAATCAATCTTCCACCTTGAACAATGAAACCCGCATTGTCGGTGTGATAAATAGTTGGTGAACCATTTGAATCGGCAATATACTTCTAAATGCATTTCTGCAAACGGATGGTTTACTTTGATGTCATTTATCAAGCGGTCACCTGTAACTTTCTCACCACCTCTTTTAACACGCCCTCAATTCTCCCGCAACACGTCTTCACCTGTACGCGTTAACAACTCAATGTATTAAGGCATTATATGTATCGATGCGGTCTGTATCTACACGAAACACTGCTCATTACTTGATGGATGGAAAGGGATGTAGGGAGGGGAAGAGGGAGTCAGGAAGCGAGGAAGAGGGAGGGAGAGATGGGCAGAGGGAAGTAGAGAATGTAAAGGGCACTTTTGGGAATGGAGAAAGAGAGAGAGAGAGAGAGAGTGAGTGAAGGATGGAGACTGAGAAACAATGACTGAGAGACAGTAAAAAGTCAACAACATCATGCATTACTCTCAGATTGACCCCGTCTCAAATATTCACCACACTGACATCCACTGTCCCTCTCCCCTCCTCCCACCAGGTGCTGATCCGTGTCATCGACACCAACAACCACCGGCCCCAGTTCTCCCAGCCGCGCTACGAGGTGGTTGTGGCCGAGGACACGCCGCCAGAGACCGAGGTGCTCCGGATCGGCGCCACGGACGAAGACGATAAGAACAAGTTGACCTTTACCCTCTTGAGCAGCACCGACCCCTTCAGCCTGAAGAAGTTCCGTCTGGACCCGGGAACCGGTGCCCTCTACACGGCCGAGCGGCTGGACCACGAGACCATGCGGCGCCACACACTCACAGTCATGGTACAGATGTTACGGATTTTCTAGAATCGACCTATTTAATAACGTGTGTTATTATTCTGGCGTCTTGAGCTGAGTGTGCTGTAAGACCTCGCTAGAGCTCTGGTCAAAGTAGGTCAAAGGGGTGTGGTGCTCAGACAATGAACACGTGCACTGTACTCCCTGAACAAACCCGCCCAGCCAATCGGGAAACACGTCGTTATATTACCATAGAAACAGAGCAGGTAAAAAAGAATGGCGGTGTTCTGTCAGCATATTAAGAAAGGTTTGATTGTTACTCTCTCAATGGAGAAAGTGGCTCACATAGGTTTCAGGCCACTCACTCCTACTCAGCCACTGTGTGTAGCTGTCTCAGTAAGTGTTCTGATATTATATTGAGACCGGTTTCATTTGGTTCTCTCCATTGAGAGAGTACTAGCATTTTAAGAACACTCTCCCCGGTTCAGCCACTGTGTGTGTGTGTGTGTGTGTGTGTGTGTGTGTGTGTCAATCAGCCACTCTCCAATTCCAACAGATGGGCAGTCAGCCGGTGTCGATTAGTTGTTTGTTTGCTGGTATTTGCCATTTGAAACTAACCATGCAGCACCCATCTAAAATGATTCCTCCCCCCATTCATTGTTTACTTGTTTGGATCACTGGGAATTGAGACAAATGAAGGAAAATAGTTACTTTGATGTTTTTTTTGTTATTTGTATGATTTGATGAGTTTGTATTACATCTCATTCATTCTCCCTGTCTCTCTCCGCCTCTGTCCTATTCCTTCCTCTGTCTCCCTGTCTCTCTCCGCCTCTGTCCTATTCCTTCCTCTGTCTCCCTGTCTCTCTCCGCCTCTGTCCTATTCCTTTCTCTGTCTCCCTGTCTCTCTCCGCCTCTGTCCTATTCCTTCCTCTGTCTCCCTGTCTCTCTCCGCCTCTGTCCTATTCCTTCCTCTGTCTCCCTGTCTCTCTCCGCCTCTGTCCTATTCCTTCCTCTGTCTCCCTGTCTCTCTCCGCCTCTGTCCTATTCCTTCCTCTGTCTCCCTGTCTCTCTCCGCCTCTGTCCTATTCCTTTCTGTCTCCGCCTCTGTCCTATTCCTTTCTGTCTCCCTGTCTCTCTCCGCCTCTGTCCTATTCCTTCCTCTGTCTCCCTGTCTCTCTCCGCCTCTGTCCTATTCCTTTCTGTCTCCCTGTCTCTCTCCGCCTCTGTCCTATTCCTTCCTCTGTCTCCCTGTCTCTCTCCGCCTCTGTCCTATTCCTTCCTCTGTCTCCCTGTCTCTCTCTGCCTCTGTCCTATTCCTTCCTCTGTCTCCCGGTCTCTCTCCGCCTCTGTCCTATTCCTTTCTCTGTCTCCCTGTCTCTCTCCGCCTCTGTCCTATTCCTTTCTCTGTCTCCCTGTCTCTCTCCGCCTCTGTCCTATTCCTTCCTCTGTCTCCCTGTCTCTCTCCGCCTCTGTCCTATTCCTTCCTCTGTCTCCCTGTCTCTCTCCGCCTCTGTCCTATTCCTTTCTGTCTCCCTGTCTCTCTCCGCCTCTGTCCTATTCCTTCCTCTGTCTCCCTGTCTCTCTCCGCCTCTGTCCTATTCCTTCCTCTGTCTCCCTGTCTCTCTCCGCCTCTGTCCTATTCCTTCCTCTGTCTCCCTGTCTCTCTCCGCCTCTGTCCTATTCCTTCCTCTGTCTCCCTGTCTCTCTCCGCCTCTGTCCTATTCCTTCCTCTGTCTCCCTGTCTCTCTCCGCCTCTGTCCTATTCCTTCCTCTGTCTCCCTGTCTCTCTCCGCCTCTGTCCTATTCCTTCCTCTGTCTCCCTGTCTCTCTCCGCCTCTGTCCTATTCCTTCCTCTGTCTCCCTGTCTCTCTCCGCCTCTGTCCTATTCCTTTCTCTGTCTCCCTGTCTCTCTCCGCCTCTGTCCTATTCCTTTCTGTCTCCCTGTCTCTCTCCGCCTCTGTCCTATTCCTTCCTCTGTCTCCCTGTCTCTCTCCGCCTCTGTCCTATTCCTTCCTCTGTCTCCCTGTCTCTCTCCGCCTCTGTCCTATTCCTTCCTCTGTCTCCCTGTCTCTCTCCGCCTCTGTCCTATTCCTTCCTCTGTCTCCCTGTCTCTCTCCGCCTCTGTCCTATTCCTTTCTGTCTCCCTGTCTCTCTCCGCCTCTGTCCTATTCCTTCCTCTGTCTCCCTGTCTCTCTCCGCCTCTGTCCTATTCCTTTCTGTCTCCCTGTCTCTCTCCGCCTCTGTCCTATTCCTTCCTCTGTCTCCCTGTCTCTCTCTGCCTCTGTCCTATTCCTTCCTCTGTCTCCCGGTCTCTCTCCGCCTCTGTCCTATTCCTTTCTCTGTCTCCCTGTCTCTCTCCGCCTCTGTCCTATTCCTTTCTCTGTCTCCCTGTCTCTCTCCGCCTCTGTCCTATTCCTTCCTCTGTCTCCCTGTCTCTCTCCGCCTCTGTCCTATTCCTTCCTCTGTCTCCCTGTCTCTCTCCGCCTCTGTCCTATTCCTTTCTGTCTCCCTGTCTCTCTCCGCCTCTGTCCTATTCCTTCCTCTGTCTCCCTGTCTCTCTCCGCCTCTGTCCTATTCCTTCCTCTGTCTCCCTGTCTCTCTCCGCCTCTGTCCTATTCCTTCCTCTGTCTCCCTGTCTCTCTCCGCCTCTGTCCTATTCCTTCCTCTGTCTCCCTGTCTCTCTCCGCCTCTGTCCTATTCCTTCCTCTGTCTCCCTGTCTCTCTCCGCCTCTGTCCTATTCCTTCCTCTGTCTCCCTGTCTCTCTCCGCCTCTGTCCTATTCCTTCCTCTGTCTCCCTGTCTCTCTCCGCCTCTGTCCTATTCCTTCCTCTGTCTCCCTGTCTCTCTCCGCCTCTGTCCTATTCCTTTCTCTGTCTCCCTGTCTCTCTCCGCCTCTGTCCTATTCCTTTCTGTCTCCCTGTCTCTCTCCGCCTCTGTCCTATTCCTTCCTCTGTCTCCCTGTCTCTCTCCGCCTCTGTCCTATTCCTTCCTCTGTCTCCCTGTCTCTCTCCGCCTCTGTCCTATTCCTTTCTGTCTCCCTGTCTCTCTCCGCCTCTGTCCTATTCCTTTCTCTGTCTCCCTCCGCCTCTGTCCTATTCCTTTCTCTGTCTCCCTGCCTCTCTCTGCCTCTGTCCTATTCCTTTCTCTGTCTCCCTGTCTCTCTCCGCCTCTGTCCTATTCCTTCCTCTGTCTCCCTGTCTCTCTCCGCCTCTGTCCTATTCCTTTCTGTCTCCCTGTCTCTCTCCGCCTCTGTCCTATTCCTTCCTCTGTCTCCCTGTCTCTCTCCGCCTCTGTCCTATTCCTTCCTCTGTCTCCCTGTCTCTCTCCGCCTCTGTCCTATTCCTTTCTGTCTCCCTGTCTCTCTCCGCCTCTGTCCTATTCCTTTCTCTGTCTCCCTCCGCCTCTGTCCTATTCCTTTCTCTGTCTCCCTGCCTCTCTCTGCCTCTGTCCTATTCCTTTCTCTGTCTCCCTGTCTCTCTCCGCCTCTGTCCTATTCCTTCCTCTGTCTCCCTGTCTCTCTCCGCCTCTGTCCTATTCCTTTCTGTCTCCCTGTCTCTCTCTGCCTCTGTCCTATTCCTTTCTCTGTCTCCCTGTCTCTCTCTGCCTCTGTCCTATTCCTTCCTCTGTCTCCCTGTCTCTCTCTGCCTCTGTCCTATTCCTTCCTCTGTCTCCCTGTCTCTCTCCGCCTCTGTCCTATTCCTTTCTGTCTCTCTCCGCCTCTGTCCTATTCCTTTCTCTGTCTCTCTCCACCTCTGTCCTATTCCTTTCTCTGTGTCTCTCTCACTCTCTCTGTCTTTCTCTCTCTTTCCCCCTTCCCCAGGTACGTGACCAGGACATCCCTGTCAAGAGGAACCTGGTGCGCGTCATCGTGGACGTGGAGGACACCAACGACAACGCGCCGTGGTTCGCGGGGTCGCCCTACTCCGGGCGCGTCTTCGAGTCGGCCGCCTTGGGCTCGGCAGTCCTCCAGGTCGCCGCCCTGGACAAAGACAAGGGACAGAATGCAGAGATCATCTACAGCATCGAGTCAGGTAGGCTAACGGCTCCACAGGGGCACCAGACTACATTCTTAGGAGTAGTATTAATTTGCCCCTAGATGCTAATCTTCGGTCAGTTTTGCATTTTCTACACTAATGGTTAAGGTTAGGATTTGAGGAAGGGAAGCTGATCCTAGATCTGTACTTAGGGGAAACGTTCTTAACATGTCAGCCATACAGGCATTCGCTAGCCTCTGGCTGGTCATGGTAGAGGCATGCATAGCAGCCCAGTTAGCGCTACCAACGCAAGGGGCCTGGGGAAAATGTATGCAGGGCATCCAGAGGTCCCCTGCCCACTGACCCTCGGTCATGAATGAAATACTTCACACAAAGTGGGAGGACTTTGACGACTTTGTCAGGGGATCTCCAAACGTGGGAGTTCGGCCGATGCTCCCTCTGAATTTCCCACCATTGTTTTCCCTGTAAATAAGCTGTGTTTTGGGAGAGGGTCGGGCATGTAGTCATTGGCTGCGTTCTTTGTTTAGGATGTAAATTTTTCAGATAGTTGAGATGACTCAAGCTAATTGAAATGTGTCTTGCCGGAGAATGAGTCAGGTTTTCAAAGCAGAGGTGGACTGGTGTAGAACACAGAGCGGCCATGTCCATCGGTTGTGGATTAGTTTCAGTGTTGGAGGGGAAATTAGCATTTAATTTCATTAGAGTAATTGGAAAGTGTGCACAATTAGGCAATCTTCATGAATCCTTATCGAGAACCATGGTCATTTGGGGGGTGATGGAATGAAGGGGTCATGACTAGAATGAGGGGTGGTGGTGTTCTACTGCTATTAGCCCAAACAAAAGCATTGAATAACAGATTCACTGCATGTACCAATAGATAGTCGTCCCCCAAAAATCTAAAGGCAGTTTGTTGTAAAGTGTCTATCCTATACCCTGGAAGATATAAGATGTGTATCTTAACCCCTTATTTTGGGCTCTAAACAGTCACCATATATACTCAGCTGCGACATCGGTGGATGCAGTGGATTGAGATGCATCCACTGCAAAAAAAACGTACCTCTGGCTTAAACTTTTTATTATGCTAATTCGATTTCCTTGAAGGCGCGAACATTGACTAGTTAATTCAATTTACGGTAGTCAAGAAGCCTAAATTTACACCCTGGCTTTAATGTTTGAGACACACAGTTCAGGCTGGAATGAAAACCAATGCCATAGCAACCAAATTAATACATCTGTTTGTTCTTTTTTTTGGAACAGGAAATGTTGCGAACTCATTTGCCATTGATCCGGTGCTGGGCACTGTTACCGTGGCCAAGGAGCTGGACCGAAGCAGCAAGAACCAGTTTGAACTAGCTGTGAAGGCAACCGACAAAGGAACGCCCTCGCTGACTGCCACGGCCACCATCCACATCGCTGTCACCATGTCGGACAATGCCTCCCCCAGATTCACTGAGAAGGAGTTCACTGCAGAGGTCAGCGAATTGGTCCTCCCCGGCAGTTTTGTGACCATGGTCTCAGCCACCAGCCAGTCCTCTGTGTTCTACCAAATCAAAGGTGGAAACACTGACGGCACATTTGATGTAAACCCAAACTCCGGTGTGGTTGTAACTTCAAGGGCTTTGGACTATGAAATGACCCCTGAGTACAGACTTACCATCCAGGGAACCAACATGGCAGGTCTTGCTAGCAACACCACTCTGCTGATTCACCTGAAGGACGAGAATGATAATGCCCCCATCTTCCTCCAGCCAGAGTTCACAGGCATGATTAGCGAATCGGCTCCCATCAACAGTGTGGTCTTGACCAGAGAAAACACCCCGCTGGTCATCCGCGCCTCGGACACTGACCGCGATGCCAACGCCATGCTGGTCTATCAGATCGTCGAGCCGTTCGCTCACAACTACTTTTCTATCGATTCGAGTACGGGAGCCATTAGAATGACAACCACTCTGGATTTTGAACAAAGGAGTGTGTTCTGCTTCACCATTCAGGTTCATGACCTCGGAATGCCGCGTCTGTTCGCCGAGACAGCCGCCAACGTGACCGTCGAAGTCATCGACGTCAACGACTGCTCGCCGCAGTTCAGCCAGGAGCTCTACGAGACATCAGTGATCGTGCCGACTTACAAAGGTGTCGAGGTAATCAAAGTCAAAGCATCAGACGCCGACTCCGGACCAAACTCCAAACTCTTCTTCTCCATCTCAGAGGGGAACATCGGGGAGAAATTCAAGATGGATCCCAACACAGGCATCATCACTATCCAGAACGTCACACAGCTAAGAAGCAGGTACGAGCTGAGGGTGAGGGTCTCGGACGGCAGGTTTGCCAACACAGCGTCGGTAAAGATCAACATCCGTGAGAACAAGGAGAGCAGCCTGAAGTTCACTAGGGACTCCTACAAGGCTTACGTCAAAGAGAACTCCTCTGAGAAGAAAACATTAGCGGTCATTGCCTCTGTGGGGAACCACGTCAACGAACCCCTCTTCTACACCATCCTGAACCCAGACAAGAGGTTCCAAATCAGCCACACTTCTGGAGTGCTCTCCACCACGGGGATACCTTTCGATCGTGAGGCGCAGGACATGTTCAACATCGTCGTGGAGGTGACCAGGATGGACGCTTCCTCCGAAGTGGCCCATGTTCTGGTGATGGTGACCGTAGAAGATGTGAACGACAACCAGCCCATGTTTGTCAACCTGCCCTATCAAGCCTTGGTCCAGGTGGACGCAGAGGAGGGTCAGGCCATCCACCAGGTGACAGCGGTGGACGGGGACATGGGTCAAAACGCAGAAATCCATTACCACCTGAAAGAACACCACAAGCACTTCCAGATAAGCCCCTCGGGAGAAATCTCCCTCAAAAAGCAGTTAGACAAAGACTCCCTCAACAGTGAGTTCGTCATCAGCGTTGTGGCCAAAGATGCAGGAGAACCAGCCCTCTCGGCAGAAGTGGAAGTGCCCATAACTATAGTAAACAAAGCCATGCCAGTGTTTGAGAAGCCATTCTACAGCATCGAAATCCCTGAAAATATCCAGTTACACACACCTGTTGTTCACGTCCAGGCTACTGACTCTGAAGGCCCCAAGATAGTGTACACCATCTCTGAGGGAGATGCCTTCAGTCAGTTTTCCATCAATTTCAACACAGGTGTCATTCATGTAATCCAACCTCTGGATTTTGAGACCCACCCCGCTTATAAATTGAGTGTCAGAGCCACAGACTCACTAACTGGGGCCCACGCTGATGTCTTTGTCGATATCATTCTGGAAGATGTCAACGACAATCCCCCTGTCTTCCAACTAAAGTCCTACAACGCAAGTGTTTCTGAAGCTTCTTTTATCGGCACGGCAGTTTTGCAAGTCGCCGCCACAGACCCTGACACTGGCAACAACAAAATGCTCTTCTACCAGCTAGTTGAGGACATGGAAAAGAGCTCCGACTACTTCAGCGTTGACCGTGACTCAGGAATCATCTGGACTGCTCGCATGCTCGACCAGGAGGAAAAGCAGCAACACAAACTGACTGTCCGCGCTGTGGACGGAGGAGTGCCCGCCCTCTCCAGCGATGTCACTGTGACCGTAGATGTCACTGACCTGAATGACAATGCTCCGACATTCACTGAGAGCTCTTACAAAGCCACGGTCAGCGAATTGGCCCCCCGCGGTCACTTCGTCACCCATGTCCAGGCGTCCGACGCCGACAGCTCAGACGCCGGCAGGCTTGAGTTCTCCATCCTGTCTGGCAATAAGGACCAGAACTTTGCCATGGATAAAAATACTGGGGCCATCGTCATCTCCAACCACCGTAAGCCACAGATGGAGCCACTGTACAACCTCAACGTGTCTGTGTCAGACGGTGTATTCAGGAACTCGGCCATGGTCAAAGTCACAGTCAACGGTGCCAACTTCCACAACCCCACTTTCCCCCAGCTCGACTATGTGGTTGAACTCACAGAGAACTCGCCGGTCGGCACGTTAGTGGCGGAGGCAAAAGCCACAGATGAAGACGCTGGCACATACGGGCACCTAACTTACCACATTGTCAACAATTTTGCCAAGGACAAGTTCTCAGTCAATGAAAATGGAGAGATATTCACCCTTGACATCCTGGACCGCGAGAACGCCATTGAGAAGGTCATCCCCATATCGCTCATGGCAAAGGACGGTGGCGGAAAAGTAGGCTTCTGCATTATTAATGTGATTTTGACAGATATCAACGACAATGCCCCACAATTCAGGGCAGTGGAGTACAAAGCCAATGTTGCATCGGATGTCCCCAGGGGAACCACCGTGGTAAAAATAGCTGCGTCAGACATGGACGAGGGAAGCAACGCTGACATCGCTTACACCATGGAAGCCGACATGGAAAACGTGGAAGAGAACTTCGAAATCCATCCCTTCAGTGGAGTCATTGTCACCAAAGAGAGTCTCATCGGACTTGAAAACGACCTCTACGCTTTCTACGTTAGGGCAAAGGATGCTGGGAGTCCTTCCAAGCAATCTGTCGTTCGCGTTTACATCAGGATAGTGGCCCCTGAGGTACCGGTCCCCAAGTTCGCAGAGCCACACTACCGGTTCACCATCGCCGAAGACATGCCCATCGGCACGGATATTGACGTCATCCAGGCGGAGAGTGAAGAACCGGTGTTCTACAGCCTAGTGAAGGGCAACACCCCGGAGAGTAACCGTGATGAGGTCTTCGTGGTGGATCGGGACACCGGGGCCCTGAAGCTGGAGAAGAGAATGGACCACGAGACCACCAAGTGGTACCAGCTCACGTTGCAAGCCCAGAGCCAACAGGAGGGCTACGAAACTGTGGCGTCTGTCGACGTCAACATCCAGGTCAAGGACCTCAACGACAACAAGCCTGTGTTTGAGTCAGACCCATATGAGGCGGTCGTGGTGGAGAACCTTCCAGATGGCACGCCGGTGATCCAGGTCAAAGCCACCGACCAGGACTCAGGCACCAATGGTCAAGTGATCTACAGCCTGGACCCCAAACAAACCTCAGCTGAGATCTCGGAGCTGTTTGCCGTCAACAGTGAGACAGGCTGGGTGACGACATTGAAAGAGCTTGACCGTGAGAAGACCAGCAAGTACACCATTGCCGTGCTGGCCACCGACCGCGGAGACAAGGTGCAGCTGGTGACCAGCACCACCGTGGAGGTTACCGTGGCCGACGTCAATGATAACCCACCGCGCTTCACCGCCGAGATCTACAAGGGCACGGTGAGCGAAGACGACCTTCCGCCCAGTGGAGTCATTGCCATCCTGAGCACCACGGACGCCGACACGGAGGAGATCAACAAACAAGTCAACTACTTTATCACAGGTGAGATTTATCTCGTAACAATTCCAGTAATTGCTCTGCTCACAGCTCATGGCCTTATAGACTTCCCCATTTGTGTTAAGAAACAGCTTTAATAAACACCACTCGAAAGAGGATTAGACATTTTACACCCGCTTAAATGGCGAGATGATATCTGCTCTCTGAACATTTAATGCAAATTCTTTATCTGTAAACACTTTGAATTGACTAATTTGTGAAAGTTCAAGGCAAATATGTAGGTCATCAGAAAAAAAAGTGAAGAAAAGGAAATGTTTAATTATCTCGATAGCGCTAATTAGCGGATTAAGAATGACGATGCCACATTTAATAACCAGAGATTTTCGAAATGAGCTCTCATATTAGCTTGAAGTCACATTTCCTACTACGCAAAAACCGCCCCCTTATTAGGGTTTCCTGTGTACCAAACATACTTGCTTCATGACAGTTGGTCTGCAATTTGAAGTGGTTATGATAAATGAATAATATGAACGCTACCTGAGGTAGATTTGCTCAGGCACTATAAAGATCCCGGGGGTTGAGCACGACTTTAACCAGCGGACAGCTTTTGAAATAGGATGTGATAACTGGTAGACATGGATACAGTTCCTCTTTGAGCTTCGCTACCACAAGATCTTCTCTGATTCCAAGACTACCCCTGATAGAAAAGGCTTGGATGCATCTTATCTATATTTACTTCTGTCATTCATGTATGAGTACAGTCCACAAACAGACAAACACACACACTCTTGAGATGCATGCACACACACACCACACAACACACACCACACACACACAAACAAAACCACTAGTCCTCTCGAAAGCAGAAGCAGGGTCCGTTGGGGTGCATTGTTCATTAGTTTGAATGCCACTCTCCCCATTGACTCCCCAATGACTCACTCCTCATTGACTCTCCCCATTGACTCTTTCCCCATTAACCTCTCTAGTTTAGATGTTACCGCTACCGTCCCACCTGACCAACATCCGGTGAAATTGCAGAGCGCCAAATTCAAATTAAATTACTATAAATATTAAACTTACATGAAATCACACAGGCAATACACCAAATTAAAGCTACATTTTTTTGTTAATCAGACTTCAAAAAGGCTTTACGAAGAAAGCAAACCATGCTATTATCTGAGGACAGCACCCCATCAAACAAACACAGACAATCATATTTCATCCCGCCAGGCACAACACGAAACTCGGAAATAAAGATATAATTCATGCCTTACCTTTGACGAGCTTTCTTTTGTTGGCACCCTAATATGTCCCAATATGTCCCATATTGGGACATATTGCAAGCAACTGCCTTAGATATCTAGAGTCCCGATGAAAACCCATTGAAAAGAGAGTGACCTCAAAATTGTTTTTCCCTGGATGGTTTGTCCTTGGGTTCGCCTGCCAAATAAGTTCTGTTATACTCACAGACATCATTCAAACAGTTTTAGAAACTTCAGAGTGTTTTCTATCCGATCTATATGCATATCTTAGCTTCTGGGCCTGAGTAGCAGGCAGTTTACTTTGGGCACGCTTTTCATCCGGACGTGAAAATACTGCCCACAAAGAAGTTAACTCTCCACAATGACTCTCTCCCCATACAGGAGGAGACCCTCTAGGACAGTTTGCGATCGAGCACCTCCAGAACGAGTGGAAAGTGTCTGTCAGGAAACCACTGGACCGCGAGGAGCGTGACAACTACCTCCTAAATATCACCGCCACCGACGGCACCTTTGCCGCCAAGGCCGTGGTCGAGGTCAAAGTCCTGGACGCCAACGACAACAGCCCCGTTTGCGAGAAGGTAAAGAGAGAAGGCGGGCCGTGTTTTCTGCGTATGGGGGTGCACGCTGTGCATGACAAGTACCTGGGAGGAGGGAGGGAGGGAAATAAGAGGTTTGGAAAGGTTCCTCGTCGAAGATAGCAAGACAAAATTAAGGGGTAATTTTCTTCCATCAAGGGTTTTTTTTTTTTTTTTTACCAGATAATGTATTTCCATTGCTGATTTGTATTAAGTCCATACAGTGATGGTGCTGCTGTCGATGTAAATGTATTTTCGTTCTACAGTCTCTATTTCCTCCCTTCTGGTTAATATACCTTATTGAATTCTGGCATATTCTACCTTTTACTTCTCTCTGTCTGCCCCTACGTCAACCCCCCCCCCCCCCCCCCCCGTCCTCCCTTTCTCTCCCCGTCTCTCCGCTCCCCCAGTCCCTCTACACAGAGAGGGTCCCCGAGGACGTCCCAGCCGGAAGGCTCATTCTGCAGGTCTCGGCCACGGACGCAGACATCCGCTCCAACGCCCACATCACCTACGAGCTCCAGGGACCGGGAGCCGAGCTCTTCACCATCGACCCCGACACAGGTGTGTGTGTTGGTCTGTCTGTTTTTCTGTCTGTCTGGGTTACACCTGGGTTACACCTACAACACACTCGATATGTTGACTAGTCTGCCCACGCTACCATACAGCTAATCGATAATCAAATAACCACAGGTCCATGTCTGCCGCAATGTAGAGTCGATTCAAGTCATTTCAAATGGCCGCGCTGCACTCGCATTCATCCAGTTTGCATTCACAGCTTGTCAAGAGGTTATTATGACTATCAAATGTCCATGGGTGCGTGACGGCAGCGTGGCGTACGACACTAACACACACACACACACACACACACACACACACACACACACACACACACAACGACCCTGCCTTTTGCCTCCCTCTATCGTCACAAACAGACACGGTAATAACCCCTCGGTGTGGACGCCAGTCATGCACACTTTCTGATCGAATTCTAATCCATCCACCCCAGCGTGTGTGTGTGTGTGTCCCTAGTGGCAAGGTGGATTTTGTTTGCGTCGCATCCTTTTTGATGGTTCTTTTTGAATGTATTTTGCCCCAGAACATTTCCCCGGAGGGTTGAGCGAGCCATGGCGCTAAGAACCCACGTTTCATCTAACATACAATCGACATGGTTCTCGCCTGAGGTTTTCGAGTCTCCTCTGCAGAAAGCGGAGGCAAAATGATTTGAGTCCGACCTTAGACAACGCAGTGCCAGTTAGCTCCCATTAACTCCCACGCTAAGAAAAGAAACGCTGCATTGGTTTACGTCTGAAGGGAGAGAGAAGGGTTATGAAGCAACAAGGACAGCAGCGGTGTGGAGTTGGCTAGAGACGTACTTTCACCACAAAACAACAGTCCTTTTCTTGTGGTCCAAGTTCAGACGCACTTTGATACCTCCATGTGTGCCCGGCGAAGAGGGAGTGGAGGAGAGCGGAAAAATCCGGCCAGTTCTTTTGGTGTGGCCCAAATTGAAGGAGAGCTGCTGTTGCAGAGTGGATAAGGTCAAGAGTATCGCGAGGGGGGGGGGGGGGGGTCTTGTTTTTTATGCCGAGAAGGAGGATTGTTGCATGCGAGGAACGCTACGAGGCTTCGTTGGTATTGGCAGTCTGTGTGTCCAGCGAGGCCCCGGTAATGTTGACGTGCGGCATGTCCCAGGACAACCTCCTAGCTGCTCTTAGCTGCCAGGTACTCCTGTCCTCCTGCGTTTTCCCTCCTCTCTCTTCCTCTCCGTCAATTATTGATGTATTTCTCTCAGTCCTCTTCTGAAAACCATTAGTTGTTTGGATGTGGGTCGGCTGCTTGGATCAGGGGAAGGGGTTTGTGGCATACGAGAGGATATGCAGGTCTCATAACACACGCAGGCCCGAATGCAGACACACACACACACACACACACACACACACACACACACACACACACACACACACACACACACACACGTCTGCCTCAGTGATCTGTGAGAAGCGTGTTACTTTTGAACGCACTGAAGCGGCTAATGCCAACTTAAAAATAGAGGTGTGCGGAGGTGAGCAATGACAAGTTTGTAAGGTTTCCAGGACACTAAATGTTCAGGTAAAGTTTCCCCTAGTTACAGATCAGCTTCCCCCAGCCTTTAACCCTAACCTTTATTTTGGTGATTGTTAACAAGCTGGAGGACAGAGTGAATTATCTTAAGAGGCTTGTTGTTTGTCCACGGTATCGATTCGGTTTCAGTCATTTTTCTGGCTACTCAAACCAGCCGCGGGCCGCATTAAATCGGCTTATGTTTGACAGCCCTGCTCTACGGTCAGTCTACACCGAACTAAACGTCTCAGAGAACATTTAGCTTCACTTGCGTTTTATGTTGATGATTTCTTTGGAATGGGCGTGGGGTAGGTGGACGATGCAGCTCTAACACGATCTGTCCTCCAAACATGACCTTTCTTAAAGAGTGCATACCGCAAGCGCCATACCGTGGAAAAGTGTGTGTGTGTGGATTGCAATAACTTTTAATAAGCATGTGTGTGTGTGTGTGTGTGTGTGTGTGTGTGTGTGTGTGAGTGATTGCCTACCCCATTGATTGACATGTGCCTTTCTTCATCTTCCGTTTTCCCAGGTGAACTGAAGACCCAGCAGCCCCTGGACCGCGAGGAACAGGAGGAGTACCGCCTGACGGTGCGGGCACTAGACGGCGGCGGGCGCTACTGCGAGGCGGCCGTGCACCTGACCGTGGGGGACGTGAACGACAACGCGCCACAGTTCACCTCCGACCCATACGCCATCACCGTCTTCGAGAACACGGAGGTCGGCACCTTCGTGGCGCGGCTGCTCGCCACCGACCTCGACACCGGTACGTTTGTTTGTTTGTTTATTTTACAAATGAGTTGATCTGTTTGTTTTCATTGTTCTTTATTTGACCAGTCTTCCACCAGGCAAATGCTCAGCTCTCCGACCTGGTGCTCTCCACATTGTGCACATTGTGTATGTTGCGTCTCACTCTGCTCATGTCTGATAGCCACTGTGGAGCTCTACGTTACCCGTCCGTAAACTGGTTGTGAACAGGCGAGTCACTAACAATTCATCTTTCTGCTGAGAAAATAGAGACAGAATTGTTTGAGAAGTAAAGGCGCTTTGCTTTTCCGCTGAAACGCTGACTCCACAGTATCACAGTAATCCCCGCTCCGTTTCACACCAGGCGATGATGTCTCAAGGATGACATTTCGATTCTCCTCGAGCACTCGACTCCGAAAAGACCTAATGGATACTTTCTATTTGCCATTTCTATGACTTTTGTGTTGTTGTGTTTGTCGTCCTGTGCGGTTCTGTTGGTAGAGAATGGCGCTTACAGGGGCCACCCATACGGGGAATGTATGCATGCACTGCTGTTAGTCGCTTTGGATTAAAGCGTCCGCTACGTGGCATATGTTTGCTTCACGTTTCAGGAAACCCACCTAAGCAGGAGCAGACGATTAAACGGATTTGTCCCCAGAACTCCCTCAAATGGAGGACAGTCGAAAGCGTTAGTGTGGCGGCCATATTTAAACTCAAGAGCTCTGATATTAGCGAGCTCCTCTAAAATGGGACAGGGTTGCCACTTTCAGCGACGCTACCAATTTGACTTCCGTGACTGGCGTTTGGTAATGACACCTCTTACAGGGAAAGGCGTTCTAGACTAGGGGAGCATGTCAGCGTGTTCCCTTCACAAAGCCTAGGTACGGATGAAGAGAAACTCTCTCTCTCTCTCACCCCCCCCCCCCACCCCCCTGTCCTGCCTTCTCCCCTCTCTCTCAGTCCTTCTGGTAAAACTGACAGTTTGACAGATTGAATGGGATGTAAGAACTGGGTCGCTCGTTCGTTCGCCCAGAAAGTCGAAGCGCAAAAGGGGGTCTGCTTTTTCGACAGCTCTTCCCCCAGGGTTGGCGCACTAGCACGGAATTCCTAAAGCCTGCCCTACCTTTCGTGTGAACTTAAAGGATATGTGAAAAGAGGAGAGGAGAAATTAGGTTCTCCCCCCTCCCTCAGTCCAATTTTAGCCGGAGGCATATTTTGGATCATTTGGAGCTGGAGGGAGAGAGGAAGAGAGACCAAATATAGACTGCATGCAGAATTCTGCTAAAATATCCTCTGTGTACAACCTAAAACAGATAATACGTCCAGAGCAGAATTAGGCCGATACCCGCTAATTATCAACATCCAGAAAAGGGCCGTTAAATGCAACCACCTAAAAGGAAGCGATTCCCAAACCTTCCATAACAAAGCCATCACCGACAGAGAGATGAACCTGGAGAAGAGTAAGCAAGCTGGTCCTTGGGCTCTGTTCACAAACAGACCCGACAGATCCCCAAGGACAGCAACACAATTAGACCCAACTGAATCATGACAAAACAAAAACATCATTACTTGACACATTCCCACATTGGACAGAATTAACAAAAAAACAGAGCAAACTAGAATGATATTTGGCCCTAAACAGAGAGTACACAGTGGCAGAATACCTGACCACTGTGACTGATCCAAACTTAAGGAAAGCTTTGACTATGTACAGACCCAGTGAGTATACCGTAGCTTTTCTATCTTGAGAGGCCGCCGCAGGCAGACATGGCTCTCGGGAAGACAGGCCCATGTGCACACTGCCCACAAAATGAGGTGGAAACTGAGCTGCACTTCCTAACCTCCTGCCAAATGTATGACCATATTTGAGACACATACTTCCCTCAGATTACACAGACCCACAAAGAATCCGAAAAACGAATCCAACGTTGATAAACTCCTATATCTACTGGGTGAAATGCCACCGTGTGTCGTCACAGCAGCAAGTTGTGTGACAGGCAAAGGGCATTTTGTACTTTAACTATTTGCACATCGCAACACTGTATATAGACAAAGGTCTTTATTCTTTTGGAAATGTAATGTTTACTGTTAATTAATAAAAAATAAATAATAAATATGATTTATTGTTTATTTCACTTTTGTTATATTATCAATTTCACTTGCTTTGGCAATGTTAACATGTGTTTCCCATGCCAATAAAGCCCTTTTGAAATGAGAGAGAGAGAGAGAGAGAAAGAGAGATTTGCACTCCTTTTGACACGTGTTGGTATCACATACACAGATCTGTAGTTGTAGTGTAGTTGTAGTGTGTAACTTTATCGCCAGCCTTGTAAAAGGTGTATTGGCTGACGTTTGCCCGTATTGCCAGGATAGCTGAAGAGCCCCACACACACACTGCCCCGCAGAGAAATAACAAAGTCAATGCCGTCTATGACGACTCTGGACGAGACGAGATACCCGTTTTGCCACAGTCCAGGTCACACAGCCCTCTCTCTCACTCAGCCAGCTGCCATTGGACTGATTCATCAGTATGCATAACTCCACTGACCTCCATTGTCAGATAGATAGAGGACTCATTCACTATTCGGGGGGTGGGGGCGTATCATCAACATTTGAGAACCGAGTATCTCTTTGCTTCAAACGTTGACACATTTTGAGCACTGCCAGTTCCCTGCACCAGTTGTGCTATCTAGACCGGCTTATTTGGGTTGAAGATGTTTGATACTTTCAAGCGTACTCGCGTCATTGCCCCTGCTGTGTGCCCACTGCCATGGCGTCGGGTCTCAAAGTGGTCTGGGGGAAAAGAACCAGACAAACCAGGAAGCTGGTTGATGACCATAATTGGCGTTAAAGGGAGAAGTTATGCTGAAACATTCCTTTCTCTGTTTCTTCTATATCTCTCTCTCTTTCTCTTTATTTTCTCTCTCACTCTTTCCTCTATTCCCCTATCTCTCTCTTTCCATCTCTTTCCTCTCTATCCCCCTCTCTCTTTCCTCTCTATCCCCCTCTCTCTTTCCTCTCTATCCCCCTCTCTCTTTCCTCTCTATCCCCCTCTCTCTTTCCTCTCTATCCCCCTCTCTCTTTCCTCTCTATCCCCCTCTCTCTTTCCTCTCTATCCCCCTCTCTCTTTCCTCTCTATCCCCCTCTCTCTTTCCTCTCTATCCCCCTCTCTCTTTTCTCTCTATCCCCCTCTCTCTTTTCTCTCTATCCCCCTATCTCTCTCTTCCCATCTCTTTCCTCTCTATCCCCCTCTCTCTTTCCTCTCTATCCCCCTCTCTCTTTCCTCTCTATCCCCCTCTCTCTTTCCTCTCTATCCCCCTCTCTCTTTTCTCTCTATCCCCCTATCTCTTTCCTCTCTGTTCCCCTATCTCTTTCCTTTCTATTCCCCTATCTCGCTCTTCCCATCTCTTTCCTTTCTATTCCCCCCTCTCTTCCCACCTCTTGCCTCTCTATTCCCCCCTCTCTTCCCACCTCTTGCCTCTCTATTCCCCCCTCTCTTCCCACCTCTTGCCTCTCTATTCCCCCCTCTCTTCCCACCTCTTGCCTCTCTATTCCCCCTCTCTTCCCACCTCTTGCCTCTCTATTCCCCCCTCTCTTCCCACCTCTTGCCTCTCTATTCTCCCCTCTCTTCCCACCTCTTGCCTCTCTATTCTCCCCTCTCTTCCCACCTCTTGCCTCTCTATTCCCCCCTCTCTTCCCACCTCTTGCCTCTCTATTCCCCCCTCTCTTCCCACCTCTTGCCTCTCTATTCTCCTATCTCTTCCCATCTCTCCCCAGTTGCTATTTTCTTAAGTGGTTTCTGTCTATTCCGTGTCTGTTCTGTCCCTCGTTTGATTGGGTGAACAGCGTTCATGCGGCTCACGCTAGACTGAAACAAGCCTTCTTGCCACTTTGGCTTGAGGTCTTAGCTACCGCCGTCGATAAAGGTTCAGCGAATGCCGTCGTCAGAAGGCACAGTTCAATCAAACGCACGGCGCAGGATGTGGAGTTTGTCAGTTAGCACGTGAACATTTAGTTGGCCCGTGGTGAAGTAAAATGGCAGACTGGTTTTAGATACCAGATAGAGATGCAAGAGGAAAGCAGTAAGGTCGTTTTTAATAGCCGTTTTAGAAGGTACAGCATAAACATGGCAAAATCAGGTCTGGTGGAATCCGACCCAGAGTGTGGGAGGAAACCTCCAGAAGACTGGATATGAAGTATACTCGTCTGGTGACGTGAGTCGAGATCGCTTCATGATTTTGGTGCGATCCCCTTAAACGTCAGCAAGCTATTTCCGTCGGCCGAGTAATTTGGTCTGATTAAAGCGATGGTGACCAACAGGTGCCAATAAACCGGGCTCCCGCAGACACAAACTTGCATCCTAAATGGCATCCTGTTCCCTTTGTAGTGCACTACTTTTGACCCATAGGGCCCCGGTCCAAAGTAGTGCACTGTCGAATAGAGTGCCATTTGGGACGCAGGCCGGGTCTCTTTAGTCGTAATGAGATGCGCAGATGAGGGGTGTGTGTTTGTGTGTGTGAGATGTGGGCCACCTGCAGAAAAGGCAGTATGGTTATTGTCCACATCCGTCTCTGTCTCGTTATTGGACCACCCTGTCGGGAAGCGGCGAGGTGTTATTACAAGGTGCGACTGGCGTGATTACGTTGTTAATGCTTTCGGTTGGTGAAAAGGGTATGTTGTGTTGAAAGGCTGATATGAAAAAGTATCGGTACTCAGGAGTGTGTGGCTGTACTGCTGAGGAGGTACATGCAGGTGACGTTTGGGTTGTTTACGGTTTTCCTTTCCAACAAGCGCAAAGCGATAATGAACTGCCACTCAGAAGAACATTTAGTATACTGCTCTTATCAGATTATCAGACTCTACACATTACCTTGATTTTAGTCTATATGTTTTCAACATGATCTCTCTCTGTCTCCTCCCAGGCTTGAACAGCAACATCCTCTACTCCCTCGCCGACTCAGCCGACGGCCACTTCTCCGTGGACGAGCGTACCGGCGTCGTCGCGTTAAAAAAGCCCCTGGACCGCGAGGCGCGGGCCGTGTACGAGCTCAAAGCGCGCGCCTCCGACCAAGGCTCCCCCCGACGCCTTTCGTCCCTCTCCCGCGTCACGGTCTCCGTGCTGGACATCAACGACAACCCGCCCGTGTTCGAGCACCGCGAGTACGTGGCGGGCGTTTCGGAGGACGTGGCGGTGGGCACGCAGCTGCTGAGAGTGCACGCCGCCAGCCGGGACATCGAGGCCAACGGGGAGATCGCCTACGCCATCGTGAGCGGGAACGAGCACGGCATGTTCAGTGTCGATCCCCGGACTGGTATGTTTCTCTCTCTCTCTCTATCTCTCTCTGTATCTCTCTCTCTCTCTTCCTCTCCTCTCTTCTCCTCTCCCTCTTCTTTATGTGTCTCCCCAGTCACCTGGGGCACCATAGTATGACTATCATCTTCTCCAACCTCTGTGTGTATTTGTAGCAGGTTAGCGTTTTTTCGTAATGAATGTTGTTCTGGAGGCAGCTCTGCAGAGTGGTCACTAGCTGGCACTGCCACAAGGTCATCAAATCTGATTTGAACCCTAACCTTAGCCACGCTGCTAACCCTAAGGCCTGACCTTTACTTAAGACCAAAAAGCTCCGTTTTGTTTTCCTGAATTTTTGCAATCGAGCCAGTATTGACGTTGCAGCTGGCCTATCGAATGGGACATCGCTCAGTAAACGTCGACCTGCGTAGCAGATGACATTTCTGTTGTGTACGTTGGACGGTAACGTAACCTATCCTCCCTCTCCGTCTTTCGTCTCCCCCCGCAGGTGACATCTTCGTCATCGAGCCGCTGGACTTTGAGACGTCCCACGAGTACTACCTGACGGTGGAGGCCACGGACGGGGGCACGCCGCCGCTCAGCGACATGGCCACGGTCAACATCAACCTGACGGACGTCAACGACAACAGCCCCGCCTTCGGCCAGGCCACCTACGCCGCCGTGGTGGCCGAGGACGCAGAGCCCGGCAAGACGGTGGTGGCGGTGAGTTGACCGATGAGTGACCGTTCTGATCATTTGGTCTGGTGTTTCCCTTTGCAACTAGAAGATGAAAGAAAGCCTACAAAATTTGCTGAATGTGTATATTCGAGTTTGTTTGGCTTGCGTTCAAACCTAGAGATGTTTTGTCATTGCAGTGAGTCCCTACCGTTGTATAGGCAGTCTGCTCCTGTCACGTTTGTCACTTTCCTTCCATTTCCCTCCCCCTCCTAAAATACCTTTTCAATCACTGTACACCCCATCCCATTATCTTAACTAGTCTTTCAGTTCCTCTCTCTCTCTCTCTCTCTCTCTCTCTCTCTCTCTCACTCGCCTCTCTCTCTCACTCGCCTCTCTGTATCTCTCTCTCTCTCTCTCTCTCACTCGCCTCTCTGTATCTCTCTCTCTCTCTCTCTCTCTCACTCGCCTCTCTGTATCTCTCTCTCTCTCTCTCTCACTCGCCTCTCTGTATCTCTCTCTCTCTCTCTCTCTCACTCGCCTCTCTGTATCTCTCTCTCTCTGTATCTCTCTGTTTCTCTCTCTCTCTCTCTCTCTCTCTCTCTCTCTCTCTCTCTCTCTCACTCGCCTCTCTCACTCGCCTCTCTCACTCGCCTCTCTGTATCTCTCTCTCTCTCTCTCTCTCTCTCTGTATCTCTGTATCTCTCTCTCTCTCTCAATTCAATTCAAGGGGCTTTATTGGCATGGGAAACATGTGTTAACATTGCCAAAGCAAGTGAGGTAGATAATATACAAAAGTGAAATAAACAATAAAAATGAACAGTAAACATTACACATACAGAAGTTTCAAAACAATAAAGACATTACAAATGTCATATTACGTATATATACAGTGTTGCAACAATGTACAAATGGTTAAGGGTACACAAGGGAAAATAAATAAGCATAAATATGGGTTGTATTTACAATGGTGTTTGTTCTTCATTGGTTGCCCTTTTCTTGTGGCAACAGGTATCTCTCTCTATCTCTATCTGTCTCTCTCTCTCTCTGTATCTCTATCTGTCTCTCTCTCTCTCTGTATCTCTATCTGTCTCTCTCTCTCTGTATCTCTATCTGTCTCTCTCTCTCTGTCTCTCTCTCTCTATCTCTGTATCTCTCTCTCTCTCTCTCTGTATCTCTGTATCTGTCTCTCTCTCTCTCTGTATCTGTACCTGTCTCTCTCTCTCTCTGTATCTGTACCTGTCTCTCTCTCTCTCTGTATCTGTACCTGTCTCTCTCTCTCTCTCTGTATCTGTACCTGTCTCTCTCTCTCTCTGTATCTCTATCTGTCTCTCTCTCTCTCTGTATCTCTATCTGTCTCTCTCTCTCTCTGTATCTCTGTATCTGTCTCTCTCTCTCTCTGTATCTCTATCTGTCTCTCTCTCTCTGTATCTCTATCTGTCTCTCTCTCTCTGTCTCTCTCTCTCTATCTCTGTATCTGTCTCTCTCTCTCTCTGTATCTCTGTATCTGTATCTGTCTCTCTCTCTCTCTGTATCTCTTTATCTGTCTCTCTCTCTCTGTATCTCTGTCTCTCTCTCTCTCTCTGTCTCTCTCTCTCTCTCTCTCTCTCTCTCTCTCTCTCTCTCTCTCTCTCTCTCTCTGTGTCTCTCTCTCTCTATCTCTCTCTCACCTTCTGGTGTAGCAGAGTAAAATGAGGTCCTCCTCTCTTCGTGTTCACCCGACTGTAGCAGACACACACACACTAAGTTAACGGTGGGTGACTCACTGAGCCGTCACTTTCTCTCTCCCTTTTTTCTATACATCCCACCACCCCCCCCTTGTCCATTTATCAACTGTGTCTAATCAAACCGAATGGAAATGATCCATGTTAAAAAATTTGATTTCTACACCTGCCCCGTGTCACACACGCGTGCAAATCCTCTCCATCCCCCTGATTTCCCCTGGGATCCGTTTTCTATACAGCCCAGGTTTGTATGTGTGAACATCTTTGTCCCGCGGTCTCGTGTCAGCGCAGGTGTGTGTGTGTAAGTCTACGCCCTGTGTGTGGGTCGTCCTAGACAGCTGGCCCGTGACTCTTCCTCTCTCCTGTTCTCCCGGGTCGTAGGTGATGGCGGAGGACGCAGACGGGCCAGCCTGTAACCACGTGCGTTACTCCATCGTGGAGGGGAACCAGGGCAGTCCCTTCACCATTGACCCAATCAGGGGAGAGGTCAAAGTGGCACGCCAGCTAGACAGAGAGACGGTATGGTGAAACATTCTATAATGGATGGGCATTGATGGAAATACATTCAAATGCATATCTGTGAAATGTCTGTGAAGTTCACAGTCAATGTATATAAGCTACTTCACATATTCATTGATGTGTGTGTGTGTGTGTGTGGACATCTAATTCTGTCTTCAGTGACACCTTAATTGCACTGTACACGGCAATCTAAATTAATAGCAGATACAGTTTACCAGTCAGCTTTGCAGTATCGCTTTCAAAAGCAGTACAGAGTGAAGTTTTTATTCTCTCTCTCTCTCTCTCTCTCTCTCTCGCCCCCCCCCCCCCCTCCCCCGTCAGACATCGGGATACACCCTGACTGTGCTGGCGTCGGACAACGGCGTTCCGGCCCGCTCCAGCAGCGCCACGGTCAACATCGACGTGTCTGACGTCAACGACAACCCGCCCCTCTTCTCCCCTGCCAACTACAGCCTCGTCATCCAGGTGAGGAGAGCGGGAGGGAGGGAGGAGGCTAGTGAAGGTGGTGTAGAGGGAAAGGTGCTGGTAAAGATGGAGAGAAGAGCTGGTGAGAGGAGAGGATAGAGGGAGGGAGGGATGAGGGGTGGAAATGAAGAAAGACTGGGTGAGATGACTGAAGGTGTAAGGATTCGAAAGATGAGCGTTAATAAGGAGGAAAGCTACTTTTTTTTTGTATCAGGGAGGAAGGGAGAGACGAGTGGAGGGACAGATTGGGCAAATAAGGATAGTTGATGCACCGTCAGGTATCTCTGTCTTTACTTTTGAGGAGCCGACAGTGAAAACCAGAAACGTCATTTCGGAGAAACTCTAAAATCTGATACAGGGATTTGGTATCTGTGCGCAGACATCGCTTAGCCTTCGAGGAAGAAAAAGATTGCTTCACAAGATTGATTCCCACATAAAATCCCCTCTCCAGCTCTCTCACACACGTAGCAAGCATTCGTTACTGCCTACAGTACCTCCTGAATTGTAAGTCTCAACCACTTCCTTTTCCCGCAGGAGAATCGTCCAATGGGGACCACGGTTGTCCAGCTCATTGTGACTGACCGGGACGCCACGCACAACGGGCCGCCGTTTGTCTTCGCCATTATCGACGGTAATGAGGGCGGTGTGTTCGAGGTGAACCAACAGGGGGCGCTGTTGGTGGTGGAAGAGCTGAAGAGGAAAACCAAGGAGAACTACCTGCTGAATGTCCAGGTACTGTGGGAGCGTATGGAGAGACGAGGCATGGTGTTGGTTGGACACTTTCTCTCCTTCTATTACTGTTTCCTTCTGTTTCTCTTTCTTTCCCTCTCTCTCTGTATCTCTCTGTATCTCTCTCTCTCTCTCTCTCTGTATCTCTCTGTATCTCTCTCTCTCGCTCTCTGTATCTCTCTCTCTCTCTCTCTCTCTCTCTCTCTCTCTCTGTATTTCTCTTTCACTCTGTATCTCTCTCTCTGTATCTCTTTCTTGCTCTCTTTCTCTCTCCACCCCCTCTACTCCTCCATAATACTTATACTTACCTCTCTTTCTCATCCTCTGCAGCTGCCCACTGTGATAAACCTCTCTTAGAGACATCATAATGATGACAAGATCTATAGCATCAAATCGAAATAATCACCATGCATTTTTTTTTTTAAGTCCCGCTGCCCTCTCTCACACCGATTGAATCAGAGTGCAAGGCAGAATGTCTCACATGAGAGGCATAGTGGAGAGCTCTGCAGCCAGCTCGCGTGTTGCCAGTCGGTGAACTACTGCCCACTCTCTCTCCCCGAGGAGAAAAGGAGTAGGCGGATGTGAAAGAAGTGCGATTCCTCGACTCCGACTGACGTTCGGGAACGCTGCAGATAGAAATAGATGGAATAGAGCCGAGACTGTTTCCCCCTACTCTGTCTGACGGACAATTCTATCTGTTCTACACAGTGTATTTCTCTCTTTAACATTTGGCAATCCTCCTGAACACGCGGGATTCCGTTTTTTGTCCTGTGGGGTTTGGCGATGTCATTCTCGGGGCGGACTCGAAATGCCGCGGCGCCTCTGGACGTGTAAACGCCCTTTCAAATTCAGGTCGGGTGTTTATTAGTCTGAGCACGTGGGCCCTTCAGCCGTTCTGCAGGCAGTCCTTTTGGACCTGGGTGTCGGTGGACGAGCAGGTTCAGCCCCAGGAGAATGGAAGAGCGTAAGCTCCCTCTAGCGTGGGAAAGTGGCGCTGCGTACAGCCACACGGCGATTTGAATGGCAAAGAGATATGGAGCACTTTCAATGTTTTGTCTTGTTTGTTTTGTTGTTGCTGTACTCTGTCTGTCATCTGGACATTCTCCTAAGCTCCCTTGGAAGATAAGTTAACGATGTGGCTACGATGTCGTATAGTAAACAAGCACACTGCCGTGCGGCTGGAGGAGTGATGGTCAATCCTCGGTCTAGTGTAGTTATGCTGTTGCCTCGTGTGTAGGCGATGTGGGGATTGCGGAGTGAGAGTTGGGTCAGGCTGCGTTAACGTTATTGCCTAAATGGTGGCAGTTATTTGGGCTCATCCGTTGTTAGAAATGATGTGTTTGTTAACTCGAATGCATGGAAACGGTCAAATGGGTGAGTTGTGTCTTCGGTTTCGGAGACATTTTCTAACCGGGCCTAAGTCCTCGTCTGAGTTTCTGAGAATCACATGAAAGCTTTTAGTTGGGTCACCTCACAATTTGGGTCTCTCTCTCGCTCTCTCTCTTTTGCAACAGACGCAGAGTGTGACTCATCCCTCTCCCTTTTCTCCCTCCTCCAGGTGGCCGACAGCGGCAAGCCCCAGCTCCTCTCCACGGCCTACATCAGCATCCGGGTCATCGACGAGAGTGTCTACCCGCCTGCCGTCTTCCCGCTGGACATCTACATCTCTGTCGCCGGCGAGGAGTACCCCGGCGGCGTGCTCGGCAAAATCCACGCCACCGACCAGGACATTTACGACACGCTAACGTACCGTCTCGCACCTTCATCGTCCTCGGATAACGGCGAAGACGCTCTGTTCGCCGTCTCCGCCGCGGACGGCAAAGTCATCGCCCAGCGCCCACTCGACGTGGGCCACTACCCGCTCAACGTCACCGTCACCGACGGGCGCTTTTCGGCGACGGCCGACGTGAACGTGCACGTGCGCCAGGCGACACGCCAGGCGCTGGACAACTCCATCGCCGTGCGCTTCGCCGCCATCGCCCCAGAGGAGTTCGTCGGCGACTACTGGCGTATGTTCCAGCGGGCGCTGAGGAACATAGCGGGGGTGAGACGCAGCGAGGTGCAGCTGGTTAGTCTGCAGCCCTCGGAGCAGGGGACAGGAGACCTGGATGTTCTACTGGCTCTGGAGAAGTCTGGGAGTCCCTACCAGCCACAGGAGGTAAGAACCATGACCACGGCTCCTTCACAAAAAAAAAAACGTCTCCGAGTAGGAGTGCTGATCTAGGATCAGCTCCTCCCCCTGTCCAGATCAGTCCTGTTAATAGCGATCTGAAAGGCAAAACTGATTCTAGAACAGCACTTTATCAATATGTAGCAACGATAGTGACTTTGTTTCACGAGCCAATGAGGTTATAATACGCATTAATAAAAACACATCTAATAATATAAGGCAATATAATGCTTGTAATCATGATGATAGTGATATTACCTTTCCACTAACATATAATATGGCAAACTATGTATAAATAGCTTTTTAAAATGGCTGTCTTTCTTCTACGAACATAAAAGTAAGAAAAGAAGACAGGCAACCGCAGAAATTGACGGAATGTATTTACAGTTGTGAAATAGAATCAAAACTCTAGAATTCAACATGAAGAACAATCAAAAATGCGATCATTAGGCGGTGCACATCAAAATAACATCTAGCAACTTTAGTAGATCTCTTGGTGCAATGGCTAAAGGGTCGGGTCGACGGTTGCTGGTCCCGGCAAGAGCCACCCCTGAGTTCGCCGCACTGTGTTCCACGGACATGTTCATTTCAATGTAAGGACTTCATGTCGACCGTTCAGTCTTTTTAACGTCTGTCCCATTGCTCCTCCAGGTGGTCTTCCGCAAGCTCAACTCGTCTGCGGCGGTCATCGAGGAAATGACGGGCGTGCGCATCGTGCGCGTGGTCAAGAAGCTGTGCGCCGGCGTGGACTGCCCGCTGCGCTTCTGCGACGAGGTCATCAGCCTGGACAGGGCGACCATGTCCACCTATAGCACGGCCCGCCTCAGCTTCGTCACGCCACGACACCAGCGCACGGCTACCTGCCAATGTGAAGGTACTGACAGACACACAGAGACGTACATAGGCCTAAACACACACAGAGACACACACAAAGGCATAGCTGCTCATAAACAGACACGCACACACACACGCAAAACACACACACCTTTACTCCTCCCGCCCCAATCACTCACAAACACACATACACATAGGCATAGATGCATATAAACAGACACACACACACACAAAACACACACACACAAAACACACATACCTTTACCCCTCCCGCCCCATCACACACAGACACACCTAAACCACCACACCCCTGACCCCATGCCATCCTGGCTTCATCTTGGCTCGCGTTGTTGTTCCAGGTGGCAAATGCCCCACGGTGAACAAGCTGTGTGATGCCAGCCCCTGTCCAGAGGGCATGGAGTGTGTGGCAGACCGGAAGGAGGCCAGGTATAGCTGCGTGTGTCCAGATGGTGGCAAGCAGGGCAAGTGCTCCGGTAAGACCAGACTCACCTCTCATCCTGTCTGACTCTCTCTCTTTCCCTCGCTCTCTCTCCCTTGATATCTCTCTCTCTCTCTCTCTCTCTCTCTCTCTCTCTCTCTCTCTCTCTCTTTCCCTCGCTCTCTCTCCCTTGATATCTCTCTCTCTCTCTCTCTTTCCCTCGCTCTCTCTCCCTTGATATCTCTCTCTCTCGCTCTCTCTCGCTCTCTCTCTCTCTCTCCCTTGATATCTCTCTCTCTCTCTCCCTCTCTCTTAACCTACTGTTTGTTTGGTCTCTGTACTCACTGCCTAGTTATCAGTCTCTCCCTCCTCTTACTCTCTCCCCCGCATACTTTTCCTTACCTCTCTTTATCCCTCCCCTCCTCCCCTCTCAGACGGCCAGTCCCTGACGTTCAGCGGGACGGGCTATGTGAAGTACCGTTTGATGGAGAATGAGAATAAGGAGGAGATGAAGCTGTCCCTTAGGCTGAGGACCTTCTCCAGCCACGCCACCGTCATGTACGCCAAGGGCACCGACTACAGCATCCTGGAGGTGGGTCAAAGGTCAAACACAGTGTGCGTCGTGTCCATGCGAGAAAGGCGCCAGATTCTAGCTACTAGCTACAGATGATAAAAGATCTCCTTCCCACACCATTTCAAGTCCACCATAGTCCCCCCCCCCCCCCCCCCCCCCCCGGCTTGGGCATGAAATCGCTGTAAACAAACCCCTTTCTTGTCTGTGCTGTGGGTACTGTCCTATTTATTCTGAGTCTGCTGCTCCAGCTCCCAGTCTCATGCCCAATCCTCGTATTAGCCCACGTTATCCTGTGTAGGAAACGGCTTGATAAGCGCTAGCTGCCAGGACCTGCCCTCGGGGGCCACCCCGCTGTGTGCTGTTGGTCTTAGTCGGCCATTTTTCATCCTCACGTGAAAGGGCTCTGGGAATGCGGTGGTGGGCTGCATGTAAAACAACACGCAGCCGTGCTATTTGAAGGGAATGCTGGGAGGGAAGCGGAAAGCACTTTCTCACACATTCCTCTCTGTGGTACTGTCTGGTTGCCAGAGGATCAGCTATTCCCTATATAGTGCACTACTTTTGAGCAGGGCCCATATAGGGCTCTGGTGAAAAGTAGTGCACTATACAGGGAATAGGGTGCCATTTGTGACGCGGCCTAGGGCTCCAAGGGAGTTAGCCTGAATATCACAAGACATAATGTCATACTGTGAGATGCGCTATATGTGCAAAAGTATGTGGACAGACCTTCAAATGAGTGGATTTGGCTGTTTCAGTCATACCCATTGCTGGTGTATAAAATCGAGCACACCGCCATGCAATCTCCGCAGACAAACATTGGCAGTAGAACGGCCTGACTGCAGAGCTCAGTCACTTTCAACGTGGCACCGTCATAGGATGCCACCATTCCAACAAGTCAGTGTGTCAAATTTCTGCCCTGCCGGAGCGGCCCTGGTCGACTCTAGAAATACCGCACCTCTAGACTAGATACTGCGAATAGTAGTAATCTAGTGTTAAATATCTGTGCGTGTAAACTGTACAGTAGACAATGGTACCAGATTGTGCTCTTCGTGGAATTTCCAATTTAACGTTCACATTATGCGTCATATACCACACCCCCTCGTGCCCTTATTGCTTAATTATGGTAGCCCCACCGTGGCTAGGTGAACATTTAGCCATATTGCTTATATTTATCCAGTCAGGTTAGATCTACATTAGTTACTATGGTGGGTAGAGACTAACTGTTCAATCTGGACGGGGCCTAACTCTCCTTTCTCTCTCTCTCTCCCTCTGTCAGATTGTGAATGGCCGCCTACAGTACAAGTTTGACTGCGGAAGCGGCCCGGGAATCGTCTCTGTACACAGCACCCAGGTCAACGACGGCGACTGGCACACGGTCACCCTTGAGGTGGATGGCAACTACGCCAAACTAGTCCTGGACCGCGTGCACGCCGCCTCAGGCACAGCGCCCGGTACTCTGCGCACACTCAACCTGGACAACAGCGTCTACTTCGGCGGGCACGTGCGCCAGCACGCCTCCTCTACCGCTGGGCGCCACGGTCGCAGCTTGCCCGTCACCAATGGGCTCCGAGGCTGCGTGGAAGCCATCGTGCTCAACGGCCAAGAATTGCCGCTCAACACCAAGGCGCGTGGTGCCCACGCCGTGCTGGAGGACGTGGTGGACGTGGCGCCCGGGTGCGTGCTGGCGCCCGCCGCCGAGGGCTGCTCCAGCAACCCCTGCACCAACGGGGGCAGCTGCTCCTCACTGGCCAACGGAGGTACGGGGTTCCCGTTGTGGTTTTTGTCGCCTGGTGTTGTGTTTATTCAAGTCGCTTAGTTATACTCCTCAACCTAGCCTGCTTATAATCCTCAACGTTGGATTATTTAAAGATAATAATTACTTTATCATCCAAATGTGTGTTTCTGAAACCTAAAGTTAAAGTATACAGCTGTAATCTTCAGTCCTCAAGCCAAACCCGTTTAACCCACAATCTGTATCCCTCAGTCTGTCCAGCGCCTCTATTCTAATCAACACAAAGACCAATTATATTTCTCCCCAGGAGCCCTGTGAACGCAGACATCAAGAAATGACCTTAGAACTACAATAGAAATGCCCTACATTTTTTTCTTATGCCTTCTCTGCTATTTCTCCAGGATACTTCTGTAAGTGCAAGGCTTCGTTCATGGGTACTCACTGTGAGATTGGCATCAGCCCATGTGCCTCCAACCCCTGCCTGTACGGGGGAACCTGCGTTCCGCGCGGCGACGACCTCTACTGCCAGTGCAGAGGGCAGTACTCAGGACAACGGTATGGATCTGTCTCAGTCATATTTATGATACTTTTATTTCCATCGTGACTGTTTTAAGGGTTAAAGTTTAATTATAGATTCGGGAGCTCAGACGAGACATTTTTCCAAACATTTGCTAAAATAGTGCTGGTTAAAGCTGACAGATATAATGATTTATTACTTGTTATAAACATGGTATAAAAGAAAATGATGCCCTCTTACCAATTTCAATGTTTGGATCAAATCTTTAAAAAATACATATATTCTGTTTTGGCATGTGTTGTAGAGGAAACGATCTCGGCTTAACTGCGTTCCCAAATCCATCATTCCGTAATTGTTTTTTTTGCTCATGTCCAGGGCTCGGTATTCTCCATCAAGTGTAAAACGTTAGCTCTCTGTTAGCTCACTCTGAAATGAACATCGATCCTGAGCTCATGTTGATGAAAACCGGAGGAGTTGATCTGTAGGAAACGGCATTGAGCATTTCTGCGGCGCTGAAATCACATGCGAACATATACAGTTGAAGTCAAGACGTTTACATACACTTAGGTTGGAATCATTAAAACTCCTTTTTCAACCACTCCACAAATTTCTTGTTAACAAACTATTGTTTTGGCAAGTTGGTTAGGACATCTACTTTGTGCTTGACACAAGTAATTTTTCCAACAATTGTTTACAGACAGATTATTTCACGTATAATTCACTGTATCACAATTCCAGTGGGCCAGAAGTTTACATACACTAAGTTGACTGTGCCTTTAAACCGTTTGGAAAATTTCTGAAAATTATGTCATTGCTTTAGAAACTTCTGATGGGCTAATTGACATCATTTGAGTCAATTGGAGGTGTACCTGTGGATGTATTTCAAGGCCTACCTTCAAACTCAGTGCCTCTTTGCTTGACATCATGGCGGCAGGGTAGCCTAGTGGTTCGAGTGTTGGACTAGTAACCGGAAGGTTGCAAGTTCAAATCCCCGGGCTGACAAGGTACAAATCTGTCGTTCTGCCCCTGAGCAGGCAGTTAACCCACTGTTCCTAGGCCGTCATTGAAAATAAGAATTTGTTCTTAACTGACTTGTAAAATAGTAAAAGAAAGGTAAAAGAGAAAAAGAAAAAGAAATCAGCCAAGACCTCAGAAACAGAATGTAGACATCCACAAGTCTGGTTCATCCTTGGGAGCAATTTCCAACCACCTGAAGGTACCACGTTCATCTGTACAAACAATAGTATGCAAGTGTAAACACCATGGGTCCACGCAGCCGTCATACTGCTCAGGAAGGAGACGCGTTCTGTCTTCTAGAGATGACCGTACTTTGGTTCAAAATGTGCTAATCTGTCCCAGAACAACAGCAAAGGACCTTGTGAAGATTCTGGAGGAAACAGGTACAAAAGTATTTTTATCCACAGTAAAACAAGTCCTAAACTGAAAAGTCCACTCAGCACGGAAGAAGCCGCTGCTCCAAAAAAAGACAGACTACGGTTTGCATCTGCACATGGGGACAAAGATGGTACTTTTTGGAGAAATGTCCTCTGGTCTGATGAAACAAAAATAGAACGGACCGTCGTTATGTTTGGAGGAAAAGGGGGAGGCTTGCAAACCGAAGAACACCATCCCAACCGTGAAGCACGAGGGTGGCAGCATCATGTTGTGGGGGTGCTTTGCTGCAGGAGGGTCTGGTGCACTTCACAAAATAGATGGCACCATGAGCAAAGAAAATTATGTGGATATATTGAAGCAACATCTCAAGACATAAGTTAAAGCTTGGTTGCAAAGGGGTCTTCCAAATGGACAATGACCCCAAGCATACTTCCAAAGTTGTGGCAAAATGGCTTAAGGACAACAAAGTCAAGGTATTGGAGTGGCCATCAGAAAGCCCTGACCTCAATCCCATAGAAAATGTGTAGGCAGAACTGAAAAAGCGTGTTTTGAGCAAGGAGGCCTACAAAACTGACTCAGTTACACCAGCTCTGTCAGGAGGAATGGGCCACAATTCACCGAATTTATTGTGGGAAGCTTGTGGAAGGCTACCCGAAACATTTGACCCAAGTTAAACAATTTGAAGGCAATGCTACCAAATACTAATTGAGTGTATGTAAACTTCTGGCCCACTGGGAATGTGATGAAAGAAATTAAAGCTGAAATAAATCATTCTCTCTACTATTATTACTATTATTCTGACATTTCACATTCTTAAAATAAACTGGTGATTCTAACTCACCGAAGACGGGGTATTTTTACAAGGATTAAATGTCAGGAATTGTGAAAAGCTGAGTTTAAATGTATTTGGCTAAGGTGTATGTGAACTTTCGACTTAAACTGTAGATAATTCTCTATAAAATGACGTATGTTTTGGATTCTTAGTATTTAAGATATTAGGATTAAGCATCGGACCAGTGACTGCCAGGAAATAATACTGTTATTTCTCATTACTCTTTGGTCTAGGCTGCTGTGTTTAGTATTTTTATTTTCCACTACAGGTGCCAGGTGGGGCCATACTGCACAGACAACCCCTGTAAAAACAGTGGGAAGTGCATTGACAGTCTGGATGGTCCTGTGTGTGAGTGTGAACAGGGATTCCAGGGTGACAGGTATGTGTGCGCAAAGGTTTGCCGTCTTACTTCTCAAAGCTACCATTTTTCCAGTAGTAGATTTTCCAAACTACTATCTTTTACTGTTAATGTGCTACTCTCTTCTAATCCTCCCCGTCCTTTGTCGTGGTGCAGGTGCCTCAGTGATGTGGACGAGTGCCTGAAGAACCCGTGCTCCAACGGCGGCCAATGCCAGAACACCTACGGCTCGTATTCCTGCAACTGCTCCCTGGGCAACATCGGGCGGCTATGCGAACTCCGCTCCGAGGTCCGCAACGAGTTCGTCTCCACCTCCTGGAACATCGGTCTTGAAGAAGTCATCGGTATTGTCGTCTTTGTGGCCTCCATTTTCCTCCTGGTCGTCCTCTTCGTGGTCATCCGCAAGAGGGCGTGCCGAAGAAAGTCCAAGTCTAACGACGACAAGCGCAGCCCGGGAGGCTTAGGAGCGCCGCACTCCTTCCTCCAGCGACCCTACTTTGACGCAAAGCTTTGTAAGAACATTTACTCTGACATTCCGCCGCAGGTGCCTGTTCGGCCCAGCTCGTACACACCCAGCATCCCCAGCGACTCACGCAACAACCTGGACCGCAACTCGTTCGAGGGCTCGGCCATCCCCGAGCACCCCGAGTTCAGCACGTTCAACCCGGACACGATGCACGGACACCGCAAGACGGTGGCCGTGTGCAGCGTGGCGCCCAACCTGCCTCCGCCGCCGCCCTCCAACTCGGTCTCCGACAGCGACTCCATTCAGAAGCCCAGCTGGGACTATGAATATGACGGTAAAGCTCCTTTACTTAAGTCCATATCTTTATTGTTGATTCATATTTGTAGATTCCCTGCTCTAGATTTTTTTGGGCTCGTTGGTGGAATTACCTTCATCATTCATGGGGTGTCCGATAGGGGTGGGCTGACATATATTATTAAATCAACTATCGTGATATTTGACATCGACGATAAATCGTGAAGAGCCAGACGGTATATCGTAATATGCAAGACGATACTATTTTTGAACTTTACAAATCAAAACTGTGCAGTTTGATAAGTTGGGCTGTATCAACAGGTCTTTTTTTTCGCCATACTCAGATTATTTAATGAGAATGTGACTATGTTATAAATAAGGACATCATATTTACAGTCTGGAATGATCTATTTAGTCGTTATCTCCCAACCCTAGTGTCCAAACCTAAAACCCAAACCAAAATGTAGCAAATCCCTGCGTGCAGTCTCTTCCAGAAATACTACTTCACCAACTTACATATTTGTTTGTCTGTGTGCATGTGCTTCTGTACTCCAGCTAAGGTAGTAGACTTGGATCACTGTTTGACCAAAAAGCCAGTGGAGGACAGTGCCTGTCACTACAACACCAGGGGCAGCATGTCTGAGGTCCAGTCCCTCAGCTCCTTCCAGTCCGAGTCCTGTGACGATAACGGTATGTATCTGAACAGAAATGGTCAACTTTGCCAGTTTAGGAATAAAAGTCCTAATACATTGACTAGATTTATTTACACCCGAAGTGAACCAAGGAAGTTTGGTCGTCTTACACACCCATATTAACGTATATATTCAAATGTAGTTTTCCTTTGGTCTTATCGACCCATAGTTGTTCTTAATATAGATCTAAATATGTCATTTTAATTTGGTTGTATAGTTTCTGAATTCTGAAGCGCTACATCAGACTCAGTGGAAAAGCACACGTGGGCATACTTGTGGAAAAGTCCTCTGGTTCTTGTACGACTGCAGTTCTTTGTAGAGTGGCCCCTTGGCTGTAGTTGACTTGTATACATGCTACGTGCTAATCATCTCTCTTTGCGTGCCGTGATTGGCTGCAACGGTGACTCTCTGGGGTCATGTGTTTTTTTTCTCTCTCCCTCTTTGCTGCGGGGCTTCAGTTCCCATTTGGATCAAATCGGTTCACAGACCCAGAACACGGTTTTAACTAGGGGTCAGCGTGTAAGTCCTCAATCACCTCGGTACAGAAGGAAGCGATCAAAGAGAACATTTTTGCAATATTCTCTAAGGCATAAAAAAAACCTCTCTCTTTCTGTTCTCTCTCGCACTCTACTCAACTCTAGTCGCAAAACAGGCTTGCTTGTACAGGCTTCCCCGCTGAAGTGGCAAGAGGGGAAATTAGCATTAGCCAAGGAAGTTAGCAAATTAGCATCATAACATGATTTTAAGTTATTTACTTGAATGTCCCTTTTTTTTGTTTGTCTCTCTTTTTGCATGTGTTTCTTTTTAAACAAAATCTAGCCACGGATGCATGTTTGAGGAAGACAGTGAAGAGCATTAAGCAAGGGTATAAAGTACAGTACATATGATGGTTCTTCTCCCATATCTGCCCTCATTTCACGTTGGGTTGTAGGGAATGTGTTTGCCATCAATCACCACAACCTTCATCTGTACTTACCCTTAACCTCACCGTGAAAACCTGCAGGATTTCTGATACATTGATCTAATGTATTTGTCATAGATATTTTTACAGTATATCGATATAGAAAATATTTCAAATTCTTTGTGAAGTATTATTTAGTTTTGACTGTATTTGGACAAAATATAGTCTTAGCTATTTTAGGGCTGGAAAGGCATTTTTATCCTTGAGAATTTCTCTGATCCTTCCTTCCATACTGTCAATGGCACCCCTGTATGTTGTTGCTGTGTGTTCTCTTGCACAAAGACCAAACTCCCTCTCCACCGTGTAACGTTCCACCTCCGTGTTGTAACCATTGAAAACCACAAACATCCAAATGTAGACGTCCTTCAATATCATGCAGTCAGTCTTACCCTCCTGTCTTCCCTTCGTCCTACCCCCCCCCCCCCCCCCCCCCAACCCCCAACCCCAAAAATTCCATACGTTTCGGAGCGACACAGTGAAAATAAACGTTTTTGTAGGGAAACGTTTCTCGAACGTTGATTTGACGTTTCCCCAGCAAACGTGCACTTCCATTTTGTGTTTGGTTTCTTTTTCCAAATCATTTGTACTAATGTCAAACCTCTCCTCATCTGCTCCTTTCCCTTACCTTTCACAAGCCTCCATAGTGACGGTAATCCACCTTGTCAACTCTGTTATTGACTCGGTGGAAGGAGAAGGTACTTTTTTTTTTTTACTATTATCACCTCAATCAATACTTGTTAGCCATCTGTGGTGTTTCTGTGTGGTTGCGTTCCGTAGTTTCCAGACCTGGGTTTGAATACTATTTGACATCTTTCAAGTACTTAGAGTGTTTGCACTTAAAAAAAATACATTTCTATTGGTTCCATTGCCACAGGCAAGCTCAATTAAGCACAGTTTAAGTATTTTAAATGATTTTGAATACTCTTTGAAATCCAGGTCTGGTAATTTTGTTCTCTGTCCTCAGTGTCAGGATGATGAGTTAGGCCTCGGAGATGCCATTTCCTTATCCAATGATATGCCTCATCTCATTGTCATCCAAATTATTGCCATTTGAATCGCGCTGCCTAATTTGAATCTCAAAATTGAAATGTCTCACACGATTGGCCAATTAACCGAGCAGCAAAGGTTTCATTTGGAAGGTGCTAGATTAATTTCCCTCGGTTGACTGTTTAAGAAAATGGCACGACTGTTGTCTGTATTGTAAGCCTGTATCTTCGCTCAGAGCAGTAGATGTTTTTTTTCTTAATGTTTCATTCTTGCTCTGGGCTTCTCTCTCTCAGGTTCTTAAAATGACTTTTTCTCCCTCTCTCCTCTCCCTTCTTGCCTCGTCTAAAGAGTCTTTTTTGGCTCACGATCTCAAGAACCCAAGAGGTGACTATTTTGTCATTTGTTTGCCTGAATCCCAGTGGTCCCCCACCCCCACCCCACTTACTGTCAACCAACAAAACAATCCCATGCATGACATAGATGCTGTGAGGAAATACGACTGGAAATGTTTAAGCACTGTTTGTTCGAAACAATATCATATCGATAGTTAACAACGAAACATGGAAACTGTCTAATTTTGTCACAGTACTTCAATTCCAATCCCTCACGTAGACCCTAAAATGTGTTTTGTGCCACCCCCCTATTCCCAGTAACTATAACTGTCCCACGTTGAATGAAGTTATTCATATCCCTTTTTGGCATCTGACACTAAAAAAACCTGGAGCCTTTTTTAAAGAAACCGTTTGAAACGGTGCTTTGAAAATCACTAATCGTATTCACCCCCATTTTGATCTCCGCACAAACCACTCCATAAAAGCAATAACAACAAAAAAGTGTCTGTTTCAAGTGTACTACATCTTAAGGTAGTATTTGTTTATACTACGTGTGTGTACATGTGTGTATTTGCAAAGAATGTGTGTGCGTTTTTAAACTGTTTTCTGATTTCTGCGTATATTTTTTTCTTTACGAATCCAACTTAATGTGTTGCTGTGTCGTGGCAATTGCATGGTGTGGGCATTAACACGCTGCTGTTGTGTAAATGTATGTAATCTGATCTGTGCGAGTGTGTGTGCTTTGATTGAGGCTTAGGGTGGTGGCACCTGTGGTGTCTAATTGTTTGCATCCTTGTCTAACAGGCTACCACTGGGACACATCTGATTGGATGCCAAGTGTTCAACTTCCTGGAATCCAGGAGTTCCCCCAGTATGAGGTTGTGGAGTCCCCGACCCCCCTGTACAGTGACCCGAACGCCATCGATACTGACTACTACCCCGGCGGCTACGACATCGAGAGCGACTTCCCGCCGCCTCCTGAGGACTTCCTCGCCCACGAGGACCTGCCCCCGCCGCCGCTGCCCGAGTATGGCGACCGCTACGGCACCCTGGAACCACCCCGGAGGGACCTGGCGCCTCCTGGCAGCCCGGGTTCGAGTTTGTCCTCTGGTGTACGCCACCGCCCACCACTGCCCCAGCTCTATAGCCTTAACCAGTACCTACCACACCACCACTATCCCAGCGACGCTGAGGGCAGCCCGGGCTGCGGCGGCTCCACGGCTGCCACCACCACCCCGGCCTCCACCATGGGCGGCGCCAGCAGCTACCGGGGCGGCTACCCCATGGGGTACGGGCGGGGGGACTTTGAGGCGCCGGCGCTGGACAACATGTCCATGTCCCTGTACACGTCCACGGCCTCCTGCTCGGACATGTCGGCGTGCTGCGAGGAGTCAGAAGTTATGTTGAGCGACTATGAGAGTGGTGACGAGGGACACTTTGAGCGGCTGGCCATCCCCGCACTGGACTCCCAACAGCACACTGAAGTCTGACACTGGATCCAAACAAAAGTGCCTGAACCCCCCCCCCCCCCCATCTCTACCTTATGTTAACCCCCTCTGCCTGTGTATGTACACACTACAACTACACACAACACAAAGCGACACTGACACAGACACATGTACACACTTCTACATACACTCACAGAGCAATGAATTTGTTCACGTAAACAGGGGTTGTTGGGACTGGTCTTACTCTGAAGGCTGCTTGGCTGGGTGGCGGTGTCTTCAAGGAGATATCATTTAACAGCACTGGACCCCATAGCCTCCTCTATCTACTCAGTCCAATTCCTGCAGTACTGGAAAAATACCCGTGTTTGAGTTGGCTGTGCGATTGCTTTAATAAGTAAATGTCAATTATGCACAAGAAATGTCTTGACGAAAAATTACATTGATGTACAACTACGAAGAGAAAAAAAAGAAAACCATTGACAACAACGATCATGATAGATAAAACACACACTACAAGGTGATATCTGTATTTGTAGAGGTAAAACAGTGCAAACTGATTTTTGATACAAATCCTCGTTCATTTTCAATGTAAATTTAAATGTACAGTTTTGATTTCAAGGTTTACTAGGTTTTGTAGATATTTTATGCTTTTATTTACCCCCCCCAAAAAACACATGTTAAATGGTGTGCTACATTATCAGCCTTACTGTTCCTTCATTCACAAGAAGAAAAAACTGAAACTTGTTTTTATTTTAATTTTTTTTAAGAAAGAAGAGCTCAGCTTTTCCAAAAACACCATGTATCCGTTGAAAGTTGATCGTCTCCTGCTCATTTCAAAAAGGGTCTTCGATGAGCGACTGCATATTCTTGTGTTCTATTTTTTGTTTGTTTGTAAATGGCGACTTTGGAACCTCCTTTATTTTTCCACCACGAAAATGGGACCCGATTATATTTATAGTGCAAAGTTATCCATAGACACTTGACTTTTTCAGACGTCTATGTGGGTGTGAGCAGTACTATGGTCTTGTTAAGGTTTTTATTGAATACTGCCACTAGCTCACGCTTTCCTACTGGCAATAAATTATTCATAAAAAATAGTTTGGGTGCCTTGTCTTTTATTTGCTGCCGGTGTTTCAAGTATTTAATTTAGTTCAATACAACTTTATTCATCCAACTTTATTTAGGGGCAATTAAGTAAAATAAGTCTGGGTAAACATCAAAGTCAACTGTAGAAATATCATGTGTATAACATACATTTTTTTCCCCAAGTCAATTGTTTTGCAATGATGGATGAAATTGATTGCCAATCAGCTTCTCATCTTTAACAAGTGATCTCAATAACAAAACCGTTGAGAGTTCTGATGGATAAACGTCCCTTTGGAAGTTAAATATAATCAAGCTCGAAAGTGTAAAGACAAGTTGAAATGCAAGTCTACTGTGCAAGTTAAAGGCGTCATCATCCTGCGACACGACTGCATACTTACAATATTTCGTCATTCATCAACCTTTACATTATAAACGATTACACCGCCCTACGCCTCAATCAAAGCACACACACACACACTGCACAGATCAGATTAGGTTCCGTACAGTTACACCACCATATTAATGTTAACTCACACAGTGCAATTGTCACAACGCACCAACACACCCAAGTCGCAAGAGCAAGCTGGAGTTGATTTGTGATGAGCTGGATTCGAATCGACTCAAATGCAAAAAGGAGCAAAGAGTAGAGTACTGTATGTACAAGTTGAATCATGGATTTGTGATTTAACCTAAATGTGTGATTCTATTTCAGTTCATCTAATTTATTTTCGTTATCATTTGTTCCCTTTCAAGGTTCAATGACTGCTTTTTCCTCACTGTATTTATACAGCATGAAACAAGCCTTCACTCCAAGAAACGTGCTTCCATCAGATTTATATTTATACACATAATATTCAGATGAACCAGATTAATTCTGAACTGTCTCATATAAGTATAACCACCCAAGTATAACCCTTTTTAGTGTAGAGCTGTAGACTGTTGTCGAAGCCTCAAATCTGAACAGGCATCTCCCCATTGGCATCGTCAAACTCAGGGCCCCTCTAGATTTCCTCCTCTGGATAGCTGAACCACCATGGTTTACTTGTGAGGAGCCTGACCTGAAGACCGGGGTTTGAGGTCACCCAAGTGTCAGAGACGCCATTGGCTGTGGAGACTGAGGTAGATGTCGTCTTGAGTCTGACCGTTGTTGTCTTTCAAAAGTGTCCCCTTCACCCCCAAGTCCAAAACCTTCTGCGATAGGACGCTCCATCTAATTCTGGAATTCCCCCACCCTAAAAGTATCGACCTCAAGCTTCATGCAAACAATCAACATCCTCATGGGTTTTCGCACCCTGAGGTCTCCTTATGACTGTATTCCTTGGCTTCACTGTGCATTTATGCAAAGCACTATTTGTGTTCATTTTGAATCCTGCTTAAACAAGAAATTATAGCATATTTCGATTTCAGATCTGTCTAATATGGTCGACGTGAATCTCAAAGGTATTTGTCTGATCGTAATCGGTATTTGGCTGATTGCACTCAAATGGAAGGTGCAGTGTAATAAATATATGGTCGATTCCCGTCAAATCTAACAACAATCCTGTCTCGATTACGCTCCGTGTCGCCTATTATTCTGGAATGGTCTTGAGTGACATAATCAGGAAATTGTCTATCCTGCATTGTGTAGTCAGACAGTGTGTTAGGCCGATACAGTGACGCATATTCCCCATTACCATGTTAACATAGAAACTGAGTCGCATTACATATTTGTTACCACCCATAAATGAGGTTTGTTTATTAAAATTCTGAATGTTTGTGTTATTGAGATCCCTGTTTAATCATGTTATTTCAGATTAGTTTGAACTTGGCATAATGCTAATGTTTATTGCAAAAAAACTGTGAAACATTGCTGCTTCAGGTCATGGACCTTAAGCATTGGTCTTAACAGACTTAACTATTTATTTCATAAACAGATCATCTGGGGAATTCACACTCCCCACGTGCAGCACTATATAAAAACAGTCAAACTACAATTGCACCACTATATAAAAAACTTAAACTACATTTCTTATAAGCATTACAGGTATTTAAAGATACATTGGAAATGCAGGTGTATTGTAAAAGTTGAATGTGTCATACCTCAACATGACTGCATACTGATTCATGTATTTTTGCAATGTTCAGTTATTCATCAACTTAACACTATGAACATGTTAATCATATATATAGCTTACTTAGTACAGTTGATTACTATTTAATTTTATTTTGAGAATTATGTCAGAATTATTCATGAGACAAGGGTGCCAAAGAAAAATAAGTGATTTGTGATCAGACTCAAGGCTCAAATTCATGTTTCCTCGAAATAGTACATTTCAGTATTGTCTGATTAAAGTTACATAACCACAATGATTCAACAGTTAAATACTTTAAAAAATGTGCTTCAAAGACCCCAACATCATCATGGCATAAAAATTCTCAACATTTCATCAAGGGCTTGGTTTTTAGGGTTGACTTTCCCAGGCGACCGTACGTGCTACTTCGTTGTATTTCGACAGCATGAATCGGGCCTGGGCACCTGGAGAAGTGGCCATACTGGACTCATAAACATAGACATCATATTCAGGTATCTCATCTGAGGGAGTGTCTTTAGTAAAATACACTGCCCACTGGAAGGTTTGGTACTCCTTGTTGCTGACACTGTTCGCAGAGTAGAACCCTACCCACGAGTAATAAAACACGTCCTTCCAGTCAGTGAAGGACTTCTTCACAAACAGGCGAGCGCAGGCGTAGCCATTTTTTGTGTAGAGCTGCAGACTGGCATCGTAGCCTTTCATGATGAAAGGAATCAAACTGTCCGCATCGTCAAACTCGGCACCACGCCAGACTTCCCTTTCGGTCGTGTCCCAGGGAGATTTTTTGAGGAGCCTGACCTGAAGACCGGGATTGAGGGCCACGAAAATGTCAGAGGTTCCGGACGTGTCGTCGCCGACGGGGGACTCAGCTAGTTTGGTCGGACTACCATCGCCCTTGAAAAGCCCCACCACCATGTAACGGTCCATGATGGACTTTGGTAGGTTGCTCCAACTCATTTTCAGGTAGCCGTTCTCGGCTGGTTTGACATCAAGCCTCAGCTGGTGACAATCGTCCTCTGTCTTCATTTCCACCATCTGAAGCCTTTGGAATCGGATAGACTTCATATAACAGACCTGGAATTCAGGTGACGGGCACGTTTGGTAGCCAGCTTTCCCCAGAAATGCCTCCAAACCGCCCAATGTGTCGTTCCTCCAATGGACCCGTAACATCTGGATTTCTCGTAAGAGGTTGAAGCTAATGGTGTACGTGTGATTTGGATGGAAGGAATTTGCTTGGTTGACATTGAGTGGACAAAGTTCAGTGACCAAGACCTCGTCCAACCTGAACTGATTTGACCCTTCTGCCTGGACAACCCTGACTATGATCCTGTCCCTATTTCTGTTGCCAGATTTCAGTGAGTTGTAGTAGTTTTCAGTGACATACTCAGGCAAGGCCCATGAGTTAGCTTTACTGATATCCCCCACTGCGTAGTAAGCTTGGCTCTTTGGATCGGTCAGAGCTGGGAGGAAACTGTCGTTACTATCGAAGTAACCAAAGCCATAGTCACCTCTGGCTGGATCGAAATGGGTTTGAATGATGTCATGGTTGATGTCGATCTCTGATTGGTCAACAAACCAGTAAAGCAGATAGAGACCATGTCGTGGGAAGATGTTGCCGTACCATATGTCTCTCAGATCCCTGATTGAATCAATGGTCGGAAGTGAAGAGGCAGGGAACAGAAACAGTAGGAAGACGGAACAGCAGAGTAAGGTGTGCGATGCCATGATCAACCTGAGAGTGAGTGAGAGAGCACGCAAAATATCAACATTAGATATTTATATTTGTACAACTACAGTGCATTCGGAAAGTATTCAAACCCCTTTACTTTTTACATTTTTTTTAAACTTCATTTTAACGGCCTCATTCTAAAATTCATTCAATTGTTTTTTTTTACTTTATCAATCTACGCACAATAACCCATAATGAGAATCTAGGATCTCACTGTACTTTGCTCTGTTCATCTTTCCCTCGATCCTGACTAGTCTCTTAGTACCTGCCACTGAAAAACATCCCCACAGCATGATGCTGCCACCACCATGCTTCACCGTAGGGATGGTGCCAGATTTCCTCCAGACATGATGCATGGCAATCAGGCCAAAGAGTTCAATCTTGGTTTCATCAGACCAGAGAATCTTGTTTCTCATGGTCTGAGAGTCTATATTCCAAGCGGGCTGTCATGTGTCTTTTACTGAGGAGTGGCTACCATCTGGTCACTTTACCATTAAACCCTGATTGGTGGAATGCTGCAGAGGTTGTCATTCTGTATTTAAAAATAAAAAAAATGAACTTGGCAAGTCAGTTAAGAACAAATTCTTAAATACAATGACTGCCTACCCCGGCCAAAACCTAACCCAGACGACGCTTGTCCAATTGTGTGCCACCCTATGGGACTCCCAATCACGGCTGGTTGTGATACATCCTGGAATTGAACCAGGTTCTGTAGTGATGCCTCTAGCACTGAGATGCATTGCTTTAGACCACGGTGCCACTCGGGAGCCCCAAGGTTCTCACATCTCCACAGAAGAACTCTGGAGCTCTGTCAGTGTGACCATCAGGTTCTTGACCAAGGCCCTTCACCCCATTGCTCAGTTTGGCCGAGCGGCCAGCTCTAGGAAGAGTCTTGGTGGTTCCAAAATTCTTCCATTTAAGAAATATGGAGGCCACTGTGTTCTTGGGGACCTTCAATGCTGCAGACATTTTTTGGTACCGTTCCCCAGATTTGTGTCTTGACACAATCTTGTCTCGGAGCTCTACGGACAGTTCCTTCAACCTCATGGCTTGGTTTTTGCTCTGACATGCACTTTCAACTGCGGAACCTTACATAGACAGGTGTGTGCCTTTCCAAAACATGTCCAATCAATTACATTAACCACAAGTGGACTCCAATCAAGTTGTCGAAACATTTCAAGGATGATCAATGGAAACAGGATGCAGCTGAGCTCATTTTCGATTCTCATAGCAAAGGGTCTGAATACCTATTTCTGTTTTTAATTTTTTATTAATTAGCAAACATTTCTAAAAACCTGTTTTCGCTTTGTCATTATGGGGTGTTGTATAGATTGATGAGGATTTATTTTAAAAAATGTAATCTATTTTAGAATAAAGTTGTAAATTCAAGGGTTCTGAATACTTTCCGAATGCATCTGTTTCAACCAAAGTTACTTGCCAAAGAGCATGATAAAGCATGACGTATAAATCTTGAAATGGCTGCAACCTCTTTCCTAAATCAGTATATCAAAAAGACTTTAAATGAGCTTCTTACCTGCTCTTTAAGCTCTATAAATGAGCCTCTTACCTGCTCTTTAAGCTCTTTAAACGAGCCTCTTACCTGCTCTTTAAGCTCTTTAAACGAGCCTCTTACCTGCTCTTTAAGCTCTTTAAATGAGCCTCTTACCTGCTCTTTAAGCTCTTTAAACGAGCCTCTTACCTGCTCTTTAAGCTCTTTAAACGAGCCTCTTACCTGTTCTTTAAGCTCTTTAAATGAGCCTCTTACCTGCTCTTTAAGCTCTTTAAACGAGCCTCTTACCTGCTCTTTAAGCTCTTTAAATGAGCCTCTTACCTGCTCTTTAAGCTCTTTAAATGAGCCTCTTACCTGCTCTTTAAGCTCTCCGCAGTGTATCTTGTTACTGAGAGATCTGGTGTATTTATATGCATCAATATCCATTGTGCAAACACGTCTATGGCCACTCCCTTTGGTTAATATTTACAGCTGCTTGCGTCTCAAACTGTACATATTGACCCATGATAAAGAGTTCTTGTATTTCTTTTTCGGATTTCCTCCAGGCATGAGAGGTGTTGATAGAACTCGGCCCATATCAATGAGGAATTTGGGTTAATCAGTTGGGGTACTTCTCTTTGCAATGACCAGGAAGGTTGGAATTTAACCACAGATTGAAATGCACCCAAACCTCTTTGCTGGAATGACTTGTGTTTTCAGTCAGAACCATTATCGATCCTGAGCTTTTTAGTCCCTTCAGCTATCCTCAACCCCGCCCATCTATCTCCGTAGATCAACCATGTGCCATATATTTTTCAACTGTGATGTGATGTTTCACAAACGTTCTGAACCTTTCTAAATCGCATAGTATCAGATAGTAAAGTAGCCCTTTACACTTGTATCCTTATACTGGTTGAAAATGGCAGATTTGGACACTGATAAGCGCCTGAATGGCTGCATGGTAACATGCTGGCTGCCCGGTAACATGCTATACCTGACGTAAGAGCTCAGGGTCTCCGATTCACAGCTCTGTATGGATTTTGACTTGCAGCCGTCATAACCTTGGGCACCGCACGCAACAAGAAGTTGCCCCCATCTCTACCGCTAATTGCTCCCAGGTGATTTTATTTGAACAACTTTTCATCAGGCTTCCATATCCCAGGTGGGGGTGGAAGGTGCTATATATATGGGCAGTACTCAGTGATATCACTTCCTGACACAGGAGGTAAAAATATAGAACATACAGTATGTTCATAATGACATTTAATGTATCAAAATGCATGACCATATGCAAGAAATGTGATCAATATTTACAGTAATATATATATACAGTGGGGCAAAAAGACGTCGATAGACAGCTGTCCCTGATTGAGAACCATACCCGGCCAAAACATAGAAACACAAAATCATAGAAAACAAAACATAGAATGCCCACCCCAAATCGCACCCTGACCAAACCTAATAGAGACATAAAAAGGCTCTCTAAGGTCAGGGCATGACAACTGCATTGAGCACATTGGCCACATCTGTAATGACCCTCCGGAACGTTGTCCAAGAAAGTTTCACGTTTCTCTGGTGAATAATCAGATTTGACCACAATGGCTCTCACATTTGGGGTTATTTTAAAGACTATACGTGGGGGATATTTAAAGATGGGTTTCAATTGTGGGTCCGTATCAATAATTTACCAGCGCTTTCTGATAATGTCGTTATTAAATGCCTTCCCCAATGGTGAGTCTTGGGCGAAGCACAATGGCACAAAAAGCTTATTTCTCTAAAATGTTATGCACAAATTTGTTTACATCCCTGTTAGTGAGCATTTATCCTTTGCCAAGATAATACATCCACCTGACAGGTGTGGCATATATATATATATTTTTTTTTTTTACCTTTATTTTACTAGGCAAGTCAGTTAAGAACAAATTCTTATTTTCAATGACGGCCTAGGAACAGTGGGTTAACTGCCTGTTCAGGGGCAGAACGACAGATTTTGTACCTTGTCAGCTCGGGGGTTTGAACCTGCAACCTTCCGGTTACTAGTCCAACGCTCTAACCACTAGGCTACGCTCTAACCACTAAGCAGCATGATCATTACACAGGTGTACCTTGTGCTGGGAACAATAAAAGGCCACTCTAAAATGTGCCATTTTTTCACACCACACAATGCCACAGATGTCTAAAGTTTTGAGGGAGCTTGCCAAATGGCATACTGACTGCAGGAATGTCCACCAGAGCTGTTGCCAGAAATGTGAAAGTTCATTTCTCTATCAACATTGTTTTAGAGAATTTGTCAGTACGTCCATCTGGCCTCACTCCCGTAGACCACGTGTTATCACGCCATCCCAGGACCTCCTCATCCGGCTTCTTCACCTGTGGGTTCATCTGAGAGCAGCCACCCGGATTGCTGATTAAACGGTGGGTTTGCACATCCAAAGAATGTCTGCAAAAACACTCAGAAACCGTCTCAGGGAAGCTCATCTGCATGCTCGTCGTCCTCATCGGGGTCTTGACCTAACTGCAGTTCGGCGTTGTGACCGACTTCAGTGGGCAAATGCTCACCTTCGATGGCCACTGTGCTTTTCATGGATGAATCCCGGTTTCAACTGTACCTGACAGATGGTGTTGTGTGGGTGAGCGGTTTGCTGATGTTAACGTTGTGAATAGAGTGCCCCATGGTTGCGGTGGGGTTATGATATGGGCAGGCACAAGCTATGAACAATGAACACAAATGCATTTTATCTATGACACTTTGAATTCAGAGATACCATGGCAAGATCCTGAGGCCCATTGTTGTGCCGTTCATCTGCCGCAATCACCTCATCGCAAGGATCTGTCACAATTCCTGAAGCTGAACATGTTCCCATTCTTCCATGGCTTGCATACTCACCAGACATTTCAGCAGCCATTGCGCATGTTTGGGATGTTCTGGATTGACGTGTACGACAGCGTGGTCCACTTCCCGCCAGTATAGAGCAACTTCGCACAGGCATTGAGGAGGAGTGGGACAACATTCTACATTCCACAATCAACAGCCTGATCAATTACATCTGAAGGAGAGGTGTCGTGCCGCATGAGGCAAGTGGTGGTCCCATCAGATACTGACTGGTTTTCTGATCCACGCCACTCCTTTTTTTTATATAAGGCATCTGTGACCAACGGTCATGTATTCCCAGTGGTGAAATCCATAGATTTGGACCTAATGAATTTATTTCAATTGACTGAATTCCTTATATGAACTGTAACTCGGTAAAATCTTAGAAATTGTTGCATGTTGCGATAATATTTTTTTCCTGTATATTTTGTAAGATGAGACCTTGAGGACTAAAATAAAGACAGTGTTGACGCAAGCCAAACACCCGTAAATCCGAATGTGCACTTCCACATTTCCACATCCTAAAACCCATGTAATATACAGTGGCAATGTTCATGATCACTTTGTTTGATGTACAGTTACAAGACAACCTGGTGTTATAACCCTGGGTTGTCTTGAACAGAGTGAGCCTTGGTTTGTTGTGTTGTGAAGAAAATGTGTCGCGGACCACACGTCTGAATGCAGTCCATTCTCTGCTCACCAAAATGACGATCTGCTTCTCTGAATTGTCTTGTGAAATCCTAACACTGTAAGATCATAGGTTATAATTTAGCTTGTTATGTTTGCAATAGAACAGAGCTTTCGAATAATGCACACCTGACTCAGATTGTGATTTATAATCGTCCGTTCTTTGGATTGTGTAAACAACAACAGTAATTGCGTATCAAATCCAATCAAGCTTTATTTATACAGCACATTTCAGACATGGAATGCAACGCAATGTGCTTTACAGGACGAAAGAAAATGAATGAAAACAATGAAAATAAAAGCTGAAATATTTACTACACAACAAACACAAGATTAAAAAAAATAAAGAATGACACAAACTGGATTACTAAAAAGCACCCTAAGGAAAAGCAAAGCTAAAAAGATGTGTTTTAAGATCTATTTTAAATATGTCCACAGTTTCAGCACCCCTCAGGTTCTCTGGCAGGCTATTCCAGAGGCTGGGGGCATAATTACGAAACACTCTCCATGCCTCTTGGTCCTAGTCTTTGGGAAAGTTAAAAGGCCAGAGGACCTGAGGGACCTACTGGGTACATAACTTAAAAGTATGTGGAGGGCTGTGTTCCAAAAAAACAAACAAATACAAGTGCTCGCTCTAGTTCCGGCACAGCTAGGAGAGCAAAAAAAAAAAGCACCTTATGGTTGAAGACTCTTCTTTTAGTCATACAATTACATTTCAATTACGTAGGAACTGTGCTCAATTTGGAGAGGTATGTGGCCACTTGGAAACACCAGTTAGACCTCTCACTCAAACAGTTTTCATTTTTTTGCACCTACTCAAAAGTCTCTATGAATATTCTTATCACGTTACTGAATGTATCTAGAGTATTTTCAGATTTTGTTTACAACAAGTACGGTGAAAAGTACAGTAAATGTGAAGTACACATAAAATCATCAGTGTAATGTTTGGATTCTGTCTTGTGTCAGGTGAACTGTTGCGTCCTCACCTTTAGTCTAATAATTTTCCCAGAATCTCCAAACTGTTGACTTTTAAATTGATACCATGTTTATGCATATGCTTTCCATATTCCTTCTGTAAGAAACATTTCCATTTAGACCCATTTAGATCCATATAGGCCAATTCCAAAGAGTGTAAGGGGAAGAGTGTTATTATATTATTTATTGATTGATTGACTATGGCTTTCCAAGTCACCCAACGGTGCTACAGTATTTGCAGAGATATTTTTCGTAAAATGTGATTTTTCAGCCAATATTGACCAGAAACAAGCTACGGTACCGGAACAAGTGATCCATTGATTCTGTCTCTTTGCAGCAATATACATAACATGCTATTGGTAGAAAGAACTTTGTATTATAATTTAAATTAAAAAACTGTTTTAAATCAAGAGTTGTTTTGTGTATCAGTGCTTAAAACATGTGCCATGGAATCGGCACGTCAAAAATCTCTTCCCAACTATTTTGCAACCTGTATGGCGCAGTAGTCAATTTGTTGGTCCTTAAATAGAACTGGCAAAAAAAAATTTTGCGATCACATTTTTTTTGAAACAATTTGGGTTTTTAATGAAGGGTCGACAGACAAGGTCCATGCCTCCTACAGCTTCTACTTGCCTCCTCTATTTTTGCAGTAATGCTGCAATCAGTTGGATGTCATTTTGGATAGCGAAGACATTTCCATATATTGTTTTGTAAACTGCGTGTGTGACAGAACTCCACCAATCCTGGTTATAATATCATTTAGAAAGATTATATAGTAAAAAAATGTTTTACCAATAATGTTTTTTTTTAAATTGATCAGTAATTTTGAGTTTAAACATAATATTTGTTGTAATATTTGTTCTGTCTTTTCTGGTGGATGAAACTGTAATTGCGACCAGCTTTCTAATTGCGACCAGCTTTCTAATTGCGACCAGCTTTCTAATTGCGACCAGCTTTCTAATTGCGACCAGCTTTCTAATTGCGACCAGCTTTCTAATTGCGACCAGCTTTCTAATTGCGACCAGCTTTCTAATTGCGACCAGCTTTCTAATTGCGACCAGCTTTCTAATTGCGACCAGCTTTCTTCGGCTTGTTTTAAATAGATATTATGAAGAGGATTTCATTTTCAATTAACCCGAAAGTGAGGGGTTGCATAGCTTACTTAGTGCAGTTGATTACAATTACGTTATATTTGGTGAATAAAGTCAGAGTTAACAGAATTATTCATGGTACAAGGGTGCTAAAGAAATGTAGTAAAATACGTGATTTTGTGGTCGAAATCCTATAGGTTAAAATACGTGGTTCCTTGAAAAAGTTAATTCAGTCATGTGTCTGATAAAGTTACAGAAACAACAATGATTCAAAGGTTAAATACATTATGATATAAGATATGCCTCAAAGACCCCAGCATCATCATGACATGAAGTAAAAGATGATCTACATTTCATAGATGGTTTCGGTTTTTAGGGTTGACTTTCCCAGGCCACAGTACGTGCAACTTCATTGTATTTTGACAGCATGAATCGGGCTTGGGCACCTGGAGAAATGGCCATACTGGACTCATAAACATAGACATCATATTCAGGTATCTCCTCTGAGGAAATCTCTTTAGTGAAAGACCCTGCCCACTGGAAGGTTTGGTACTCGTTGTTGTTGACGCTGTTTGCCGAGTAGAACCCTACCCACGAGTAATTAAACACCTCCTTCCAGTCAGCGAAGGACTTCTTCACGAACAGGCGAGAGCAGGCGTAGCCATTTTTAGTGTAGAGTTGCAGACTGGCATCGTAGCCTTTCACGACAATGGGAATCAAACCGTCTGCATCGTCAAATTCGGCACCTCTCCAGACTTCCCTGTCGTTCATGTCCCAGAGAGATTTCCCTTTAAGTAGCCTGACCTGAAGACCGGGGTTCAGTGCCACGGAAACGTCTGAGGTTCCAGATGTGTCGTTGCCGACGGAGGACTCAGCTAGTTTGGTCGGACTACCATCGCCCTTGAAAAGCCCCACCACCATGTAACGGTCCATGATGGACTTTGGTAGGTTACTCCAACTCATTTTCAGGTAGCCGTTCTCGGCTGGTTTGACGTCAAGCCTCAGCGGGTGACAATCATCCTCTGTCTTCATTTCCACCATCTGAAGCCTTTGGAATCGGACCGACTTTGCGGAACAGACTTGAAATTCGGGTGTCGGGCACGTTTGATATCCTGATTGTGTCAGAAATGCCTCCAGACCGGCCAATGTGTTGTTCCTTCCTCTGACCGTCTGTAACGTCTGGATTTCTCGTAAGAGGTCGAAGCCAATACTATTCGTGTGATTTGGATCAAAGGAATTCACTTGGTTGTCATTGAGAGGATACATTTGAGTGACAAAGACCTCGTCCAACCTGAACTGATTTGACCCATTGGCCCGGGCAACCTTGACAATCATCCGATCCCTGTTTCTGTTCCCCGACTTCAGTGAGTTGTAGTAGTTTTGAGTGATATACTCAGGCAAGGCCCAAGATTTAGCCTTACTGATATCCCCCACTGCATAGTAAGCTTGGCTCTTTGGATCGGTCAGAGCTGGGAGGAAACTGTCGTTATTATTGAAGTAACCAAAGCCATAGTCACCTCTGGCTGGATCGAAATGGGTTTGGATGATGTCATGGTTGATGTCGATCTCTGATTGGTCAACAAACCAGTAAAGCAGATGGAGACCATGTCGTGGGAAGATGTTGCCGTACCATATACCTCTCAGATCCCTGATTGTATCAATGGTCGGAAATGTAGAAGCAGTGTACAGAAAGAGAAGCAGGAGGGAACAGCAGAATAAGGTGTGCGATGCCATGATCAACCTGAGACAGAGAGAGTGTGAGAGAGCAAGATGTCAACATGAACATTTTCTATACTCAAAAAAGTGACCATCTTGAAGTCACATCTGTCGCAACTGATGTCTTTTGCCAAAGAACATGTATAAAACATGAAAGTATAACTTTTAGAAAGGCTCAACCTCTTTTCCGATTCAGTACGGCATGTGTATATCATAAAGACATCAACATTATGTGTCCCATGTATTGTAGTAAGGATATATAGTATGGCAACTAGCATCGTACCTGCTCTTGAAGCTCTTGTCTTTTCGCAGTGTATCTTATTACTGAGAGATTTGGTGTATTTATATTTGTTCATACCCATTGTGCAAGCATACCACGCTGAAGGCCACTCTGTGTGTAGACTGCTGATGTCTGGAGTGTTATTGGGTCACGTCTGTTGATAACAGTTATTGGTTAAGTTTTGCAGGTGCTCAATAGATTTGATTATTCTTCTTTTTCCCCGGCAAATATATCCAGTAGCTACTTTGTTTTGTCATGAACTGTACATATTGACCATGGACAAATTGTGCTCGTTTTTCCTTCTAGTACTTTTTTGGATCAAAGAAAAGCTTTACAACTGAAAACATACAAGGCCCCAATTCAATCAGTTGCAGATAAAGGAGCACTGCACTGCAGGCTCACTCAGAGTGATTGTGTTCTATGCAGGTGGGGTTTCACGTCAATATTCAATGACAATGTCAGTGAGAAGAACAACTTTCGGGTAATTTACGTCTCTGATAAGCATTCAGAGTGAAGCCATAGTATGTTTCTGCTTTATCTGAAAGTGATCGATTGAGGGGCCCCCCCCCAATTATTTTACACCCACTACTCCACCTCTCATTGAGGCTCTGAAAGGTGAAATGTCACAAACTAGTCAGTCTGTGTCTTGAATGAGTTCAATCAAACAATTGTGGGTTCAGACCTCGGTTCAAATACTATTTTAAATATTTTCACTTTAGATGTGCTTGATTGAGCTTTTCTGTTGCAATGGAACCAACAGAAACGTCCCTAAAGTGCAAACCTGGCACTCCAGGTAGGCTAAATCAAACACACAGATTTAAAGTATTATGGTTCGAGTGGGTTTGATTGAATTGAACCCTTATAAATGAGTAAATGGTGTTACTCAGGTATCTGGGTATTTCCTTTTGCAGTTATAGGGAAGGTTGAATTTAAAGAGGGGCTGAATTTACTGCTTCTGTCTGGGCTGTTTTGGGGGTCTTGGGGGTGTGGTTCGATGGGGGTAGGCTTGCTCGACATTGCAGCCGACAGTGTAGGTGACGGCCAACTGACAGATCTACAAAATACCTCGCACCATAAATAACTACTCATTATTATTTGTAGATCAGTCAGTCACCCTTTAGCCACAGTGCATCATGGATTTGATGCTCATCATGCATCCGACAGGGCCAGTGTCTTACGTTCACTATAGCAATGCCACGTAGATTGTTTTTGCATTCAGGTGCTCTCTAACCAACAGTCAGCCAAAGATTAATACATACTCTCATCTATTTGCTGGAATGAGGAAAAAACGTGTGTTCTTTACCACACTGTAGGAAAAACTGTTTGCTTTGGGCGCATTATAAACCGGGTTATCAGTGAGCTGTTTGTCTGAAAAGTACATGTCATGTCGTGCAAGAAAAAGCACCTGACTACTTCCTTGTATTTGACTTTATCTTGTGTTTAATATCAAATGGAATGCAGTGCTGTTCTTATTGTTGAATCAAGATGTTCTAAGTAGAGATCTCAAGATTGTCTGAAGGCGTTGGAATGGTCATTTTTATTGAGATCAGATAGCGTCGGGCTCAGGCAGTTAACTCATACACACACAAACACACACACACACACACACACACTGGAAACACTCCCTCAGTCTTATAGAATGGGGGTTCACTTTACATGACCTCTTCCTTAGGAATCTTCCTCAGGAGTCTTTTGAAGAAGTCGGAAAAACATTCTTCAACAAGATGTTCTCTTTACACCTGATTGATGTCTCAGCCCTTATAGAGAGTTCTCACATGACAGGCATTAACGTCAGTCATACACATCAATAACACATGTTCATTGAAAGCCCCATCACTTAGCTAGCTGATGAGTGCATGACTATATCCCAAATTGAACCCTATTCCCTATATAGTGCACTACTTCAGACCAGAGCCCTATGGGCCATGGTAAAAAGAAGTGAATTATATAGGGAATAGGATGCCATTTGGGATGGAGCACATTTCAAAGTCGCCTCTTATTGCACAGGAAGTCTTACAAAGGTGCCTGACAAAGGCTTAGAGCAGATGTTGAATATTGTGTTTCCAGTATATTTAACCCTTTATTGGGCCAAACCGGCCTTTGCGTCAGTGGTACTGCACTATGGATGTATGTAAGAAAGAATAAATGAATGAATGAATTACTTACGTTAGTATGTGTTACCCATACGTTAAATGTGCAGTGCAAGATTGTTAATGAGTTACTTTTATGACTCATAACGTTATATTACTGCTTGATGTTATCAGTTAGAGCAGGGTTTCCCAAACTCGGTCCCGGGGACCCAAGGGGTGCACGTTTTGATTTTTGCCCTAGCACTATACAGCTAGCTAATTCAAATAATAAATGAATCATCAAGCTTTGATTATTTGAATCAGCAGTGTAGTGCTTGGGCTAAAAACTAAACGTGCCCCCCTTGGAGTCCCCAGGACCGAGTTTGGGAAATGCTGAGTTAGAGTTACTATTGTCCTGAGGATATCAGTTAGAGCTAGAATAGTGTTTATTCAAGGTGTGAAATGGAATGTTTGGGAGCTTACTCGTAGTTTTTCTTCTCAAGAAACCCTTTGTGGTGTGGCTGGTGCCTAGGGGCAAACTCAGTCCACCCATATCATGTCAACAAAATCAATATCAAATGTGTTTTCCCCTCATTGCCAGAATTAGAATTGTTAAGCAACCCTTCCACTTTCACATGGTTTATTACCGCCTGTCAGACAGAGACATTTTAATAGCCGTACATGAAAAATGACAAAATAAATAAATGGGGAAAAGTTATGCCCATTTAATTCACTTTTTGCACATCATGGTCCCCTGTGGGCCTTCATTTCCTGCTTGAGCAGCCTCCTCCAGAACTTCTAAAATGTCCGCCCCTCCATCCTAAAGAATGATTAGAGTTTGAATCACGTCATTTATCAACAGAAATGTGTGGGGGAAAACACTTTTAATACTCTCATATGGAAGATGTAACTTAATGCCATTTTTAAAAAATATATTATTGGAGAGTTGAACAGAGAGAAATGGAGAGGACCTGCTCATTGACATTGCTGGAATGGAATGAAGGGAACTGTATCAAACACATGCAAATGCAAGTTGTGTGTTTATAAATACCTTTTGTCATAGTTATTCTCAGGAGAGTGGAAATTGTAAAAATCTCAAACTCAGGGCGTTGTTTAATCAAATGTCTAAACCAGCTTTCCATGTCATGTAAAAAAAAAATAGACACTTCTGCACAAAACAAATAATTGTGACAAGTTATTATTTGGTTTACATTTCTTCATGATTTAAAATAGAAGACGCATTTGATAGAATGGCTGATACAGGTATGGTGCAACACCACCTCGTGTCTATTGGGATTATCCTTTTTCTCAATTGAGACCCATTCGGAACCATTCTCCTACACCGACCTGTCTCAACAGTAGCGTGGTTTAGGGTGAGAATATATATGCAATTGAAGTCGGAAGTTTACATACACCTGAGCCAAATTCATTTCAACTCAGTTTTTCACAATTCCTGACATTTAATCCTAGTAAAAATTCCCTGTCTTAGGTCAGTTAGGATCACCACTTTATTTTAAGAATGTGAAATGTCAGAATAATAGTAGAAATAATTTTTTATTTCAGCTTTTATTTATTTCATTACATTCCCAGTGTGTCAGGAATGCCCTCAATTAGTACTTGGTAGCATTGCCTTTAAATTGTTTTACTTGGGTCAAATGTTTCAGGTAGCCTTCCACTTTAACTGAGTCAGGTTTGTAGGCCTCCTTGCTTGCACACATTTTTTAGTTCTGACCAAAATTCTATAGGATTGAGGTCAGGGCTTTGTGATGGCCACTCCAATACCTTGACTTTGTTGTCCTTAAGCAATTTTGCCACAACTTTGGAAGTATGCTTGGGGTCATTGTCCATTCAGAATACCCATTTGCGACCAAGCTTTAACTTCCTGACTGATGTCTGAGATGATGCTTCAATATATCCACATAATTTTTTTCCTAATGCCATCTAATTTGTGAAGTGCACCAGTCCCTCCTGCAGCAAAGCACCCCCACAACATGATGCTGCCACCCCCGTGCTTCACGGTTGGGATGGTGTCCTACGGCTTGCAAGCCTCGCCCTTTTTCCTCCAAACATAATGATGGTCATTATGGCCAAACAGTTCTATGTCTGTTTCATCAGACCAGAGAACATTTCTCCAAAAAGTACAATCTTTGTCCACATGCGCAGTTGCAAACCATAGTCTGGCTATTTTATGGTCGTTTTGGAGTTTTATGGCAGTTTTGCTGAGCAGCCTTTCAGGTTACGTTGACATAGGACTTCTTTTACTGTGGATATAGATACTTTTGTTTCTGTTTCCTTCAGAATCTTCACAAGGTACTTTGCCGTTGTTCTGCGATTGATTTGCACATTTCGCAACAAAATACGTTCATCTCTAGGAGACAGAACGCGTCTCCTCCCTGAGCGGTATGACGGCTGCGTGGTCCCATGGTGTTTATACCATTGTTTGTACAGAAGAATGTGGTACCTTCAGGCGTTTGGGAATTGCTCTCAAGGATGAACCAGACTTCTGGAGATCTACAATTTTTTTCTGAGGTCTTGGCTGATTTCTTTTGATTTTCCCATGACGTCAAGCAAAGAGGCACTGAGTTTGAAGGTAGGCCTTGAAATACATCCACATATACACCTCCAATTAACTCAAATTTTCTGGAATTTTCCAAGCTGTTTAAAGACACAGTCAACTTAATGTATGTAAACTTCTGACCCACTGGTATTGTCATACAGTGAGTTATAAGTGAAATAATCTGTCTGTAAACAATTGTTGGAAAAATTACTTGTGTCATGCACAAAGTTGATGTCCTAACCGACTTGCCAAAACAATAGTTTGTTTACAAGAAATTTGTGGAGTGGTTGAAAAACGAGTTTTAATGACTCCAACCTAAGTGTGTGTAAACTACCGCCTTCAACTGTACCTGAGGTAGATGTTCCCTTAACCACAGATGTAGAATCAGATTACTAACCTTAATCTTTATGGGGATTAAAAAAGATCTGTGCCTGGAACAGTGGTTGGAGAATGCTTATTGTCGAGCCATTTCACAATCGTGCATGCCTTCTCTTCATCTCATGCTCCTCAGATCCAATTTAATTCTATTGCTTAAAATGTTTATCAATATTAACCCTCCAGAGCCAATCTAAGTTACATAACAATCCCCATCAAAATCTGTCAATTTAAACTAGAGATATCAGTTTGAGTGTGTCTCAATCCACCTCATCCGCCAGTGTCTCACTTCCACATCTGCGGTTAAAGGTGACAGAGCTAGAGCGGTGTTTGTCAGACCATGAGACATCCCGAAAATCGGTCTTCTCTGGAAAACATATTTTTCTTCCGAACAGTTTGACCTACTCCGAACGGTTTGACCTTCAAACTAATGGGACCCCACTGTGGAAAGGGGAGATTCCGTTTTGCTCTACAACCCCCACAAGTGTCACTGGACACGTCTGAAGGTAATCGGTACCAGTTTTTTTTCTAAACGAATGGAAGAATGAAGGTCGTTTTGTGCAGGTATAAAAGTATGAAGGTAGTTATTTTTCCACATGGTAAATATGTATAAAAAAACCAAACAAAAGTTATTTTATATCTACTAAAATCAATATTTTATTCAATCTTTTTTTATATTTATGTTTATTTTATACCTAAAGGGGTCCTAAAATTCTAAGTGATCCATAGTATGACCGTCTTAAAACAATTCCGTATGTCAGTTTAGCACCCCCCCTACCCCAACGTCTAATGCTTTTTAAATAATAACTGAGGAACTTAACTTAATTCATAGGATCGGGAATTACTGAGTGAAGTTCGGAATAGGCTACGTTTCTGCCTCGAGTGCAGTGGTTAGTCACAGGATCAGATTGATGCTGTTATAGTAGCACTGAAAACCCACCAGATGGCGATGTTTAACAAATACTATTGACACTTGACAATTACTATTGACAGCAAACATTCAATTGTTTAATTAAGTGATATTGATAAAGGCTTAGGACATCATGGGTGAATTGTGCTCTGTGTAGTATTCACTGTGTGTAACTGGGTGCTTCTGTAGAGGTTATACATTTCTTTTACTTTCAACCCTTAAAAGTAAGACCACACAAGGCCAGATCAGGCAAAGCTCATGTTTTCGGTTGAGTAAATATAATAATGATGATCCACTGCTGTGTGGTCTGCTGCTGTGTGTGTGTCTGTGTGTGTCTGTGTGTGTGTGTCTGTGTGTGTGTGTGTGTGTGTGTGTGTGTGTGTGTGTGTGTGTGTGTGTGTGTGTGTGTGTGTGTGTGTGTGTGTGTGTGTTTGCGTATGTATGTGTGTGTGTCTGTGTGTGTGTGTGTGTGTTTGCGTATGTATGTATGTATGTATGTATGTGTGTGTGTGCGTGCGTGCTGAGTTGATGATAAATCCGGTTTGAAGCATCACATGTACGAATCACATAGAATCAGTGTGCATTAGTTCAAGACTGTGCCAGTGACAGATTGTGTTATGCTTCTTCTGCACTAGAGGGCAGTCACCACTAAGCCTGCAGTAATCAGACATTCACTCTCGCAGGTGGTGAATATGTGTCTGTAGTTATGCTCTGCTAACTGAGTGATGATACAGCAGCCCACGAACGTTCTACAGATGAAGAAGTCATATATACACGTTCCTGAATCCCTGCCCCAAACTAAAACAAAACAATAAGGTAAGAATCTCACATTCACAGGTTTAGATTAGAATGCCTTTGTTATCCCAAATTTACATTTGGAGTCACTAGTCGTACAGACTACTATCTATATAAAAAAAGAAGGTTTTGTCAGTGAATGATGCAGGTTAAAGATGTAGGGGTGAGTGGGTTAAGTTGAGATGTTTGTTTTTTTACATTCATTATCACTACAACAAGGAAAATAAATTATTCTTTCTAACAAAGATATGTCTACATATAATTCAGGATGTTGTGTATCCCTGGAAATAATCAGAAATGAGTGTAAACATAACAGTTTAGAAAACATAGCTTCTCCACTGAAAACTGCTGTTCACAAATGCTCTCCATCCAACCTCACTGAGCTCGAGCTGTTTTGCAAGGAGGAATGGGAAAAAATTTCAGTCTCTCGATGTGCAAAACTGATAGAGACATACCCCAAGCGACTTACAGCTGTAATCGCAGCAAAAGGTGGCGCTACAAAGTATTAACTTAAGGGGGCTGAATAATTTTGCACGCCCAATTTTTCTGTTTCTGATTTGTTAAAAAAGTTTGAAATATCCAATAAATGTCGTTCCACTTCATGATTGTGTCCCACTTGTTGTTGATTCTTCACAAAAAAATACAGTTTTATATCTTTATGTTTGAAGCCTGAAATGTGGCAAAAGGTCGCAAAGTTCAAGGGGGCCGAATACTTTCGCAAGGCACTGTATAAACTGTTTTCTCTGCTACTGCACGGCAAGCGGTACTGGAGAGCCAAGTCTAGGACCAAAAGGCTCCTTAACAGCTTCTACCCCCAGGACATTAGACTGCGGAACAATTCATAAAAATCACCACCGCACAATTTACATTAACCCCCCCCCTCTTATACACTACTCGCTGTTTGTTTGTTACCTATGCATAGTCACTTCGCCACCACCCACATGTACAGATTACCTCAACTAGCCTGTACCCCTGCACACTGACTCGGTACCGGTGCCCCCTATATACCGGTACCGGTGCCCACCTCTACGCAGACGACACCATTCTGTATACTTCTGGCCCTTCTTTGGACACTGTGTTAACAACCCTCCAGGCAAGCTTCAATGCCATAAAACTCTCCTTCCGTGGCCTCCAATTGCTCTTAAATACAAGTAAAACTAAATGCATGCTCTTCAACCGATCGCTACCTGCACCTACCCGCCTGTCCAACATCACTACTCTGAACAGCTCTGACTTAGAATACGTGGACAACTACAAATACTTATGTGTCTGGTTAGACTGTAAACTCTCCTTCCAGACCCATATCAAACATCTCCAATCCAAAGTTAAATCTAGAATTGGCTTCCTATTTCGCAACAAAGCATCCTTCACTCATGCTGCCAAACATACCCTTGTAAAACTGACCATCCTACCAATCCTCGACTTTGGCGATGTCATTTACAAAATAGCCTCCAATACCCTACTCAACAAATTGGATACAGTCTATCACAGTGCAATCCGTTTTGTCACCAAAGCCCCATATACTACCCACCATTGCGACCTGTACGCTCTCGTTGGCTGGCCCTCGCTTCATACTCGTCGCCAAACCCACTGGCTCCATGTCATCTACAAGACCCTGCTAGGTAAAGTCCCCCCTTATCTCAGCTCGCTGGTCACCATAGCATCTCCCACCTCTAGCACACGCTCCAGCAAGTATATCTCTCTAGTCACCCCCAAAACCAATTCTTTCTTTGGCCGCCTCTCCTTCCAGTTCTCTGCTGCCAATGACTGGAACGAACTACAAAAATCTCTGAAACTGGAAAGACTTATCTCCCTCACTAGCTTTAAGCACCAACTGTCAGAGCAGCTCACAGATTACTGCACCTGTACATAGCCCACCTATAATTTAGCCCAAACAACTACCTCTTTCCCTACCGTCTGAATCGCCGTGTCCCAAACACTCACTGGACCCATATTTACTTTCAATCTCTTTCCGATTTTTAATTTGTTTATACCTTCCGGTAACCTGCCTCACCCAATGTGATACGGAATCGCTATTATTTTTAATTTTTAGAACACACTCAAGAACCTCCAGAAGCTAACCAGCTAACTAGCAACAAGCTATTTAGTCATTGTACTCGCCAGTCCAGTTTCACCGCCCCATCCACCACTGCCCACTGGACACTGATCACTTGGCTACATAGCTGATGCATGCTGGACTGTCCATTAATCACGGTACTCCATTCTGCTTGTTTATGTTTTATCTGTCGGCCACAGCCGCACTCAGGCTCTGTGTGTAGTTAATCCGACCCTCCCTGCCTAGTCAACGCCATTTTACCTGCTGTTGGTGTGCTAGCTGATTAGCTGTTGTTGTCTCACCTACTGTTTTAGCTACTGTTTTAGCTAGTTCTCCCAATTCAACACTTGTGATTACTGTATGCCTTGCTGTATGTCTCTCTCAAATGTCAATATGCCTTGTATACTGTTGTTCAGGTTAGTTATAATTGTTTTAGTTTACAATGGAGCCCCTAGTTCCACTCTTCATACCCCTGATACCTCCTTTGTCCCACCTCCCACACATGCGGTGACCTCACCCATTACAACCAGCATGTCCAGAGATACAACCTCTCTCATCATCACCCAGTGCATGGGCTTACCTCCGCTGCACCCGCACCCCACCATACCCCTGTCTGCGCATTATGCCCTGAATATATTCTACCATGCAAAGCTCCTTTTATTCTCTGTCCCCAACGCTCTAGGCGACCAGTTTTGATAGCCTTTAGCCGCACCCTCATTCTACTCCTCCTCTGTTCCGCGGGTGATGTGGAGGTAAACCCAGGCCCTGCATGTCCCCAGGCACCCTCATTTGTTGACTTCTGTGATCGAAAAAGCCTTGGTTTCATGCATGTCAACATCAGAAGCCTCCTCCCTAAGTTTGTTTTACTCACTGCTTTAGCACACTCTGCTAACCCTGATGTCCTTGCCATGTCCGAATCCTGGCTCAGGAAGGCCACCAAAAATTCTGAGATTTCCATACCCAACTATAACATTTTCCGTCAAGATAGAACAAAGGGGGAGGAGTTGCAGTTTACTGCAGAGATAGCCTGCAAAGTAATGTCATACTTTCCAGGTCCATACCCAAACAGTTCGAACTACTAATTTTGAAAATTACTCTCTCCAGAAATAAGTCTCTCACTGTTGCCGCCTGCTACCGACCCCCCTCAGCTCCCAGCTGTGCCCTGGACACCATTTGTGAATTGATCGCCCCCCATCTAGCTTCAGAGTTTGTTCTGTTAGGTGACCTAAACTGGGATATGCTTAACACCCCGGCAGTCCTACAATCTAAGCTAGATGCCCTCAATCTCACACAAATCATCAAGGAACCCACCAGGTACAACCCTAAATCTGTAAACAAGGGCACCCTCATAGACGTCATCCTGACCAACTGGCGCTCCAAATACACCTCCGCTGTCTTCAACCAGGATCTCAGCGATCACTGCCTCATTGCCTGTATCCACTACGGAGCCGCAGTCAAACGACCACCCCTCATCACTGTCAAACGCTCCCTAAAACACTTCTGTTACCAGGCCTTTCTAAACGACCTGGCCCGGGTATCCTGGAAGGACATTGACCTCATCCTGTCAGTTGAGGATGCCTGGTCATTCTTTAAAAGTAACTTCCTCACCATTTTAGATAAGCATGCTCCATTCAAAAAATGCAGAACTAAGAACAGATATAGCCCTTGGTTCACTCCAGACCTGACTGCCCTCGACCAGCACAAAAATATCCTGTGGCGGACTGCAATAGCATCGAATAGTCCCCGCGATATGCAACTGTTCAGGGAAGTCAGGAACCAATACACGCAGTCAGTCAGGAAACCTAAGGCCAGCTTCTTCAGGCAGAAGTTTGCATCTTGTAGCTCCAACTCCAAAAAGTTCTGGGACACTGTGAAGTCCATGGAGAACAAGAGCACCTCCTCCCAGCTGCCCACTGCACTGAGGCTAGGTAACACGGTCACCACCGATAAATCCATGATTATCGAAAACTTCAACAAGCATTTCTCAACAGCTGGCCATGCCTTCCGCCTGGCTACTCCAACCTCGGCCAACAGCTCCGCCCCCCCCGCAGCTACTCGCCCAAGCCTCTCCAGGTTCTCCTTTACCCAAATCCAGATAGCAGATGTTCTGAAAGAGCTGCAAAACCTGGACCCGTACAAATCAGCTGTGCTTGACAATCTGGACCCTCTATTTCTGAAACTATCCGCCGCCATTGTCGCAACCCCTATTACCAGCCTGTTCAACCTCTCTGTCATATCGTCTGAGATCCCCAAGGATTGGAAAGCTGCCGCAGTCATCCCCCTCTTCAAAGGGGGAGACACCCTGGACCCAAACTGTTACAGACCTATATCCATCCTGCCCTGCCTATCTAAGGTCTTCGAAAGCCAAGTCAACAAACAGGTCACTGACCATCTCGAATTCCACCGTACCTTCTCCGCTGTGCAATCTGGTTTCCGAGCCGGTCACGGGTGCACCTCAGCCACGCTCAAGGTACTAAACGATATCATAACCGCCATTGATAAAAGACAGTACTGTGCAGCCGTCTTCATCGACCTTGCCAAGGCTTTCGACTCTGTCAATCACCATATTCTTATCGGCAGACAGGTTTTTCGGATGACCGCCTTGCCTGGTTCACCAATTACTTTGCAGACAGAGTTCAGTGTGTCAAATCGGAGGGCATGCTGTCCGGTCCTCTGGCAGTCTCTATGGGGGTGCCACAGGGTTCAATCCTCGGGCCGACTCTTTTCTCTGTATATATCAATGATGTTGCTCTTGCTGCGGGCGATTCCCTGATCCACCTCTACGCAGACGACACCATTCTATATACTTCCGGCCCGTCCTTGGACACTGTGCTATCTAACCTCCAAACGAGCTTCAATGCCATACAACACTCCTTCCGTGGCCTCCAACTGCTCTTAAACGCTAGTAAAACCAAATGCATGCTTTTCAACCGTTCGCTGCCTGCACCCGCACGCCTGACCAGCATCACCACCCTGGATGGTTCCGACCTTGAATATGTGGACATCTATAAGTACCTAGGTGTCTGGCTAGACTGTAAACTCTCCTTCCAGACTCATATCAAACATCTCCAATCGAAAATCAAATCAAGAGTCGGCTTTCTATTCCGCAACAAAGCCTCCTTCACTCACGCCGCCAAGCTTACCCTAGTAAAGCTGACTATCCTACCGATCCTCGACTTCGGCGATGTCATCTACAAAATTGCTTCCAACACTCTACTCAGCAAACTGGATGCAGTTTATCACAGTGCCATCCGTTTTGTCACTAAAGCACCTTATACCACCCACCACTGCGACTTGTATGCTCTATTCGGCTGGCCCTCGCTACATATTCGTCGCCAGACCCACTGGCTCCAGGTCATCTACAAGTCCATGCTAGGTAAAGCTCTGCCTTATCTCAGTTCACTGGTCACGATGGCAACACCCATCCGTAGCACGCGCTCCAGCAGGTGTATCTCACTGATCATCCCTAAAGCCAACACCTCATTTGGCCGCCTTTCGTTCCAGTTCTCTGCTGCCTGTGACTGGAACGAATTGCAAAAATCGCTGAAGTTGGAGACTTTTATCTCCCTCACCAACTTCAAACATCTGCTATCTGAGCAGCTAACCGAGCTGACGATTTATTTATTTACTTTTCTGCTCTTTTGCACACCAATATCTCTACCTGTACATGACCATCTGATCATTTATCACTCCAGTGTTAATCTGCAAAATTGTAATCATTCTCCTACCTCCTCATGCCTTTTGCACACAATGTATATAGACTCTCTTTTTTTTCTTTTTTTTTCTACTGTGTTATTGACTTGTTAATTGTTTACTCCATGTGTAACTCTGTGTTGTCTGTTCACACTGCTATGCTTTATCTTGGCCAGGTCGCAGTTGCAAATGAGAACTTGTTCTCAACTAGCCTACCTGGTTAAATAAAGGTGAAATAAAATAAAACACTGTATTTAATTAATGTATTTATTTTGCTCCTTTGCACCCCATTATTTTGCACATTCTTTGCACATTCTTCCATTGCAAATCTACCATTCCAGTGTTTTACTTGCTATATTGTATTTACTTTGGCCTTTTTTTGCCTTTACCTCCCTTATCTCACCTCATTTGCTCACATCGTATATAGACTTGTTCATACTGTATTATTGACTGTATGTTTGTTTTACTCTATGTGTAACTCTGTGTCGTTGTATGTGTCGAATGAGAACTTGTTCTCAACTTGCCTACCTGGTTAAATAAAGGTGAAATAAATAAATAAATAAAGCCTCATTATTGTTATTCTTATTGTGTTACTTTTTATTATACATTTTTATTTTAGTCTACTTGGTAAATATGTTTGTCTTCTTGAACTGCACTGTTGATTAAGGGCTTGTAAGTAATTTCTCAGCAAAGTCTACACTAAGTTTGATTTGAATTGATTTGTGGTTTGTATCTGGTCAATTCCACGATAACTGAATTACACTGAGACAGATTTTTCACTTCAAAATGTATGCCAAACAAAAAACATTGTTTTTAAAGTTTAACAAACCATACAAGGACTCCTTTTGAAAATGTAAACGGAACATTTTACAAAATAAAATAACTGCAAATGCAAAGTTTGGTAACAGAATATTGTTAAACGTCTCCCTCAGTTCTTTATGTGACCACGTTTTCCAAAAACGTTTAAATATAAGATCTTTATTAAGATTCAACGATGTCTGGAGTAAGAATGGGGTGTCGTCTATGACATAACACCTTGACATTGAAAACATCTATTTTGGTTATTGAACGAAAGTAAGTGAAGTGGATTTACACCTGGTAACAGAATTATGGTAACAGAAATACTTCATGGGTACCTGATCTGTACTATATAGAAATGCATAATTATGGATATGAATGTCATTCTCTTCATGGTAAGTTTCAAAGTTTACAACAAGTGTAAAACAGTACAGTGAAATTCTGACCTTGATCTCTTTCTCACAGCGCAGTGATAATAATATAGTAGAAAATAGAATAAACTAAATAATTTAAGAATAAAAACCATATCCTGAACAGGTACTCAAAGGTAAAAAAAAATATGCTATTTCCATTTGCATATGTGTGTATTAATCTGCACTCTGGCTAATATTAAAAAGAGCTCCAACCCTAAACAAGACAAAATGCACAAAATAAATTATAATATCGGTACCATGACATGAATAGGTTGTGCGCCATGAGATGATAAAACGTTAACATTTTGTAAACAGTGCTTGGGGAACTAAACCAAAGCATGGACTACTGTCATTCCATGTCCATAGAAGCCCTACAGGGTAAGGACACCAATGTCATGTTGTGATGTGTGTGAACTACGTCTGAGCAGGGGAATGCGTCCATTACACTGGGTGTGTTTGAGTAGTAAGGCTAACGAAGCCGACTGTGGAGGAAGGTTGCCGAGGGCGGTGCATCTGCGACAGCCGAAGGTCAGACACAGTTGTGGTTTCCCAACAGTAAGTTTCAGATCAACACGGCAGTGGCAATATCTGTTATGGTTTATAAAAGTTTTTCTTTATCAATGTAGAATTCAACTTTTCTATACCCCAATGTCACACACTCACACACTGTGTGTAGAATGAATTGGTTAGAAAGAGGTCTCAAATATCACTTTCATTTGTAGCTTTCGAATCACGGCAAAGTTGGTTCATGTTTCAGTCACGTCTTCAGGCTCAACCAAAACCACTTATGATAGGGTTTGATAAATAATGCCTCCCACAACGCAGGTGATCCATGAAATGCTGCACACTTGAAAGGTGGTGACCAACGATGGTCACCGACTAAACAAAATGTATCTGCTCGAGTGTGCCTCATTTTCATCTTAGCCACGCGGAGAGCAGTGTCCTAGGTCCCAAATCATTATTGACTATGTTCAGTTGGAGAGCTACACTGCCAATAAATCAAACCAGGAAAACAACTTGCAGCTTGGTCCTCCCAGCAACGTCTTCTCGGGAGTGCACTGTAGGTGGAGGCCATTTTGAGGTTTACTCCCCGGATTGTGCCACCTTTCTCCGGGAGAACAACTGTATACCAGACCTCATGGTCTAGGTGAAATGGAAGGCCACATACACTTCAGTTAGATAAAGCAGCTAACTATCTGTTCTGCACCCAGAGTCGAGTCTTGCCATGTACCATCCATGAACAAACACTTAGGGCCGTAATTCCATCCATATCGCAGCAGTTCGTGAACGCTGTCGCCACAAATGCGCAAACATTGCCTTTACATTTAAGATATGGAAAAGTTTTATAAAAAGCAAGTTAGCTTCTCTATGTTTGCTGCATGGCCATCATTAGCTGTGTGGCTCTTATATCTTAATTGAGTCTGTTTAATTGGATAGCTACGCCCCCACACAGCAAGGCCTTATGGGCATTTGAGTTGTTATGGGTCTTATTTCATGCTATCACCCAGTTTTATCAAATCCCTGCACTGTGTGATTTTCACACTTAAATAATAGGCGTGTTCGAACAACATTGCAGGCGATTGAATAACGTCCTAGAAGATACAAGACCAAATGAATGCAACGATATAGAATATGGCCATCAGTATCCATTCAAAAAGTGTTCATGCAAGATGACTCTTGTTGCCCATATGCCCTGATCCACTAACATCTACACCACATGGATTGCCCTGACAATAACACCCACTATCAGATAAACCCATCTACATGATGTACTGTACAGAGCAATTACTTGAATCTGCAGCTGCTATAGACTAATGCTAGTGGATGTAGAGCATTTCTTATGGCATGTGGATCTTTATTCACCCTCAGGAGGCTGAAGAGATTTGGTTTGTCACCTAAAACCCTCACAAACTTTTAAAGATACACAATTGAGAGCGTCCTATCGGGCTGCATCACCACCTGGTACGGCAACTGCACCGCCCACAACTGCAAGGCTCTCCAGAAGGTGGTGCGGTCTGCACAATGCATCGCCCGGGGCAAACTACCTGCCCTCCATGACACCTACAGCACCCAATGTCACAGGAAGGCCAAAAAGATCATTGAGGACAACAACCACCCAAGCCACTGCCTATTCACCCCGTTACCATCCAGAAGGCAAGATCAGTACAGGTGAATCAATGCTAGGACCAAAAGACTAAAAAACAACTTTTATCTCAAGGCCATCAGACTGTTACTTCTTCAGGCTAGGGTCTATTTTTCTCAATTTCCACCTGACTGACGTGCCAAAAGTAAACTGCCTGTTGCTCAGGCCCTGAAGACAGGATATGCATATAATTGGTACCATTGGAAAGAAGATACTCTGATGTTTGTAGAAATGTACAAATAATGTAGGAGACTATAACACAATAGATATGGTAGGAGAAATTTCAAATAAAAACCAACCAGAATTGTCTAATGAATTCTTCCATTAGAATGTATAGGGATTTTTTTTAAATCCAGCTCCCAGTGTGCAATTCCTATGGCTTCCACTGGATGTCAGTAGTCTTTGTTCAAGGTTTCAGGCTTGTTTCTTCCCAAACGAGGAAGAATTATGAGTTTTAGTACTGGTACTTGGAGTTGGAAATCAGTCTGTGCGCGCGCGACGAAGAGGACCCCACACCTGCTAATATCATTTTCCATTATGAACATCCTTCTTTCCGTATGAAATATTATAGTTTAATTACATTTTAGGGTACATGAGGATTGAATAGAAATGTATTTTGACTTGTTTAGCGGTAGCTTTTTGGATTAATTTCTCTGCATGTTGAACGAGTGGATTACTCAAATCAATGGCACCAACTAAACAGATTTTTTGGGGATATAAAGAAGGATTTTATCTAACAAAACGACCCTACATGTTGTAGCTGAGACCCTTTGGATGACAAATCAGAGGAAGATTTTTAAATAGTAAGTGAATATTTAATCACTATTAGTGAATTTATGAAACCTGTGCTGGAGGAAAAATATTTTGATATGGGGCGCTGTCCTCAAACAATCGCATGGCATGCTTTTGCTGTAAAGCCTATTGTAAATCAGACAATGCAATTAGATTAACAAGAATTGAAGCTTTTAAATGATATAAGACAGTTGTATGTTCCTAAATGTTTCATATCCATAATTTGTATGATTATTTACTTGAATTGTTCCCCACCAGGTTCACCGGAAGTTGTCCCGCTAGCGGGATGCCTAGCCATAAGCCACAAGCCACTGCCTGTTCACCCTGCTACCATCAAGAAGGCGAGGTCAATACAGGTGCATCAATGCTGGGACCGAGAGACTGAAAAACGGCTTCTATCTCAAGGCCATCAGACTGTTAAACAGCCATCACTAACATTGAGTGGCTGCTGCCTACATACAGACTTGAAATCATTAGCCACTTTAATGAATGGATCAGTAGTCACTTTAATTAATGCCACTTTAATAATGTTTACATACTGTATCTTGCATCACTCATCTCATATGTATATACTGTATTTTATACCATCTATTGCATCTTGCCTATGCCGATCTGTCATTGCTCATCCATATATGAATATGATATATTCTTATTCCATTCCTTTACTTAGATTTGTGTGTATTTGGTAGTTGTTGTGGGATTGATAGATTAGAAGAAGATCTGATGTGAAAAGATGCGATTGGTCAAAAGACCAATTAGTGAACAGAAGATCATAATTGGGCTGCCTGTCTAAACATAACCCAGGTATAGTGTCCAACACACTGCTGCATATTTAACATCCATCCCTCTCATTCTCTGTTGCTTGGTCTCTGTCTCTGCCTCTTTCTCTCTGTGCTCCCTGGTGTGCAATGAAAGGGAAAGGGGGATACCTAGTCAGTTGTCTAACTGAAATGTGTCTTCTGCATTTAACCCAACACCCTTGTTTGGGGCCACATTGATCACGTCTCATCTTCATCTGTCATACATCTCCCCAAGGCAAAGCCTATTTAGTGGAACAAAGATGGTAGCACCTACGAGAGCTTGCTACCAGTGTCATCAAGAAAACAAAACATTTTTTAAATTGAGTGGAAGAAAATCTGTCTAAGTCTCATGAAGGAAAGACAGTTGGCCCCTCTTTGAACACCCAATTCATTTTGAATGCATGCTCAACCGCCACTCACAGCGCACATGTCCTGTATGTGGCCTGCACCCCCTGGGTGCACGTTTTGTTTTTTGCCCTAGCACTTCACAGCTGATTCAACTAACCAACTCATCATCAAGCTTTGATTATTGGAATCAGCTGTGTAGTGCTAGGGCATAAATCCAAAACATACACCCGGGGGGACCCCAGGACCGCGTTTGGGAAAACCTGGCTTAAGGCAGAGATGCTATGCATGCCTAACCACCTTTGAAGTTGGCCCAAACTTAGTCATACAGCTAAATTGTCAGAAATGCAGGCCGTGGCCCCGACTCGGTAACTGCCCACGGGCGCTTGGAAATTCCAGCTCGTTTTCTCCTCATCACTCCAAAGTGAGTGCGCTTCCTAAACAGTCCAGTGCCATTCTTTATTCCCTTTATTCAAAATGGCGACGTTAATGGCGAAAGGTAGGCGGTCGCTGAGGTCAAAACAATTTATCGAGGCTCCTGATGGAAACTCGTCAAGCGTTCCCACACCTATGTGGCACAGTGATGTAAAGGATCATGGGTAATCACACAACCATGATGATAAATTGGGGGGTGCTTATATTTGTCTTTTTAAACACAAGTATGTAGTGGATTATATATTTTTGTGCATATCTCAACTCCCACTGAGACACTCGCAGGGAGTGGGATCATGGCCAGCATCGTACAGCACCCCTGGAGCAATTTGGGTGAAGTGCCTTGCTCAAGGGCACAGCGACAGATTTTAAACAGGTCAACATTCACAAGGCTGCGGGGCCAGATGGATTACCAGAAGGTGTACTCAGAGCTTTCACAGACCAACTGGCAAGTGTCTTCACTGACACTTTCAACCTACATGTTTCAAGCAGACCACCATAGTCCCTGTGCCCAAAAATGCAAAAGGTAACTTGCCTAAATGACTACCCCCGGTAGCCATGAAGTGCTTTGAAAGGCTGGTCATGGCTCACATCAACACCATCATCCCAGAAACTATAGACCCACTCCAATTCACATACCGCCCCAACAGATCCACAGATGACGCAATCTCAATTGCACTCCACACTGCCCTTTCCCACCTGGAAAAAAGGAACACCTATGTGAGAATGCTGTTCAATGACTACAGCTCAATGTTCAACACCATAGTGTCCAGAAAGCTCATCACTACGCTAAGGAGACTGGGACTAAACACCTCCCTCTGCAACTGGATCCTGGACTTTCTGACGGCCCGCCCCTAGGCTGTAAGGGTAACCAACAACACATCTGCCATGCTGATCCTCAACACTGGGGACCCTCTGGGGAGCATGCTTAGTCCCTTCCTGTGCTCTCTGTTCACCCACGACTGGGTGGCCAAGCACAACTCCAACACCATCATTAAGTTTGCTGATGACACAACAGTGGTAGGCCTGATCACCGACAACGATGAGACAGCCTATAGGGAGGTCAGAGACCTGGCCGGGTGGTGCCAGGACAACAACCTCTCCCTCAATGTGAGCAAGACAAAGGCGCTGATCGTGGACTAAACGAAAAGGAGGGCTGAACAGGCCCACATTAACATCAACGAGGCTGTAGTGGAGCATGTCGAGAGTTTCAAGTTCCTTGGTGTCCACATCACCAAAAAATATCATGGTCCAAACACACCAAGACAGTGTAAAGGAGACTGAAAATATTTTGCATTGGTCCCCAGATTCTCAAAAAGTTTCTACAGCTGCACCATCGAGAGCATCCTGACCAGTTGCATCACCGCCTGGTATGGCAACTGCTCGGTATCTGACCGTAAGGTGCTACAGAGGGTAGTGCGTACAGCCCAATACATCACTGGGGCCAAGCTTCCTGTCATCCAGGAGCTATATACTAGGCGGTGTCAGAGCTTGGCCCAAAAAATTGTCAAAGACACCAGTCACCCAAGTCATAGACTGTTCTCTCTGCTACCGCATGGCAAGCAGTACTGGAGCACCAAGTCTTACATTGAATTGCTGCTAGTCGCTGTTTATTATCTATGCATAGTCACTTTACCTCTACCTACATGTACAAATGACCTCGACTAACCTGTACCCCCGCACATTGTCTCGGTAGCGGTACCCCTTCTATACAGCCTCGTTATTGTTACGTCATTTTATTGTGTTACTTTTTTATTTTTACTTTAGTTTTTCAGTAAATATTTTCTTAACTATATTTCTTGAACTGCATTGTTGGTTAAGGGTTTGTAAGTAAGCATTTCACGGTAAGGTCTACCTGTTGTATTTGGTGAATGTGACATAACATTTGATTTGATTTGACATGGTATTGGAGCAGAGAGTGGAGCTGAGGAACGTGGAGGCCAGATTGAGGGACAGCGAGGACAAGGTGGACGAGCGGAGAGTGGAGCTGATTCTGACCAAGAACAAAGAGGCAGCAGGCTTGTAGGGAGGGATAGAGAGAGAGAGAGAGAGAGCGAGAGAGAGAGAGAGAGTGCCATGAAAATGCTGAATCAGGTATTGTTTAACGCAGCTGTGTTAATTGTAAAAGTTTCGGACTTCTCTTTTGTAGCATTTGAGACCAGAGAGACAGCCAGTGAGGGAAAGGTTGACCAGCAGAATGATAAGAGGATGGCTTTCCTAGTGGAACTTGAAAGAAAGAATGCAGATATGAAGACGGTTTTATTGGCAGCTTGTTGATATTAGTTTTCACGCTGCTTTCTCCTCAACTCCTGATAGAAAACGTGCAAGGAGTCTGCTTTTAATGATTCTTCTCTCTCATTTCAGGGGTGGCAGGTGGTTAGAGCATTGGGCCAGTAACTGAAAGGTTCCTGGATCATATCCCCAAGGTAAAAATCTGTTGTTCTAACCCTGAACAAGGCAATTAACCCAGTAGACTGTCATTGTAAATAAGAATCTGTTCTTAACTGACTTGCCTAGTTAAATCTTATTTAAAAAATAATAATAATTACTGCATTGGATGCCAGACTGACAGCCAGTGAGGATCAGATTTCAGATAATTAAGGGATGGTACTAAGAAACATCAATGCTTATCCACGTTTTTCTTCATATTGTTATAGCTTTGGAGGTTAGACTGAGCGTCAGTGAGAGCCAGGTGGAGGAGCCGAAGACAGAGAATGCAGCAGGTGATACAAACGTGGTCTCTACATGACAAATCCTTCACTACAATGTAATGGATTCTTAATTTCCAGCATCGTAATCATTCAACATAATCAACACAGAACCATTGCATTCCCAGACACTGGTTTACGGCAGCACTGACTATACTTTATTGTGATGCATGTAATGATGATGTCATTCATTATCAACGTACCTTCTCCCATTTGCTCCCTCGTTCACAGCTAAGTTGGCGTTCTCCGGTGGTTTGGGCTCAGCAGACGTTGGACCCTACAATGGCGAATTCTGGTGGAAGTTCAGCAGAGTCCTCGTCAACGTCGGCAAGGCTTTACAGCCCTTTTACAGGCACAGTTCTCGTTACATCTGTCTTGCTATCCAGTCTGCCAGGGTTGGGAGTCAGTTCCAATTTCGATTTAGTTCATTTGGAAATAGTAAATAGAAATTCCAATTCAGTTTACTTCCTGAATTGACTGAATTGATATGGAATTGACTCCAACCCTGTGGTCTACACAGTATGTCACATATCCCTTTATACTCGAAAGAAAGACAGAATTAATGTCTCTTCCTGTTTCTCCTGTGCAGATGCGTTCACAGCACCAGTGCGAGGCGTCTACTACTTCAGATTCACTGTCAAGGAGGAGAGTGATAACGTTTACTATGGAGCACGCCTGCTAAAGAACGGCAAGAGTATAATGTTGAACATTGAATGGAATGATCATCTAGGTCATAGTTATTTACCGTAGAGCTGAAGGATAGAGATGTAGTGCACATGAATCTCCCAGAAGGTTACGTACTGTATGATAGTGTAGACAACCACGGTATATTCAGTGACGTCCTGCTCTTCCCCATGTGAGGGCAACTGGAGGGCTGCATCTCAATAGGCTTAAGGGGCTTCCTGTACTCGTCCCCTTTCCTCCATCTGTGCTGATACGTAAGGGCTGGACTGGTGAAAGAAGATGGCCCGGCATAGTGCGTTGACCTATCGTGTGGTTTCAGAGCAGTGATGAGAGAGGAGAGGGAACCATTTTAAACCTTTGAGATTCTCAATGATGAAAAGGGTGAATGATTAGTTATTACTGATTAGTAATAAAAAACAATGAGAGCTGAAAAATACTGTGTTGTGTGTCATTGCGAGCATTCGCACTCTCCCTCAGACAGAGGTTCAAATTCGAGGCATGTTAATAAAGCTCTGTGCACTATATCACACGTTTAACGGTTATTTATGCTTGAGCCAACATGCCCAGCGTTTACCAGGAATTAGATCTCTGAAAATGTCTGTGAAAATGCCTTTAAAAGGCACATTGTTGGCGGTACAGAGCACTGAGCTACACCTTGCAATGAGTCATCACACGTTGTCGGCTAGGCACTTTTTAAAGGCAATGTTCCCACATTCGCGGAGACCGAATTCACAGTAAACACTCGGGAATGACCTTTAAATGGAGGATAATCAACAAAACACAATCAGATTGAATCCTATGTGTATCGTGTGTTTTTTGTCGTTGTGTGGCCTACTGTAGGAGCATGGATGGTCATTCAGCGTCGTGAGTGACCCCGTTAATGCAGAGGTCTTAAGTGGTACACCACCTCAAAATAGCGAGAGGTTCATCAAACGCTCCTCCACCGCCCTCTCCACAAGACCTTCCGGGGCCCGCGAGGCACAGAGTGAGAGAGATAAATCGCCTCCCAAATCAATTGCAACCATCCTATCAATTACCCTCCTTTCCAATCTTTTATCCTTTCCATCCCAAAAATAAACATGGCGATTGATAGAGTAACTTCTCAAGGTACTGCTCGCAAACTTTGGCACAAGAACATTTTGACGGATGACTTGAGAGGGTTCGGCAAGGCCTTTTCTGTATTGATTCCTGAGTGAAATACAGGCGGAGGTGTCCATTGATTTAGAGTCCCCCCCCCCCCTTGAAGTGCTCATTCAGTGCTTATTGAACCCATCCTTATTTCACAAGTGTCAGAAAAAATACCTTGAGCGGTCACTTTAGCCCGGCCTGAAGTGCCAGGTGGGCGGGGTTTGCACTTTTGTGACTATTCTATTGATCCTATTTGTATCAGGCAATCACTGACAAAGTATTTGAAATGCTGAAATGAATTCACATTTTATTAGGGTTTTAATTTGACCTACAGTAGAAAGAAGTAGGATAGATTTGAACCGGGCTAGAATGACATAAAGAAGATGATCAAAGAGACTTAGAAGAGACCAGGACACGTGGGGCTCCATAAAGGGTAGGTGCTTGGTTGGGTTAGAGCTAATGTCTGAAAAGAGCCCCAGAAACCATGGCCAACACACTCTGGTGGCCCTTTTGAGTCCAAGATCAATCACGCCAACAGTTTCCTCCAACATATAAATTGACTAGACACACCATTCGACACTTCTGGGTATGTTTTATTCTCTCTGTCTTATCCGGCCAGTATTAACCAATTAGAGTCACACATGAGCTAAAGCACACTACTCATTTGCTGGTTCAGATGAGTTTCAGAATCATTGATTCATTTAGCATATAAATTGGGGCGGAAATGCACAGAAAAAAAGGGTATCTCTGTCAGGTCTCGAGGTGGCTGAAAATGTTCTGACTGCTAACCTACAGATAAGGAACACGTCAGCTAAATGAATCCAATACAAAAAAGGGAGATTGGATTTTTTTCCCCTCCTTGCTGCTAACTCGACAGCTCCCCCAGTTTCCCAATTTCACCTCGACTTTGTATACTGCCACAGTGATGCAAAAATAACATACACTGAGTATACAAAACATTAAGAACCTGCTCTTTCCATGACCGACTGACCAGGTGAATACAGGTGAAAGCTATGATCATTATTGATGTCACTTGTTAAATCCACTTTCAGGCAGTGTAGATTAAGGTTAAAGAAGGATTTTTAAGCCTTGAGACAATTGAGACGTGGATTGTGTGTGTGTGCCATTCAGAGGGTGAATGGGCAAGACACAAAATGCAAGTGCCTTTGAACAGGGTATGGTAGTAGGTGCAAGGCGCACCGGTTTGTGTCAAGAACTGCAACGCTGCTGGGTTTTTCACACTGAACAGTTAGTTACCTGTGTGTATCAAGAATGGTCCACCACCCAAAGGAAACACAGCCAACTTGACACAACTATGGGAACCATTGGAGTCAACATGGGCCAGCATCCCTGTGGAACGCTTTCGACACCTTGTAGAGTCCGCGCCCCCGAATATTTGAGGCTGTTCTGAGGGCAAAAAGGGGTGTGTGGCGCAACTCAACATTACGAAGGTGTTCCTAATGTTTGGTATACTCAGTGTATGTGGTTGGAGTGAAAGTGGGGGCTATCCTTCAAATGGATACCGTAGCATCCGATGCTCAATATTAGCATGAGGTCACCGGCTTGTGGTAGGTCTATAAAGTGCTTCGAGCACTTGGGAAGGTGCTTTACGGGATCCATCCTCATCGAAAAGTCACCCATCTTTGGTATTGGCATGACAGTCACATATCTATGGGAGGTTGAGTAGCTCTGTGGAACTAAGGGCCTACAGTATATGTTTTAATGCTTGGGAGATCATGCCGAAAATAACGATGGAGTTCCGGTTCAATACTGTGGCCGATATCTATATGGACATATGGTCCACTTAGTCAGGCGAAAGGGCTTTTCTTATGGCAATCAATACAATACGTTCATGATCATTTGAAAGGCCTAAATATATATGTCGATATACTGTTTAGAGTATTGTCATGTTTTGATATTATTTATTCAGTCAACCATTGATTTCACATTCATCAAAACAAACTGTATTATTTTTACCAAACAATATGAAAACGGTGAGCAATGAAAAACAAATAATCCCAAAGTGACAATAAAACTGTATGTAATTGCGTTTGATAGCAATGTTTACCCAAACAACCTTCTTGCTGGAGACACGGAACAGATAATTGAGTCTCTCGTCACAGAGTAATGAAATTGCCTCCTGAATGTCAAAGTATGATTGATGAAACATAAAGGCTCTCATTTGCAGCATGGCATTTTGGGAGTCGTTTTTGAGAAATGAGTTCTATAAAAGTTTTGTGCATGCTCTATGTATGTATGTATGTATGTATGTATGTGTGTATATATATGTGTGTGTGTGTGTGTGTGTGTGTGTGTGTGTGTGTGTGTGTGTGTGTGTGTGTGTGTGTGTGTGTGTGTGTGTGTGTGTGTGTGTGTGTGTGTGTGTGTATGTATGTATGTATGTATGTATGTATGTATGTATGTATGTATGTATGTATTGTCATGACGTTGCCCTCTTTGGGTACAGCAAGCCCATCCCCTCTCCCTGCCTCTCCCTGCCTCTCCCTGCCTCCCCCTGCCTCCTTCAACTAGGCTGCTGTGGTCAGAGAGAGGTCGTAAATTCCTGAGGAGAAGACCCTGCCACATGGCCACACAGTATAAGATGCAGAGTACATTTTCATAGAGAACAAAGGAATTTCTTCCACGTCACAGAACTTGAGGTACGAACAAATTTCATGTTCCGGAGAAAGTATAAAAGACCGGTGAAGAATCCAGCTACGAACTGGTCCGTTTGTTACAACTTGGGGAAGCTCATGGGACGGTGTGGCCACATTACCATAACGCTGTTTATATAATAGCCTCAGATATGAGGTTTACATCTAATTGTTGTATAAGATGAATGAGTGAGTATGATACTGTTTGTAAAATTGTGTAATATGATTTTGGACTGTTTAATGAAGGAAAATCCAACTCCCTTTTGATTTGAACTAAATCAGAGGACCGCCCCTGAGCCCAGTTAGGGTCAGGCATCCTGGGATAGCCCTTTTCTGCAATTCCGAATAAAACTCAACTTTGAGAAATTATCACCCAATGTTTTTAGAAGGGGACGAAGGTTGCAGACGAAGGTTGCAGACCATTGCTGAATCTTTTAACCATACTACATGGTTAAACTCTTAGACTATCGATACCGACAGAATAAGAACAAGTCTTTGATATTAATTACTAGTCTGCAGCTAGGAATTCGGTATGATTGAACACGAAGAACGACAACCGCCGAAACATCCATTCTACAACAACATGAATGAATGTCACTCTGAACTATCCACTATAACCACGACAGAGAGAGAGAAACGGACAATTTTTTTCAACAGCGATCAAGACGACACACTGAGCGTAAATATATATATTGATTGCATTTGTTCCCGAATGAGTGAGCGTTCATGTGCAAAGGATTAACATTTCAATTGTTATAATTATCACTCTGTAGTGACTTCTCAGCTGACCCCCACTCCCCGTTTGTCCACCAAGCCGCGATGCCGGTTTAGCCCACTAGGGCACATTCCCTTATCATATATTGTAACCATATTTACCTTGTTTGTTTATGCATTTCTGTGAATTACTTAGTTAGTAATAAATAAATGATTTAAGACAATTGATGTATGGATGACTCATAGTGAAAACTGGGTTTGTGCAGATAACCAACAATTTACGACGTTTGGAATGAGACTAACGTGAGGTAAAGTAAATCATTCTTTAATCAGAAGACTATGGATCAGATAGGAAAATATGGATCAGATATGAAAATATCTTATTTTATTTTAATTTGTAATCTGAATATTTTCCTTGGTGCCCCGACTTCCTAGTTAATTACAGTTACATGATTAATCAGTCTAATCGGATAATACTAATTACAGAGAATTTTTGATAAAACAGTGTATGTGTATGTGTGTGTGTGTGTGTGTGTGTGTGGTCAGACCCAGACAACAGTACTAAAGATGAGAGCCAGGCATCAGGACCACCACTCTCCTGTGAAATAATCCCACTTCAGCCCCACAAAATCCTAACGGGCAAACCAACCTCTCTCAGAACCAACTAGAGTGTACTCTCCTGGCCAAGATTACATCGGGATTCTCTCTGCTAGGTTTTTCAACTCCCAACCCCCCGAACACGCACTTATATACGCACACACACACACACACACACACACACACACACACACACACACACACACACACACACACACACACACACACACACACACACACACACACACACACACACACGGTGGGTGTTCTCAGGTCACCAAGACCTGAATTCTGTTCCCTCTCTCAATTTAATTATTGTTGTGTTCTTTTCGCCGCACCGATACTTTGAATGAAATTAACCTGAATCAACAACATCTTGACAGATGTCTAATGAAATGACCTGACAGCAACGAGCACTCGCAGGACTACGGGGCAACTGGTAAAGAAGTGTGTTTCTGCTCTCCATCTCTCCATCTTTCATTATGGACCCAAACAAAGTATGACAGTGCAGTATTTCACAGCTCCATCTTGACCTCTGATAGATGTGTACTGTTTGACAAACCAATCGAATTCTTAAAAATCTACACAAGTGGATTGGAGTAGGGGCTAGGTGTTGCTTCTGAACCAACCACCATCACCAACCACTATCTCCAACAAACATCTAGGTTAAGTAACTAGGCCACCTAACATGCCCCAACAGATCACTGCATAATCCCGATGTCCCAATGACCTACTCTGCATTCAACTGTGCCTCTATTGCCCTATTGCCACACAAACATGGCAACAGCTGCTGTCAAAACAAATGTTGACAACGACTGATGTGGGATGTGTGTGTTGCCATGACGGTAAAATCCCCTCTGTATTGTACATCGTCAGAGTTTGTTTTGACAGCAGCCGTGTTCTGCCATGTTTGTGTGGCAATAGGGCAACAGAGGCGCAGTGGAATGGGGCTCGGTCTTGAACTGGTCAACATTTGTTTACCAATTCAACCCCAAAGTGTAATGTGATTGGAAAGCAACGTAAAGGGAGTTTTGCACCCAACCTTTAACCTAAATCCATGTTGAAATTCACATGAGTTGAGAATTGTAAATCAAAACTATAATTTAAAATGATGGGTGTGCTGAGATGTCGATTTAGACTGTTATTGTGACGGATATGGGCAATTTTCTGGATGCGATTATGATCAGAGTATTTATTTTAATTATCGGTCATTAAAAAAAAAAGTGTGCCAGTGTGCCAATTTATTTTTATTTCACATTTATTTAACCAGGTAGGCCAGTTGAGAACAAGTTCTCATTTATAACTGCAAACTGGCCAAGATAAAGCAAAGCAGTGTGACAAAAACAACAACACAGAGTTACACATAAACAAACGTACAGTCAATAACACAAAAGAAAATGCAAATGGAAAAATATATGTACAGTGATTAGATGGAGGGAAGCTGTAGCCTTTCCCCATCAACTCGCTTCATAATTTCACCCGATCACATTTCCTTGCATGTTGTCGGGCTGATTGTTTAGATTGCTGCTGCCTTCTACTATGACACGTTACATGGCGAAGATGTTTGCTATCAAGCTATCAATGTGCATAATGTCTAACAAGTGGGACAAGGGTAGGGAAGAAATATGACACGCTGTTGCGTATTCTGACTTGGCTGACTGCTGCAGGCTGAGGGGAGACAGACACACAAACCCATGCAAGGACACACACACACACACAAATACACATGCCCACACGCAATCCCAACCATTTGACCATAGAACTCTGTACTATCACCAGGCATCGTATCTGAATGGAGTGGTACTCTGTTTGGCATTTCGAAGGTCACGCTACCACGTGGATCCTACTGTCTTTTACGTCCATGTTTGTTAGACAGAAAGGTCAGAGAACCGTCCTCGGAGCCCGCAGGCAAAGATTACCTCATGACAATGTGTCCGGTATTATCCTCGACACCGGTTAGGAGCACCAGGAGAAACTGCAGCTCTGACATATAGTGTGTGTCCCAAATGGCACCCTATTCCCTATGTGGTGCACTACATTTGACAAAAGGCTCTGGTCAAAAGTAGTGCACTATGGGAATAGGATGCCATTTGGGATGCACCCATACTGTTACCCTTGAGACTCCTTCGCTATTTTCCCTTTCATTTGGGGCACTTTGTCACATAGGATAGAATAGAAGAGTTGTTCAGCCCCTTTAACCCTCATACATTCCACAGTTAATTAAACAGTGTAAATGAATGGTGATATGTTCTGGGGTTAACTTGAAGGGATTTCCTGCGCTACAAAAAAGACCTCACCTCCAATAATTCCTGGCTATGAAGCACAGGGGAGGCTGTCATTGTACAGAGTCTGGAATCGAGCCATAGCACAGGTTGTGATTTTGTGTCACAATATCATTAGCTATTTTAATGACTTTCCCCAGGTCAACTACCAACACGTCCATGATTACATCAAATAAAACTGGATCTATAACTAAGACCTTGTTGATGTTTTAGGACTGAATATCAATAAACAAATTCAGCCGGTATAAAGCTTTTACATCAGCAGCTGTTACAAAGTGCTTTACAACAACCTAGCCTCGCTAAGAGCTAGCTGACGCATAGTGGTCATCATGGAAAACTGGGTTTCACTTTTGGGTTGGGGGTGTTTGTCTTCCGTGGCAGTGTTTGTCGCCACACGGGACTGTTTCGTTCATTTCACGTTTATTGTTTTGTATTTCGTAGTGTTCAGTTTATGTTTTAAAATAAACATTATGGACACTTACCACGCTGCTTTTTGGTCCTCCGATCCTTCTCGCTACTCCTCCTCAGAAGAGGAGGACGAGATCCCTTACAGGGGCAGCAAATATCATTACCAGCAAGGCTGACATTAGGTGAGAAGAGCCACCAGGGGGAAATATCTAGAATTGATTTAATTTAATATAAAATGTATATTGCGTTCTATAAATACCGGTCACAGACCAACAGGGATATGTAGGTTACTTTCTAAATGTCATCCATTACAGTTACTAGCAACCTGTCCAAAATTGTAATCAGTAATGTACATTTTGGATTACTTAAACTCAGTAACGTAATTACGTTCAGTTACTTTTGGATTGCTATCCTCTTAAAAGGCATTATAATAAAACATTAGAACACTCCAAAAAGCCTCAAAACACGTCACGGACCTCTGAACCTGCGCTGGCTGGTCACAGCGGTAAACGCAAGCCTTGTGCCTCCTCCACGTGTTGCCTTCTCCTTAGTAGCCCCCTGTTCATAGACTGCTTTACACAAATCTCTCTCCCTTCCCTCCTTCGCTCTTTTCTCTCTTTCCCTCTCTCATCTTGTTCATTTCTTGTTTATTTCTTTCGCATTTGGAAGGTATTCAGGTTCTCCCTACTCCACAGAGGAACTCTGGAGTTCCGTCAGAGTGACCATTGGCTTCTTGGTTACCTCCCTGACCAAGGCTCTTCACCCCCTATTGCTCAGTTTGGCTGTGCGGCCAGCTCTAGGAAAAAGTCTTGCCGTTTCCAAACGTCTTCCATTTAAGAATGATGGTGGCCACTATGTTCTTGTTTAATGCTGCAGATATTTTTTGGTACCCTTCCCCAGATCTGAGCTCTACGGACAATTCCTTCGACCTCATGGCTTGGTTTTTGCTCTGACATGCACTGTCATCTGTGGGACCTTATATAGACAGGTGTGTGCTTTTCCAAATCATGTCCAATCAACTGAATTTACACAGGTGGACTCCAATCAAGTTGTAGAAACAAGTATGATCAATGGAACCAGGATGCACCTGAGCATAATTTCAAGTCTCATAAAAAAAGGTCTGAATACTTATGTAAATAAGGTATTTCTGTTTTTACATTTGCAAAAATCTCTAAAAACCTGTTTTCACTTTGTCATTATGATGTATTGTGTGTAGATTGATGAGTATTTTTACTTATTTAGTCCATTTTAGAAAAAATCTGTAACATAAAAGTTTTTTTTAAAGTAAAGTGGTCTGAATACTTTTGGAATGCACTGTATGTACATTATTTATGATTTATGTAATGTGGTATCCCAGGAGGTCTTACCCCGGGGGATGGTAATAGAGGGGAGGTACGTGGCTCCCTCTGCTGGGAATACGGGAGCTGGGCACCCCGACACAGACAGCTCTTAAGTGGAGGTAATTAGAGGAAAGTGCCAACCAGCCGCGGAGGCCAAATAAAAGGAGCACGGTGGCACACCGCGAGAGAAGAGCAGGGAGAGACCGACACCAAGCGAAAGGAGAGAAGAAGGACCGAGCCAAACCTCAGTTATTTTCTTTGCTAAGCTTATTTTCTGTCTTAGTAAAGTTGTTTTGCGGACTAAAGCCTCTCTGTCTCTGTGTCAATCTCTGCACGCTCAACCCAACACCCCACGGTTTACCACAGTAGTATATATATGTCTATATTTTTTTTACTTCACCCGCCAACCGCAGGTGGACTCAGGAACCTGCTCTCAATGATTGTAGACAGCCTGCTGCCGCTCTGCTAATCGTCAGATGGGGGAAGGAGAGGAGATAGTGGGCCCACATGGGTAGATGCATTTATTGGGTAACTGATTAATAAAAAATGAATTTAAAAAAATGCATAATAAATACATGTGACTGGTCAATTGTGTGGGTCAGGGGCCCATAGGGGGCCCAAGAGACAAAATAAACAAATAATAATAAACATTTTTTTTATCTAAGCACAGGAGCCCACACTCAATGTTCAAAGTACACCAGAGAGCATAATTTAGCCACAGAGGATCAATAGCTTCTGAAAAATAACGGTGCATTAAGTTGTATCACAAGCGCATACAGGTAACTGCCAAAATAAAGGAAACGCCAACAAAAAGTGTTTTGAAAGGGTATTAGGCCACCACGAGCTGCCAGAATAACTTCAGTGCACCTTGACATCGATTCTACAAGTGGACCTAACCATGCCAGGAAAATGCACCTTGACATCGATTCTACAAGTGGACCTAACCATGCCAGGAAAATGCACCTTGACATTGATTCTACAAGTGGACCTAACCATGCCAGGAAAATGCACCTTGACATCGATTCTACAAGTGGACCTAACCATGCCAGGAAAATGCACCCAACACCATAACATATGTACATGTACTTGTTAGCAATTGATGTTATTCTTCAATAACACAAACTCCAAAGCAAATCAGGGAAAAAAAGAGGTTTATTTGAGAAGGACAAATCACGATGTTGTGCTGGGAGGTAAATGTTCAGTCTCCCCTGTCCTCAGCTTTTCGCCACTGAACGAAAGAACAGGATGCTATTTATAACCCCCACCCTAGACTGGAGTTGACCAATCAGATGTCCCTGCAGTACAAATTGAACAATGGCCAAATAACAAGTATCCTGCTCCTGTCTCAAAGTACAGACCATAGCACATGTAGCTCTGAGTTCAGGAGTGACAATCCTCAGATTCTAACAGATGTTGAACTCAAACCCAACTCCTATTTACGATTCCCTATTGACAATCAGTACTCTAGTTTTTAGTCCTCTCGTCCTCTGAGTTGTGTATTTATCTTCAACATATTCTTATACTCCCCTCTAGAACATTTAAAAAATAAATATAGTTAAAATATATTTTTTGAAATATATTTCACCTAGATATCCCTAATATGATGACTGCGGTGTACAACATAGAAGCTTATCAGGTTCTGATCATCTTACTATGCTTCTTCTCCTGAGATTGTCCCCCAATTGCTAATCAATCAGTTCTTTATTCTCCAGGCTCAGCTTTGTCATCAACATGGACAACTTGATAAGGACCTTCCCATTGTTGCACTAATGTGTCTGTCATGTTTTTTTTACCATCACCCACTGTTCTGGCACATCATGTCCCCCCTCAGGAGTTACTCCCCATTAGAAAGTTGTATGCGATAGTTAAGCTTTGTCTCACTCATAAAGTGTTTACCACATTGTCCATTATAGTAGCTATAGTAACTACCTATGCCCAGCATGCCCCCCCCCCCACCCCACAATGCTTGAACTGTCTGTGTATAAGATAAACTCAGGGTTTTCCAACACATGACTCTATAAACCCATTAGTGTAACGGGGTAAGTGACTGGTTGCCGGGAAGTCAGGCGCAGGAGAGCAGAGATGGGTGATAACAGGAGAACTTTAATATACACCCTGGCCCAAAGGCACAGGCGAGGCAGCACAACGCACAACCACGGTAACATGAACCGGATTAAGCAAAACAAACAAACCTAGGTTAGAAACAAACCTAGCGCAAGCCAGCCTATAGCGTAACACCCTACACAAAGAGCAATTCCCCACACAGACATGGGGGAAACGGAGGATAATATACATATAGTCGGATGAGGTGTGCGGGAAAACAAGACAAAACAAATGGACCGGTGCCTGATGGTAAATCGAAGGACTATTATGAAGGAGGAGTCCTAGTCCACTGATACTGTTGACCATCCACAAAAAAAGCAAGCCATGGACGGACCTCTGGATATAAGGGTACCGACCAGAACCCTTTGGACATATCAATGACTGAGATAACAGAGTGAGCAAGGTGACTATGAGGAAAAAAAGTGTCAGCCACCAGTGGAGTGAGCTTGGAGATGGATTCATTTGCATTCCTGTAGTCCGCTTTCACTCACCAGTCACCCCTGGCCATACTGGGCTACTACTAGAGGCATGATGTGTCTTTTCAAATATACCCATGTCCCATAGATCTTTAATCATTACTTCCTTGCTAATGGGATATTGTTTTGTGCAAGGTGGGGCAACACCTGTCAAGTACACTGATTCCATAACCAAAGTTACACACTAATCTTTCTTCGTAGTCCAGATAGCATGGTACTGTACTGTAGATTCCTTCATCAATCTTAATTTGTATGGTTTGTTTTATATCTGTCTTCCCCCCCCCCCCACTCCTGTTGTTCTCATCTTCTTGCCCGTGTACTGATGACATACGGTATATAGTTTACATAAGAAATGGGCAATACAGTGACTTTAGCACCCATATCTACTAAAATAAATAAAAATCTACAGCAAAGTTGGCAACCATAATGTTCACATGTATTCCATCCGATTTCATATGTACACCAGCTGAGATGGAACGCAAGAGGGAATCTGTCAGTTTACCTCCACAGCATCCAGCAAACTCTGCTGCTGAGCCGGAGAAAGCTTCTTACATTTTTGCACAAGCATTGTGTCATTGGGGCTGTTGTCTTGACTCCATTTTCCCTTAGACAGACCCTTCTTCTCCTGGCCACTTCTCATAAAATCCCTTTTTCTTTTCCGACATTCTCTTTGCAAATGACCAGAAAACCCGTAATAATGACATACACCAGGTTTCTTTTCTACTGAACGAATAATGTTGTTGGTTTCACTCGAAACATGCATAACTCTGATAATAATAGTCTCGTGGATGCTTAAAACCTGTTGATCATTCTTCCAACTGTTTTGGAGATGCTGATTTATGTGTGATTACTGTCAATGGATGTTTTTTACTCCCTTTTAAAGCCTGTGTTCTGGTTGGCCGAAGACATCGTTCGCCACTGCTGTCCAAATCTTTTGACTCAAAGCCAGGCAGTGCAGACCAGTTGCTTAAAACCTGATCTGCCTTGCACAACTCAGTGTGAGAGGGAACAGAGAAGCCACAGGTGGGGGGGTCACGTCTGACTTTTTCACCCGCTGCTGCAATTTTGGAATTTCTCCTTTTAAGGTCTTTATTCATTCACCAACTATCCCTTTCTCTCTGCAATGTCATTATATTTATTTAAAAGTTGTATAATATATATCTCTATGCTTATATATTTATAGGCAGAATGTGTAGTCTCAACGTCAGCAGTGAAGAGGCGACTCCAGGATGCTGGCCTTCTAGGCAGAGTTGCAAAGAAAAAGCCATATCTCAGACTAGCCAATAAAAATAAAGGATTAAGATGGGCAAATGAACACAGACACTTGACAGAGGAACTCTGCCTAGAAGGCCAGCATCTTTGAGTTGCCTCTTCACTGTTGACGTTGAGACTGGTGTTTTGCGGGTACTATTTAATGAAGCTGCCAGTTGAGGACTTGTGAGGCGTCTGTTTCTCAAACTAGACACTCTAATGTACTTGTCCTCTTGCTCAGTTGTGCACCGGGGCCTCCCACTCCTCTTTCTATTCTGGTTAGGGCCAGTTTGCTCTCTTCTGTGAAGGGAGTAGTACACAGCGTTGCATGAGATCTTCAGTGTCTTGGAAATGTATCACATGGAATAGCCTTCCTTTCTCAGAACAAGAATAGACTGAGTTTCAGAAGAAAGTTATTTGTTTCTGGACATTTTGAACCTTGTAATCGAACCCACAAATGCTGATGCTCCAGATACTAAACTCGTCTAAAGAAGGCCAGTTTTGTTGCTTTTTAAAATCAGCACAGCAGTTTTCAGCTGCGCTAACATAATTGCATACGAGTTTTCTAATGATCAGTTACCCTTTTAAAATGATAAACTTGGATTAGCTAACACAACGTGCCATTGGAACACAGGAGTGATGGTTGTTGATAATGGCCCTCTGTCTATGTAGATTTGCCGTTTCCAGCCACAATAGTCATTTACAACATTAACAATGTCTACACTGTATTACTTATTAATTTTATGTTCTTTTAATGGAGGAAAACAACAAAAACAAGGACATTTCTAAGTGACCCCAAATTTATGAATGGTAGTTTATATTTATATAATCCCTTTTGAGGACTCTAACCTCTTCTAGAACACAAATTGTTACTGTAGGGCCTGGCTACCCATAACTTCTGTTCACCTCAAAAGGCTTGCTGAATGCCTACAAGGCTTACATTAACCACACGGGTAAAAATTGCTTCTCAACTAGCACCTCTCTTCTATACAACAAGAAGATTTCAACAAAACAGTGGCCTCAAGCCTTTTAATAGCCTAAGGACAAAACAAAGGCCTTGAACACTTATACATCACAGATACATATCACTCATTGCATGAACTATTTCAACCTGATTTGGTTCTTTTAAAATGATATTGGTCTAGACTCACCTAGCAACTCTGCCATCAATCAGGAGATTAAGAATTGACTCCCCAAAGTGGGTTGTGCACAGCCTTCTCTCTTTCCTCTGGATCAACACCCAGTTGATCATTTTCTCTTGTTGTTGTTCAGACCAATTCATCCAGGTTTCGGCACCAAGTGTTAGCAATTGATGTTATTCTTCAATAACACAGACCCCAAAGAAAAATCAGGGGGAGAAAATATATTTTTTGAGAAGGGCGAATCATAGATGCTATGCTGAAAAGTAGACGTTCAGTCTTCCCTGTCCTCAGTTTTTCTCCACTGAACAAAAGAACAGGATGACCCCCGACCCTATCTTCAAAATATTCTTATATACTTATGTTGGCAGTTACTGGTATACCTATAGTTGAGAAGGCCGCAGCTTGGGCAGCATGCGTTGTGTTGTGGCCATAAGCATATAATCCATAGAAGGGATTTGGAACTTCTTACCCTGGCAATTTGACTGTTAAACTCATGGGTACGCTAGCAATTGGCTGCCAGTCCTGACTTGAATGGAACTGCCATCTATGGATTATATTTCTATGGTAGGTTGTGGCTGAAGGTTTGTCTTTTGCAGATTTCAAAATACTATCACAACAAAAACGGACAGTTAGGAAAGCAAATGCCTACTACTGAAAACAGAAGACTAATCTGTCTGTAGAACCAATTTAAACTAAATCTCAACTCCCAATTTCTTGGCGAACAGGAGAACTGTTTTTCAAAAGTACCTCATCTTGTGATAGGCTATTGCCACGACGACGAGCGCATCGGCCATCACTGGGAGTAGCCTATGGCTTCATCTTCATAATTAGGTGAGTCAGTGTGCCACTGGAAATGTGGTAGCTTACTGTAGCCAAATAATATACATTGCCTTCAGACCCCTTAAACCTTCCCACATTTTGTTGTGTTACAGCTGGACTTTTTTAATTTATCAAATTTATATTTTTTTGTCACTGGCCTACACACAATAAAATCATGTCAGAGTAAAATATTTTTTTTACAAATTAATTAACAATGAAAAGCTGAAATGTTTTGAGTCAATAAGTATTCAACCCCTTTGTAATGGCAAGGCTAAATAAGTTCAGGAGTAAAAATGTGAGTAACAAGTCACATAAATTGCATGTACTCACACATTGTGCAATAGTAGGGTTAAATATGATTTGTGAATGACCACCTCCTCTCTGTACCCCACACATACAATGATCTGTAATGTTCCTCAGTCGAGCAGTAAATTTAAAACACAGCTTCAATCACAAAGACCAGCAAGGTTTACAGTGCCTCACAAAGAAGGGCAGATAGGTTGGTAGATGGATAAACAAACAGACATTGAGTATCCCATTGAGTATGTTGAAGTTATTAATTACACTTTGGAGGGTGTATCAATACACCCAGTCACTACAAAGATACAGGCGTCCTTCCTAACTCAGTTGCAGGAGAGGAAGGAAACCGCTCAGGGGATTTCACAATTTCAGGCCAGTGGTGACTTTAAAACAGTTAGAGTTGAATGGCTGTGAAAGGAAAACAACATTGTAGTTACTCTACAATGCTAAACTAAATTGACAGAGTGAAAAAAAGGTTTTCAGGATATGTTTTTCAAGTTGTGCTTGAGTAAGGGGGAGGGGAGAATATAAACAAAGCCCAGGGCCTATGATTTCTTAATCTGGCCTTGAATGTCCTGCAAAATCCAGGACATGTGGTCACTCTACTGTCTAATATTGACAGAAATGACTCAGGGCAGTACACAAACAGCATGATTATGTAATGAATGTTGCTCGCTCTCTCTCTCTCTCTCTCTCTCTCTCTCTCTCCCCAGTTTGGTATTTTTTTCTTCTCTCAACTGAAACTTCTTGAAGTTCAACACGATTCAGAGTAAATCATTGAAAGACAGTGTAACTGCATATAGTGGTGCTCAGGGACTAGGAAGAAAAAAAAGACAAGATTAAACGCAGTGAAACGTTTGAACATCTTCTAATGTAAATGGAAAATTGTGATTGAAAATGACAATAAAACGAGCACAGAGATTTAACATGGGAGTGGAGAGACTACTGAGCTGAACTGAGGGATCAGAATAAGGATAATGGACATGACTTTAAAGATCCCTTATTTAGATGAATTTCTGAAAAGATGGGCAAAGTTGCATGTGCATCAGAGGTTTTTAAACGTGCATGTGGGGGAACTAACAGCAGGAGACAACACACTCAGGAGAAGGGAAGCAAACAAGCACACATGAACACGCATTCACTCACACGCAGTCATGCACACAGACACGCACAGACATTCTGAAAAGAGACACACATTGTTAAAACACACACACACCCCTCTTCCAGGCTGCTATGAATAAGGCTCTTTGAGTTGGCTGGCTCCCTTCCTATCAACAGAGCACCCTTACCCCCTGCCTGAAGTGGCTTAGAGGAGAACATGGAGTGGATCCCTACGCTTCCTACACTGCTCGCCCTTTTGTCACTCCAGTCTTCAGTAATCTCCCTCTCACCGGTGCTGACATCACCCCTCACAGGACACCTTGTTTTGAGGGTGAACACGGCATGAGAGGAAGTAGTTCCCACGCCTCTGCCTTTCAATCGCTAATCCCAGCGAGATAGATTTAGCGAAGGGAGGTAGGATATGTGTGTGGGTGAGGAGTATGGGGGTGAGGGGGGCGGTGTTCGTGGTAAGTGTGAGTGCGTGCGCATGTGCGTGCGAGTGTGCGTACCTGCCTGTTTGTGTGTATCCGCCTTCCTGTGCGCCTTCCTGTCACACCCTGATCTGTTTCACCTGCCTTGTGATTGTATCCACCCCTTCCAGGTGTTGCTTATTATCCCTGGTGTATATTTCCCTGTGTTTCCTGTCTCTCAGCGCCAGCTCGTCTTGTATATTTTTCAAGTCAACCGTTTTTCGCGTACTTCTATTCTCTTTTGCTAGTCCTCCCGGTTTTTGACCCTTGCCTGTTTTCTGGACTCCGTACATGCCTGCCTGACCATTCTGCCTGCCCTGACCTCGAGCCTGCCTGCCACTCTGTACCTCCTGGACTCTGAACTGGTTTTGACCTTTTGCTTGTCCACGACCATTCTCTTGCCTACCCCTTTTTGATTGTTGAATAAATATCAAGACTCCAACCATCTGCCTCCCGTGTCTGCATCTGGGTCTCGCCTTGTGCCCTTACTCTCCTGCGCTACAGCAGTTTGGGAGAAACAATTTGACATTTGTCGTCATCTGTAGGATTTCATGGTAGAGGTGAGGAAGGTGTTCGATTCTCCAGTATCCGGGAGAGATTCAGCCCTAAAACATCTTGAATTACGTCAAGACTCCCGTTGTGTGGCAGACTACGCAGTTGACTTTCGCACGTTGGCCAGCCGAGAGTGCCTGGAATCCGTGAGTCTCTCTTCGATACCTTTCTTCGCGGATTATCTGAGGTGGTAAAAGATGAGCTAGCTGCTCGGGAATTACCGGCGGACCTCGAATTCCCTCATCGTCCTCACCATTAGAATTTATGGATGTCTAAGGGAACGCAGGAGTGAGAGGAGGTCTGGCCGAGGTTCACACTCGTTCATCCGCAGTGGTTCGCTCACCTTTGAAGGAATCCGGAAACCCCCAAAGGCTGTTTTTCCGAGAGGATCCGAATCCACCCGAGCTCCCTTGAGAATCATCGGTGACGGTCGAGTCAGATTCTCCAGAACCGATGCAACTGGGCAGAGCTAGGTTATCACCTAGGGAACGTTCACATAGGCTAAGTTCCAACAGTTGTCTGTACTGTGGTGCTGCGGGACATTATATAGCCACCTTCCCAGTTAAGAGACCTTTTTCTGCAATAGGTACAAATACTCTGGTGAGCCAGACTAGGAATCATCTAAATCCCATCAACCGCACTTCTTTGTGGGGAGACCAGTCTAAATCTCTCCTGGTGCTCATTGACTCTGGGGCAGATGAGAGTTTTATGGACGTTACCCTAGTTTCTGAATTAGGTATCCCCACTCAACTCCTCTCTGTTCCCATGGACGCTAGAGCACTGGACGGTCGCTCCATTGGTAGAGTTACCCATAGCACTATTCCTGTTCATTTCAGGAAATCACAGTGAGGCTATACAACTTCTCCTCATTGAGTGTCCCCATGTTCCTGTTGTTTTGGGATTTTCTTGGCTCAAAAAACACAACCCTGTTACTGACTGGACCTCAAGTTCAACCCTGGGTTGGCTCCGTTCTGCCATTCCCATTGCCTCAAAGCAGCCTTCCCTGAGACGGCCTCCTCAGGGCTTAAGTCAAGTCTCGGATTTCTCTGCCATCCCCACAGAGTACCACAACCTCCTGGAGGTCTTCAGCAAGGCACGGGCTACTTCTCTTCCCCCGCACCGTCCTTATGACTGTGCCAATGATCTCCTCCCAGGCACCACACCACCTCGTGGTAGGCTATATTCTCTATCCTGGCTGGAGACCAAGGCCATGGAGGAGTACATAGAGGAGTCTCTGGCTACTGGGGCCGTCCGTCCGTCTGCATCTCCTGCCGGCGCAGGGTTTTTCTTTGTGGAGATGAAGGACAAGACCCTGCGTCCGTGCATTGACTGCTGGGGTCTAAATTACATTACGGTTAAAAATTGTTACCCCCTACCACTCCTCTCCTCGGCTTTTGAACCTCTCCAGGGTTTTTTTTACAAGCTGGACCTTCGGAATGCCTACCACCTGGTTCGGATATGCATAGGAGATGAGTGAAAGACAGCATTCAACACAGCCAGCAGACATTATGAGTACCAGGTCATGCCGTTTGGACTCACCAACGCCCCCGCTGTCTTCCAGGTTCTGGTAAACGATGTGCTCCGGGAAATGCTAAACCGTTTTGTGTTCTTCAACCTTTACGGCATCCTGTTTTTTTTCCGGTCTGCCCAAGAACATGTTCTTCATGTCAGTCAGGTCCTTCAGTGCCTCCTGGAGAACCAATTGTTCGTGACAGCAGAGAAGTGTGAGTTCCACCGCTCTGCAATCTCCTTTCTGGGATATGTCATCGCTGAGGGAAATGTCCAGATGGATCCTGGAGAGGTGAAAGCAGTGGTGGAATGGCCTCAATCTACGACCAGGGTGCAGTTGCAACGTTTCCTGGGTTTTACTAACTTTTACCACCATTTCATTCGGGGTTACAGCACCCTGGCGGCCCTCCTCTCTTCACTCACCTCCCCCATAATACCGTTTACATGGTCTCCAACTTTCAACAGAGCCTTTGTGGACCTGAAGCATCGGTTCACCCCAGCACCCAACCTCATCCATCTGGGATCTGTCCCGTCAATTTGTGGTAGAGGATGATGCTTCTGATGTTGGAGTGGGGGCCATCCTGTCCAGCAATCTGCCCAGGACCAAAAGCTTCATCCCTGTGCCATCGTCTCAATCCTGCAGAGAGGAACTACGATGTAAGCAACCGAGAACTCCTGGTGGTCAAGATAGTATTGGAAGAGTGTAGGCACTGGCTGGAAGGAGCAGAAAAGCCATTCCTGGTCTGGACCGACCATAACAATGTGTCATTTCTCCGTACATCCAAGCGCCTTAACTCCACTCAGGCCCGGTGGGCTCTCCTGTTTACAAGATTTAACTTCACCATTTCCTACCGCCCAGGTTCCAAGAATGGGAAGCCTGACACCCTCTCCCGCCTATACAGTTCCTCTGCCAAATCCTCAGTCTCTGAAACCATTCTCCCTACCTCATGCTTGCAGCCTCAGTGGTTTGGGGTATTGAGACCCTGGTTCTCAAGGCACAACGTTCCCAGCCTGGACCTGAAAGGGGCCAAGCTAACCAGCTGTTTGTCCCTAACTCAGTCCGGTCCAGGGTCCTGGAATGGGCACATTCCTCCAGGCTGACCTGTCATCCCGGTTCCCGGTGTACCCTAGAATCAACGTTTCTGCTGACAACGTTTCTGCTTGCCCCTAGGGGGGGGAATACTGTCACACCCTGATCTATTTCACCTGTCTTGTGATTGTCTCCGCCCCCTCCAAGTGTTGCTTATTATCCCTGGTGTATATTTCTTTGTGTTTCCTGTCTCTCTGCGCCAGTTTATCTTGTATGTTTTTCAAGTCAACCAGCATTTTTCCCGTACTACTGCTTCTATTCTCTTTTGCTAGTCCTCCCGGTTTTTGACCCTTGCCTGTTTTCTGGACTCCGTACCCACTTGCCTGCCCATTCTGCCTGCCCTGACCTCGAGCCTGCCACTCTGTACCTCCTGGACTCTCATCCCCTTATACGTCCTGTGTGTGTGTGTGTGGTTGTGTGTGTGACCAAACGAGACGAAAAACCTTCAGTGATTTAGACACCTCAAAAGAATTGAGAGAGGGAACATAATCCAGGTCAACGTGACCTGAGAAACACACACATACATGCCACACACACACACACACACACTATATCATGTGCATGAGAGAGAAATCAACAAAGAGAGAGAGAAAAAATCTTCTGTTATGAGTGATAGTTTGATGTAAGTGAATGTTTAATGTAACTGATGGTTTAATGTAAATTAAATGTGAAAGAAAATGAGATTGATTAAAGATGAGGTCATCGGGATGAGAAAGCTGTGGCCAGGGAGAGGGAGGAAATGTAGAGGAAAATACTGTGTGTGACTGATGAATTACTGTATATGAAATTTGAAAAAAATGAGACAGGTGTGTGTGTGGTTGTGTGACAGGGAAGACACCTATGATGGGCACGCAGAGAGGACGATAGGGCAAACACTGCCCCACCACTCACACTGGACTGTCAACTCTACAAGACTGTATGCCAGTACAAATACATGTGCAATATCTCAAAGATGAGAGAGAGAGAGAGAGAGAGAGAGAGAGAGAGAGAGAGAGAGAGAGAGAGAGAGAGAGAGAGAGAGATAACAGCATGCATTACATAATCATGCTGTTTGTGTACTGCCCTGAGCCATTTCTGTCAATATTAGACAGTAGGGTGACCACGAGTGGAGAAATCAAGACAAGAGAATAGAGGGTAGAAAGAGACAGAAAGAGTGAGGTAGTTGAGAGGGACAGAGAGAGAGAAAGAGAGAGAGAGAGAGTGGAGATAGAGATGGAAAGGGGAGTTAGACAGGGACAGTGTGTGGAAGAGGGGAGAGGAGAAGCTGATAGAGCGAATGAGTGACAGTCGGATTGCAAGCATGACTGTCTCTCCGACTGTCTGCCTGGCTGAGAGGGGGGGGCTGGAGAGAGAATGAGAGAGGCAGGGAAAAACTACTCCAAGCGCCTCTCTCTCTTTCTCTCTTTCTCTTGCCCCAAGAGAAGGCATGACTTATTATAGAGGACAGATGACCAAGGGTTCACAAAACCAGGGGCAAGACAACGCCACACAAACCTTTTATCAATCTGACAGGCTGCATAACGTGGCTTGGAGAGACGGGGGAGGGGGGACATCTATAGGCACTGCTCTGGCCACGGCATGGTAGAGAATGAGACTGGGAATAGTTGGGGGTAGTTGTGGGTATTGGTAACCATTGAGAGCAGTGCCACGTTAGATTGGTATAGATGTGTAGGGGTCTCGTGTTCCATTGAGTGGTGCCTCTGTCCCGTGTTTTCAAACCAGTGAAGCAACTGAAGGAGATGAAATTAGGAAGTCACTTCAGACTTTTGAGATCCCTCCCTCCCCTAAAAAAACAACAACAAGATTAGGCTTTGACGTCATCCTGGAACGAGAACAAAAGTAGGGAAGACACAACACGTTGCTCATCCTCCGACGAAGGTATCTTCCCCAAACACAAATGTTTTTTTCAATTGCTTGTCACGATTCCCATCCGGCAAACAGAAAACACAATTATCTACAGTTGTCACGACGGCATAAACTTAGGACTCATCTTTGGCTGTGACGCTGTAATCACATGAGCCACTGGAGGCATCTAATCAAATTGGGAATGCCCCAAATGGCACCCTATTCCCTACATAGTGCAAGGACAAGGACGGCTCATATAGTCTGGTCAAAAGTGGTGCACTTTGTAGGGTATAGGGTAACATTTGGAATTCAGGCATTGCATTTGATAGAATGTGTATACACAGTGCCTTCAGAAAGTATTCACAAGCCTGGAATTGATATGTTTTGTTGTGTTATAAGGTGTGAATAAAATTGATTTAATTGCCTTTTTTCTATCGTTCTACACAAAATTCTCTGTAAAGTCAAAGTGGAAGAAAATATTCTAACATTTGTACAAAAAAAATTACATGAAAACTAAAACACTATTATATCTTAATTGCATAAGTATTTAACCTTGAACATGTTAGAATCACCTATGACTGGCTTTCTGGGTAAGTCTCTAAGAGCTTTGCACACCTGGATTGTATACTATTTGTACATATATATATATATATATATATATATATATATTATTCTTTAAGCTCTCTCAAGTTGGTTTTTGATCATTGGTAGACAGCCATTGTCAAGTCTTGCCATAGATTTCCAAGCTGATTTAAGTGAAAACTGTAAACTAGGCCACTTAGGAACACATTCCTAATGTTGAGTTGCAACCCTTTATCCCTCCTTCTTGTAATCATGGTTCCGACATCACTGGTATAACCTAAGTTATGCAGTGCAATCCCTGCTTACACCTTCTTGCCTTTTGCCTAGTCCTGTATTAATAGGAGGAAGGGAAGGAAGGAAGGAACAAACATACAAATAAACAAACAAACTAGCAGATGTATGGGTGGGTGTATTTGTTTGTGTGTTTGTGTGTTTGTATGTGTGTGTGTGTGTGTGTGTGTGTGTGTGTGTGTGTGTGTGTGTGTGTGTGTGTGTGTGTGTGTGTGTGTGTGTGTGTGTGTGTGTGTGTGTGTGTGTGTGTGTGTGTGTGTGTGTGTGTGTGTTTGTGCATGCCTGCGTGTGTGTGAGCTTAGTACAACTGTATTACCCTATAATCAAATCTTTCTGATTGGGTCATATCCTTCCATTCCTTTGGAAAATGCATCTTCTCACTGTAACTGAGATACGGCCACAGATTGGAGAATGTTAGTCAGGTTATGACGTTTGTGGTAATGGCCGTCTATATATCTGCCAAAGCCTATCATCAGACACACGTCTCAGAGAGGACCCAGACAGACACTCATCACTAACATCTAAAACCTTAACCAACACCACTTAGCGTGCCGTGCCCTTCAAAGACCATTAGCCCAACACAGGGAGCAACGACACACACACGCACACACACACACACACCAATGCCTAGTTAAATAATGGTTAAATAACAAAAAATGTCAAAAATGCCTAGGAGGTGGGCCAACACATAGACGTTAGCAAACTGGCATGGTGGAAAAATCTGCCGTTCTGCCCTGCTCCCCAGGCACCGATGGTGTGGAATGCAATTAAGGCAGCCCCCTGCACCTCTCTGATCCAGAGTGGTGAGTGCATTCAGCTGTGCAACTGACTAGGTATGTCTACCCTTTTTCTTTCCTTTCCATTAGATCAACCCCTCAGCCCCCTACTGGGTACGAGTGCTGAGATGCTGTTCCAGCGAAAGCCATTAGCGAAAGCGAAGCCCTCAAGCACAGATCTAGGATCAGCTTGCCCTCCTACAAATCCTACAGCTAACCATCAGGGTGAAGAAGGCAATCCTGACTTTTGAATCAGCGACTAGGGGCAACTTCACCTTACTTACAGTGCCTTGCGAAAGTATTCGGCCCCCTTGAACTTTGCGACCTTTTGCCACATTTCAGGCTTCAAACATAAAGATATAAAACTGTATTTTTTTGTGAAGAATCAACAACAAGTGGGACACAATCATGAAGTGGAACAACATTTATTGGATATTTCAAACTTTTTTAACAAATCAAAAACTTAAAATTGGGCGTGCAAAATTATTCAGCCCCCTTAAGTTAATACTTTGTAGCGCCACCTTTTGCTGCGATTACAGCTGTAAGTCGCTTGGGGTATGTCTCTATCAGTTTTGCACATCGAGAGACTGACATTTTTTTCCATTCCTCCTTGCAAAACAGCTCGAGCTCAGTGAGGTTGGATGGAGAGCATTTGTGAACAGCAGTTTTCAGTTCTTTCCACAGATTCTCGATTGGATTCAGGTCTGGACTTTGACTTGGCCATTCTAACACCTGGATATGTTTATTTTTGAACCATTCCATTGTAGATTTTGCTTTATGTTTTGGATCATTGTCTTGTTGGAAGACAAATCTCCATCCCAGTCTCAGGTCTTTTGCAGACTCCATCAGGTTTTCTTCCAGAATGGTCCTGTATTTGGCTCCATCCATCTTCCCATCAATTTTAACCATCTTCCCTGTCCCTGCTGAAGAAAAGCAGGCCCAAACCATGATGCTGCCACCACCATGTTTGACAGTGGGGATAGGGGGTGTTCAGGGTGATGAGCTGTGTTGCTTTTACGCCAAACATAACGTTTTGCATTGTTGCCAAAAAGTTCCATTTTGGTTTCATCTGACCAGAGCACCTTCTTCCACATGTTTGGTGTGTCTCCCAGGTGGCTTGTGGCAAACTTTAAACAACACTTTTTATGGATATCTTTAAGAAATGGCTTTCTTCTTGCCACTCTTCAATAAAGGCCAGATTTGTGCAATATACGACTGATTGTTGTCCTATGGACAGAGTCTCCCACCTCAGCTGTAGATCTCTGCAGTTCATCCAGAGTGATCACGGGCCTCTTGGCTGCATCTCTGATCAGTCTTCTCCTTGTATGAGCTGAAAGTTTAGAGGGACGGCCAGGTCTTGGTAGATTTGCAGTGGTCTGATACTCCTTCCATTTCAATATTATCGCTTGCACAGTGCTCCTTGGGATGTTTAAAGCTTGGGAAATCTTTTTGTATCACAACAGTATCTCGGACCTGCCTGGTGTGTTCCTTGTTCTTCATGATGCTCTCTGCGCTTTTAACGGACCTCTGAGACTATCAAGGTGCAGGTGCATTTATACGGAGACTTGATTACACACAGGTGGATTGTATTTATCATCATTAGTCATTTAGGTCAACATTGGATCATTCAGAGATCCTCACTGAACTTCTGGAGAGAGTTTGCTGCACTGAAAGTAAAGGGGCTGAATAATTTTGCACGCCCAATTTTTCAGTTTTTGATTTGTTCAAAAAGTTTGAAATATCCAATAAATGTCGTTCCACTTCATGATTGTGTCCCACTTGTTGTTGATTCTTCACAAAAAAATACAGTTTTATATCTTTATGTTTGAAGCCTGAAATGTGGCAAAAGGTCGCAAAGTTCAAGGGGGCCAAATACTTTCGCAAGGCACTGTAATTCCAGAGGCGTTATGCCCGTAAGTAAGAGGCATCATGTATTTGTCCTGTTTTCCAGATATATAAAAAATATATATTAGATTTTTTTCTTTGTAATACTACTAGCCACTTGCCGATTTTATTAAGTTGGCTTTAGCTAGCCCAGATAGGTTCCCAATCTCCCAACCTCACAACTAGCTACCAAGAAGCCATTTTAGGCTACCATTCAGTAGCTAGCTTGTCTAACTATCTTAGCTGGCATGCCCGCTGACGAGGTTGGTAGACTTTAGAAAAATAAAGCAATAACTAAATACGAGTTACAGTCCTTTCAATCTTTTACTTAGATGTTAGCAGAGATTCAGAGAAGCATATTTAATTTCTTGAAAAAAAAGAGCCACCAATCAGGTGGATACAGTCAGCTCAAGAGGTATGCATAGATATGCAGAAAAATAGACATTTTAGTTTTTTACTTAGTAATATCTAACCATACACTGGTTATAGCGGTTTCAATGGTTTGACATTTTTTTAGTTCTCCAACTTACGGACGGGGTGCCTTGCCCTGCTACGGACCACCTTCCACCCTTACCTTGTACTCCTTCAGATTTTAGGGGTGCATGACACCCCAGCCTAACCCCATTCTTATCCTCCTAGCCTAGCCTGTCACTGTTACGTATCCCACCTAGCCCGTCATTGTTACATACGCCACCAAACCACATCAATATTTCATAAGGATGACAGGGCTGTTGTCAATGTGTTAGATAAGGGATCGTCAGGCGTCTAATTCTACCTCACAGTAAGTAAACTTGTGGGGTGAAAATGTATGCACTGTTATCAACAGCTGTTATTTACCTAAAGAGTTGTGTAAAAGTGTTTTTTTTTAGGTGTGTGTGTGTGTGTGTGTGTGTGTGTGTGTGTGTGAGTGAGAGACATCAAAAGTTGAAGCTGAACTTGAAATGTCTGCAGAAAACATTTGAAACAATCTTTTAATTAAATATGAATTGTAACTTTTTTTATTTAACCAGGTAGGCCAGTTGAGAACAAGTTCTCATTTACAACTGCGACCTGGCCAAGATAAAGCAAAGCAGTGCGACACAGACAACAACACAGAGTTACACTTTGAATAAACAAACGTACAGTCAATTACACAATAGAAAAGTCTATATACAGTGTGTGCAAATGAAGTAAGATTAGGGAGGAAAGGCAATAGCACTGCATGCGCGAGCGTTGCAAAATAAATGTACACATACAGTTGCAGTCGGAAGTTTACATACACCTTAGCCAATTACATTTCAACAATTCCTGACATTTAATCCTGGTAAAAAGTCCCTGTCTTAGGTCAGTCAGGATCACCACTTCATTTTTAGAATGTGAAATGTCAGAATAATAGTAGAGAATTATTTATTTCAGCTGTTATTTATATCACATTCCCAGTGGGTCAGAAGTTTACATACACTCAATTAGTATTTGGTAGCATTGCCTTTACATTGTTTAACTTGGGTCAAACATTTGGGGAGCCTTCCACAAGCTTCCCACAATAAGTTGGGTGAATTTTGGCCCATTCCTCATGACAGAGCTGGTGTAACTGAGTCAAGTTTGTAGGCCTCCTTGCTCGCATACACTTTTTCAGTCCTGCCCACATATTTTCTATGGGATTGCGGTCAGGGCTTTGTGATGGCCACTCCAATACCTTGAATTTGTTGTCCTTAAGCCATTTTGCCACAACTTTGGAAGTGTGCTTGGGGTCATTGTCCATTTGGAAGACCCATTTGCGATCAAGCTTTAACTTCCTGACTGATGTCTTGAAATGTTACGTCAATATATCCACATAATTTTCTTTCCTCATGATGCCATCTCATTTGTGATGTGCACCAGTCCCTCCTGCAGCAAAGCACACTCACAACATGATGCTGCAACCCCCGTGTTTCATGGTGGGGATGGTGTTCTTCGGCTTGCAAGCCTCCCCCTTTTTCCTCCAAACAGATCGATGGTCATTATGGCCAAACAGTTCTATTTTTGTTTCATCAGACCAGAAGACATTTCTCCAAAAAGTATGATCTTTGTCCCCATGTGCAGTTGCAAACCGTAGTCTGCCTTTTTATGACGGATTTGAAGCAGTGGCTTCTTCCTTCCTGAGTGGCCTTTCAGGTTGTGTCGGTATAGGACTCATTTTACTGTGGATGTAGATACTTTTGTACTTGTTTCCTCCAGCATCTTCACAAGGTCCGTTGCTGCTGTTCTGGGATTGATTTGCACTTTTCGCACCAAAGTACGTTCATCTCTAGGAGACAGAACGCGTCTCCTTCCTGAGCGGTATGACGGCTGCGTGGTCCTATGTTGTTTATACACGTGCTTCTACACCTGCATTGCTTGCTGTTTGGGGTTTTAGGCTGGGTTTCTGTACAGCACTTTGAGATATCAGCTGATGTACGAAGGGCTATATAAATAAATTTGATTTGATTTGATTTATACTCGCGTACTATTGTTTGTACAGATGAGCGTGGTACCTTCAGGTGTTTGGAAATTGCTCCCAAGGATGAGCCAGACTTGTGGAGGTCTACCATTTTTTTCTGAGGTCTTGGCTGATTTCTATTGATTTTCCCATGATGCCAAGCAAAGAGGCACTGAGTTTGAAGGTAGGCCTTGAAATACATTGTCACTTTCTGACCTTAGTTCCTTTTGTATGTCTCTATTTGTGTTTGGTCAGGGCGTGAGTTGGGGTGGGCATTCTATTTTTTTCAGTCTGTTTTGTTCTGTGTGTTGTATTTCTATGTGTTTGGCCTGGTATCGTTCCCAATCAGAGGCAGCTGACAAATCGTTGTCTCTGATTGAGAACCATACTTAGGTAGCCTGTTCCCACCTGTGTTTGTGGGTAGTTGTTTTCCGTTTCAGTGCTTGCACCATACGGGACAGTTTCGGTTTTCATTTATTCTTTTGTTGTTTTGTATTTAGTGTTCAGTTGATTAATGGAAATATGAACATGTACCACGCTGCGCTTTGGTCTACTCTTTCTTCCTCCGACGAACATCGTTACATACATCCACATATACACCTCCAATTGACTCAAATGATGTCAATTAGCCTATCAGAAGCTTCTAAAGCCAAGACATCAGTTTCTGGAATTTTCCAAGCTGTTTAGAGGCACAGTCAACTGAGTGTATGTCAACTTCTGGCCCACTGGAATTGTGATACAGTGAATAATAAGTGAAATAATCTGTCTGTAAACTATTGTTGGAAATTTTACTTGTGTCATGCATAAAGTAGATGTCCTAACTGACTTGCCAAAACTATAGTTGTTAACAAGATATTTGTGGAGTGGTTGAAAAACCATTTTTAATGACTCCAGCCTAAGTGTATGTAAACTTCTAACTTCAACTGTAAATGTTATTCAATCATTGCACCCACACTGCTCACGAGCATCAAGTCCCGCCTCTGCCATCTCCTCATTGGTTTTTAGGAGCATATACCCACGTGGGGGATTGAAAGTTGAACTGAGGTCCACAATCCAGTACAGTTGGTGGTGATAATGCACCTTAAAGTTGGTTGCCAACCTCCATATAAAGTCCAAAGAAGAAGAAGAAGCCTGAAGGAGTAGAGATTATTAGAAGCGAACTCGGTTTACCCTTTTATCTGTGGATGAATTGTCGGTGTAGAGGACCTTGTGCATTTCAGGTAAAATAACAACCCAATGTTTATATCCCAGGATCGCTTGTTAAATTGCCATAAATGTTTCATGCTTTTTGACCTGTACTGAAATTAATATAGTTGGTTCAGAGTTTGTTTTGATATTTCAACCTGCGTGTCCTGATCACATCTGGTGTGGGTGGACAAAATCAACATGCGCGCGAGTGGTGTGGTCAGCATGTTAGCTGTGATAGACTGTAACATGTGGACTTTTATCTTCAGACATTGATTACACTGTATGCTACCTTAGAATAGGTTAAACGTTGCATGTTGATATTCAATTAACCCACTTTATGGCAATGACAAAATGATTTATCCTGAAGTGGTCAATCGTTGCTTGGTAATGATTGTTGCAAACAATTTCTCATAAAAAATCTACTGAAATCTGCTGAAATCAATGTTTCTTTTTTATGTGCTCACTCAAACTCTGTGACATAGACAAGTTAAGGTGTGGCAGGTTTTTCATACTCTAATGGGACGTTGCATTGTTTTTGTAATTGCTAAGTATATAGATGGAAATATACTGAACAAACATATAAACACAATATGCTTAACTTGTAACTCAATGAGTTACAGTTCATATATGGATAGTAGTCGATTGAAAAAAATTCATTAGGGCTTAATCTATGCATTTCACAGGACTGGTCACAGGCACAGCCATGGATGGGCCTGGGAGGACATAGGCACACCCACTGGGGAGCCAGGCCCACCCACTGGAGAGCCAGGCCCACCCACTGGGTAGCCAGGCCCACCCACTGGGGAGCCAGGACCAGAAAAGGGCTTTATTAAAGACAGAAATACTCCTCAGTTTCATCAGCTGTCCGGGTGGCTGGTCTCACAGGTGAAGAAGCTGGATGTGGAGGCCCTGGGCTGGCGTGGTTACACGTGGTCTGTGGTTGTGAGACTGGTTGGACGTACTGCCAAATTCTCTAAAAGGACATTGGAGGGGGCTCATGGTAGAGAAATTAACATTAAATTATCTGGTAACAGCTCTGGTGGACATTTCTGCTGTCAGCATGCCAATTGTATGCTCCCTCAAAACTTGAGACATCTGTGGAATTGTGTTGTGTCACAAAACAGCACATTTTAGAGTGGCCTTTTATTGTCCCCAGAACAAGGTGCACCTGTGTAATGATCATGCTGTTTAGTCAGCTTCTTGATATGCCACATCTGTCAGTTTGAAGGATTATCTTAACAAATGAGAAATGCTCACTAACAGGGATGTAAATAAATTGGGGCACAAAATTGGAAATAAATTAGCTTTATTCACGTATGGAAAATGTCTGTATAGACAAGAGAATAGCGTAAAAATTCCATACACAAATAGATGAGTGAAACTACAAAACCTCTTAGATGTAAAATTCCCTAAAGGGGACATGGTTCTGGGTTCTGGTACCGGTTCCGACCAACATTTTTGCTTATAAACCGCTCTGTGGACACTGGGCTTGCATTGGGAAGTAGCCCTGGCTCTCTTCTGAAATCTGACGTGAAATCTGACACCACTTGAAACTGGGATGTCCCTCCTGCCATTTCAATAGTTTTTCCGATGGTCAATTAACTCCTGGCTGAACCGTACATCACACCAACTGACAAAGCACATGCCTGCAATCCTTACATTGTAGCGCAGCAGGAGAGAGTGATTTCCTATAGCACATTTGGAGATCGATTTATAGCCAACTTTATCAATGTAATCTAAAATAATGGGTAGATTTTAAACATAGAACACTTTCTGTTTGTAATAAACTGACAAGATTAATATGAGATGAAAGGCGGGTTCCTAATGAATTTAGGAAGCCAAGCTAGAGGACTGTGTGACGTTCAGCGCAGTGTGGGCAGACATTTTGAACAAGATAGAACTTTAGAAAACATGCAAATGTTTGAGCCAGTTTGCTACAGCTGGAAAAGAATCCTGCAGCAACAGGAAATGTGAATTATTATGTGGATTATAATTAATGGACATTTTTTTGTAGTGATTGATACATTTTTCATCAGGGCAAATCAAGTGTTATATTTTAAAGTGAAAATTAGAAAGCCTTTTTTAAACCCTGAAAACACTATACGTTTGAAATTTCCTACCCGCGCAGGAAACATCTCAGCAACAAAAGAGGGATCAAGTTAAAATCCTACATGTGTGGGGAGGTGATGAGGCGTTTGCTCACTCTCTGACTCTGTCTGAAGCTCTTTTTCTCTTTTTTTCCCTTTTCTTTTTCTCTCAATCTTTGTCTCCGTCTTTTAATCAGACTTTCTCATCAGCTCTAGTTTTCCCCTCACAGTGGGTTTCTGGCCATTTCTTCTCCTTTGGTCCTTTGTCCAGTTAGAACTCAGCAGGAGAGGGCCACCGGGGACACACGCATGCACACACACTTCCTCATCTATCTCTAAATAACACACAATAACAGTGCTATCAGATAATATATCTGAAACAGTTTGGCTTTGAGACAGAGCGATATATGTGTTTTGGCAAAGGATAACAAACATCCAGCACTTCCTCAGCCTCAAGTCGATAAGCTATAGTGCCTAAGGCAGAGGACTTAACCGCTTTTGAGCTCAACTCTGACTTTTCCACCTTACTAAAGCACCTTACTTTCAAAATTCTAAACTGATGTTTGTCTTAAGGACCTTCCTCCCTGCCGTTTGACTTTTGATAGTTTTCGAGATTCCTAAGGGTCGGTGCACTTCATGTCATCATCAAGGGGGCCTTATTTGTATAGCTCAGGGCAGACGTAAACATCGGTGCTCATCATGCACCCGTGTGTCACGACCGATCCGAGGCGGCCCTGTCAGCGAGAAGCCAAACACTAAATAATTTCCTTCATTGACTTTCCTGGCCCCCATTGCTCCCTTCAGAGCCAAAATTAGATGTCTTGGAAACAGTCTTTTGGGGGTAATGTTTGAGAGGCCTGGTGAGGCTACACACAGGGTATGTCCAAAATGGCACCCTATTCCTTCTATAGGGCACTACTTTTGAACATTGTCTATTGACTATTTCTTATGGGCTCTGGTCAAACGTAGTGCACTATACAGGGCATTTCGGATACAGACACAGTTCCCCAAGCGTGACTGTGGGAATAACTGGGTCAACCACTTGTCCAACATCTTTTGGCGAGGGGTGGCAGTTTGCGGTGTTTGTCATGTGAGGTCTTGCGGGTGATTTCCTAAGTGGTGTCACACAGACAACCCCTGAGGCACTTGGGTCTGACAGAGAAAGTGTTGTCTGAGAAAACAGAATGTAGAGAATATGGAATGAAGAGAATACGGAATGTAGAGAATACGGAATGTAGAGAATACGGAATGTAGAGAATACGGAATGTTGAGAATACAGAATGTAGAGAATACAGAATGTAGAGAATGCGGAAGGTTGAGAATACAGAATGTAGAGAATGTGGATGGTTGAGAATACAGAATGTAGAGGATACAGAATGTAGAGAATGCGGAAAGGTTGAGAATACAGAATGTAGAGAATACAGAATGTAGTGAATACAGAATGTAGAGAATATGGAATGAAGAGAATACGGAATGTAGAGAATACGGAATGTAGAGAATACGGAATGTAGAGAATACGGAATGTAGAGAATACGGAATGTTGAGAATACAGAATGTAGAGAATACAGAATGTAGAGAATGCGGAAGGTTGAGAATACAGAATGTAGAGAATGTGGATGGTTGAGAATACGGAATGTAGAGGATACAGAATGTAGAGAATGTGGAAGGTTGAGAATACAGAATGTAGAGAATACAGAATGTAGTGAATACAGAATGTAGAGAATACAGAATGTGGAGAATGCGGAAGGTTGAGAATACAGAATGTAGAGAATACAGAATGTAGAGAATGCGGAAGGTTGAGAATACAGAATGTAGAGAATACAGAATGTAGAGAATACAGAATGTAGAGAATACAGAATGTAGAGAATACAGAATGCATTTAGCATTTTGCAGAAACATAAAAATATGACCCATATAAACGGATTACAAGCTGCAATAAGCACTTCTCCAGGGTGTGTGGGATGTGTTCTTGTTTTGCATTGGCTGTGTGTGTGTGTATCCTTCTGATGGAGAAGATTGCATTATATTGGATTGTCATCCTGTTGTGGGGGCAGATGCTGAATTTATAGGTGTAATCATTTTGGGAAATCAGCGGATATGAGATGAGACTTGGATGTCTACAGCAACTTCCCTTCAAATATGTCTGCTGTGTACACTTTTTTTGGCATAAAAACAACAACATTTAAGTAAACTCCATCTGGTGAGAATTGGAATTGTATAAGAGCTACGCGGTAAACCTGTAAGGGAAATAATGAACACGGTGTTGTTTTACTAACTTGAATGCAAGACTGGGTTTCTTTGAACGACAATGTGGGGGGAAAAAAATTATGTTATGTGTCTCTGGCAAGTTGGCATCACTTTCCAAGCACACACTCATATTTCTATATTCATAGTTTGTTCAGTGTGAAACGGCGAGTTGAAGCTTAATTAGGTGACATTCTGCCCAAACATCCACACTCATGGTGAGTGTGTATGTTAACTCCCCATAGAGTAGAGGCAAAGACTTGGCAGTAGCCCGTAATGTTTTATCTGTCTGGGAGATTAAAGCCTTTCAAAACTTCCCGTATGGGGCGCAGCCGGGGTCTAAACTGAGACCCATGCAGTTTGTTCCTCGTCCAAGTTTGAGTCTGGCCCAACACACACACACACACACACACACACACACACACACACACACACACACACACACACACACACACACACACACACACACACACACACACACACACACACACACACACACACACACACACACACACACACACACACACACACACACACACTTCCTCCCCCCTCCAACACATATATACACTGTCTAAAGCAGATCCTTGCAAATCCAGAATTCAGAGAGCCAACCTGGCTTAGAATCCTTGTAAGGACACTAGCCGTTTCAATAGGCTGGAAAAGACACTCAAATGGCACGTTCTGAAGCGAGAGTCCAATTTAAATATTCCTCATGCCAAGTGTGGTTTTGTTCATTGCTTTGTAGGTCACATGTTTGCGTGACTTATCCCCAGACAACAGTATTACTCATCCATGTTGAAATGAAGTCCATTTACTTTGAACTTGAGTGGGTGGCACATGGCTGGCCAAGCTAGTGTGCTATTTTCAGTGCCATTTGTGTAATGCTCCTCCATGTTTGATTTGAAAAACATTAAGTTATATTAAGGCCCCTAGGTTAAGGCTGCATCTACGTATATACACATCTGGCCCTGGTCTGGTACGGTAGAGAAGGGTTGTCAATGTAGAAGAGAATTTGATCTCAATGACTTGCAATTGGCAGGTCAAGTAAAGGTTAATTATTAGCAAGTAGCATGACATCTCATGTGCATTTCAAGTGACCAAATTGGATTTGTGTGTGTTCAGACAGCAGTAATTTGCTGACATGGCTATGCTAGTTGTCATAGTAGCAAGGGGTGTAAGCTGATTGGTGGTGGTGCTCCTTCTTCCTATCACTCAGAAGTTATGGAGCAAGCTAAGGTGACAACGATGCCTGCCATGGACCATTCCCAGTTGCTTTCAATGTTCACAATCGTGGTGTAAGAACATTTTTAACGCCTCAAAGGAAAAAATGATCCAACTTTTGAAACGAGTCTAGCCACAGCAGTCAACTAGCTAGCTAGGTAGATTTCTAGCACGTTTACTCATTTGTTTGTGAACAATTACCAAGCTAGTTAGCTACCATATGTTCTTGTCAAACTGTCAACAGAGTAGCTAGGAAGCAACAACATATGCCAAATAACAGTCTAAAAACCACTTAAGGGCAAATAAATCAGATTTGACCGTACAGACACAAGTCGCACGGCCAGGAATAGGATTTGTAGGCTTCAATCCACTTATAAATGTGGTTTGAAATGTGGATTGAAATATCCAGTTCCATGTGATTTTTGTCTGTCTACAGGAAAAAGAACAGATTTGAATCGGATATGCAAAAAAAAAGAAAAATATTTTTGTCACTTCAAACTGCCAATGTGAACAAGGCTTAAAGAGCCACTGAACACATCGATTGACATTCTTCCTAGTCTGTTGTTTATTCGAAAAACTAGATTTCAGTCTTGGAGGTGTGTTTCCTGACCGATTCCACATTTGGTTAAAAATGTTTGTCCCCCATAAGACACTGTGGACATGGAAGCCTATTTCACTTCCTCAAAATCCCCAAAATGAATCTAAGATAACTCAAGAAATCTGTAATGAATTTTTACGTTTTGGCCGAGAATGTTTTAGATGCCCAATTTGACATCTAACTAAGGTGTTAGGTGCAGTATTTCTCAAGTAAAAAATAAATAGCAGTAGGAGCTGCTGGGCAGGTCTGTCTCACTGTCCATGCTATTGGATAGAGAGCAATCACTGCAGCTATTCCCCCGATGTTAGTGGGCAAACGGACATCGTCAAATCAAAACCCAACCTTAATTTAACCTGTGTGACTCATGGAAATTGATTTCATGACCATTTATCCTATTTACACTTTACTCAAATTTGACACAAGAATAACTGTTTCTGACTCTCGAAGGCACGGGTCGTTTTCAAAGGGATTTGTTGCTTTCTGGCAGTCACTCTTTAAGAGACCCAGAGTAAGAGGATTGGTTGAAGGGTGTTTGTGTGAGAGAGAGAGAGAGAGAGAGAGAGAGAGAGAGAGAGAGAGAGAGAGAGAGAGAGAGAGTAAAAAATAAATACAGATAGCAAGAGGGTGTGTGTAAGATATTGTTTGTGTGTTTGTAGTATGTTTCAGAGAGACAGTAGCGCAGGTGAGACAGAGGGACAGAATGAGAGAAAGTGCAAGTCAAGGACAGAGAATGTGTGAGCTCTGTAATTGCAAGGGTGTGCAAAACAAGGGTGTGCAAAACAAGGGTGTGCAAAACAATTTAAAGACACACTTGTTCATACGCTGGCAGATCGCTCAAGATTGACTTCGTAACTAGTCTGTCCATGTCCTGAGGACATCGGGCAATGCCTTTAAGAGCGGCCAGTAGGGGAAACAGTGAGCGCCACTGCCATGAAGGGCTCTATTTTTGGCTGCGGTTAATGGCGGTGCTAGTCTCAAACGGAAATTAGTTTGCAGTTTCACCATGTAAAAACTGGCGCACTGGCATTTTCCAGCCCTAATGCCAGGTTCAGCAAATTACTTGTCTTATATCAGCTCGCTGTGCTCAGATGAGCGGGGTAGAAATATTTGAGGTGTGACCTTAAAAAACTGATCCAAAGTGCTAATTTTAGGCAGCACTGAAAGGGATATTTAAGACCAACCAATAGCTAGATTTAGCAGAAACGCAGTTGGTTATGGCATGAATTTTGACAGTGGAAATGTAGCCTATCCAGCTGTGATGCACACTGCCCATATGTGCATGGAACAAGAGTATGTAAGCTTGTTTTTTTGTCTGCAAGTAGTTAAGACTGTCATCAAAGGTTAGTGATTAATTTTATCTCTAATTGTGCTTTTTGTGACTCCTCTCTTTGGCTGGAAAAAATGGCTGTGTTTTTCTGTGAGTTGGTGGTGACCTGACATAATCGTTTGTGGTGCTTTCGCTGTAAAGCATATCTGAAATCGGACACTGTGGTGGGATTAACAACAAGATTACCTTTAAAACGGTATAAGATACATGTATGTTTGAGGAATTTTAATTATGAGATTTCTGTTGTTTTGAATTTGGCGCCCTGCACTTTCACTGGCTGTTGTCATATCATCCCGTTAACGGGATTGCAGCCCTAAGAAGTTATAAGACCATTACATCTCCTTAAAATATACACCCTCAGGAGAATATGGAAATTTTTAAAAACATTTTTTGACAAGCGAGCAAATAGATATGGTAATTTCAAATGTTTCATACATTCATAGAATGTTTGGGAATAATATCGAGTCAGGTATTTGTGAAAATCCTATAGTAATATGAGTGGGAAAGCTTCCATGAAACAGCGTTAAATAAAAACGAATAAAAACTGGTCAGTCTTGTTCATACAGTAGCTCAATGGCCCAGACTCTAAACAGACCGTTGGGCACACGGTCAAATACAGGATGGTGTGAAGGTAATTATACAGGTTTATATATGGTCAAATCACAACTGAAAAAACCTGTCTGCAACTCCATGTTTTGTGTATTTCACTCAATGCAGAGTTACGAGCAAATTAGTAAAGTTAGGGTTTGGTCCATCAGTTAGTAATGATGTACATCACACACCGCACAGCGTTTGTGAATTAGAGACTGAATATTGTGATGGATTCACCAAGGTGACCTTCTGCTCTATTGATTTCACCTATTCACATCTTCCAGATCTGTGAAAATTGACGGAGTGTTGGAGCTAGAGGAGGTGCCCTCCACCTGTTACACATTACACACACAGCGGTTTAACCACCACCACACGGGTGGCCAATTATTTGCCTGAAGGACCCTCTCTGCGCTACTAAGGTTGACTGACTCATCCATCAATCAGGCAAACAGTCCCCAAAAGGCCAAAGTAAGCTCGTAAAGTCTGCATAGTGTACTATTATTAACTCCCCTGTCCCCAGCCTCATATTCTTTACCATTATTAGCTCTGCTGTCTAGGGTGGATTGACCATCGCGCAATTCTGGCAAATGCCAGATGGGCTGGACAATTATTTTTTTGGGGGTGGGCTGGTCGAAATGGACACACAAAAACATTTTTCTTACATAAAAATAAAACAATAAGTAAGATGACATGGCCAGTGGCCCATGGGCCTTTAAAAAATATTTTTGTGCAATTTCTCTGGTATACTAATCTATAATGAGATTCTGGCTGATCAGTTGGCGACGGCCAAGATCATGGATCATAAAAAATGAAAAAGGTGCATACAAACGTAGAGAGACCACATTCTACATTTATTACCTCACTCATCACTTCCTAATGTTTGGGGTGGCTCATACCATGACTTGTTCAAACATTAAAGTACATTATCGTCATGATTCCTGTAATGAAAGTGTCTGCCCTGCCACTGTGCTTGTGGCCTTGCTGGGGCATGCTGCTGTGATGAGAGAGCCACTCTTCTCTCCCCTATCAGCTCGAGAGAAAAATGCATTCTGATCGTATAACATTTCAAAATCAAATTGCAGGAAAACCACAGCTTCGGAAACTTTGTCCCCATATCCATGACAAAGAGAGGAAGGTCTCAGCTTTCTGTAGGTATACTTTTAATTCTCACATCTCAATATTCAGCTCAATGGCAACTATTTTACAACCAATATATTTGATTTGGCTTTGAGATCCGGAGCAGTGCGCGCGAAATGCACACCGGATAATGCGAGGGCTTAAGTCTATAAGTCTATAGGGTGTACTGTTGAATACATGGCTACTAGCAGGTTGTATTATATTTAGAGTGTGTATTATACTTAGAGTTAATGATCAAATTATTGTGTTTTGTGGTTCCACTTCCTCAGATGTTGAACTCCAAATGAATTAGCCTATGATATCACTAACAAATTGCTGTATATTTACAGCAACAATTATAGAGTTAGCTACTGTAATTATATATTACAGTACATTACTGTAAAAAACTATGGATTATGGGATCTCAATAGCATTTTCCTACACTGCGGTACAATTACAGCAATTACAGTAAAGTACTGTATTACCTGTTTTGCTGTATATTTACAATAGCATACTGTGAATTATGGTGCATTGTGGGAAAGATGTGGCTGCGATAGAATATCTGATTCATTAACATATTTTGATGCATGCCTTGTAAGAAGCTATATTTGTTGCACCCATTACTGAGAATGCTGTACCCCACAGAATACAGTACCATACCATATTGTTGTTTTTTGTCCTGTGAATGTACAGTAACATATTGCCTACTGTGCTGCCAGTGATTTACTATAATTCAGTACCATCCCACAGAACACAGTACAATGCTGTATTTTGGGGATCTAAAATCCTTGTCCTGTAAATCTACAATAATTTACTGGCTACTGTGCTGCCAGTAATTTATTATAATGTAGTACCACCCCACAGAATACAGTACCAAACTGTAATTTTGGGGTGCCCTTCTGTGGGTGCATGGTATTGTTTTGGGTCATTAACACATTTTGAGGCGTGCCTTGTAAGAGGCCTACTTGTTGTACCCGTTAGTGAGAGTGCTGTACCAACTTAAGTGATGTTGTAAGGTTCCGTATTTAATTTCTTAGTCAACCTTGTGTTCTGTTTCGTTGTGTTCTTGAACGTAGCCCTGTTTCTTTGTGTTCTTGAACGTAGCCCTGTCTTTCATTTTTGTTCATTGATTTCACCTGTGTTAGTTACTCACCTGGTCTCATCAGCTCCTTATTTAGTTCAGTTCATTCTGTTTGTGCCTTTGTGGTATTGTTCATTTTGACTCTCTAAGCCTTTTCCTCGCTCGTTTGTGAAAACCACTTATAGCCTTCAGTCTTAGTTTTGATTCACCTGCCTGTTTGCCTACCTGTGCGTGACCATTGCCTGCCTGTGACCACGATTCCTGCCTTCTGTGAAGGCGAAATAAACACCTGCCACGCTCTGCGTGTGAATGTACACCTTTTTCTCCCTGAGTATTCATTAGATGTGTGGTAGTAGTTCCCTTACAATTAAATCTATATTGGGGACAGACTAGACTGGCAGTATGTCTCTTAATGGTTGAGTGTTTAGCCATGTTATTTTTCTGTTTTTCCCTGTAGTCACTGCCAGTTTCAAAGCTTTTGTTAAGGCCTCTACAAGTGCACGTGATTTAAAACACCAAATATGAATTGTTATGCTTATATATATAATACATTCACTGTTAGCAACTGCTGTCATTTTATTACAGTACTTTGTTAAATTGTATTGTTGTATACATTGAGTACACCAACATGAGGAACACCTACACTCAGTGTATTTAGCATTTCTGTGAAATATGTTGCATTGTGGACACATTTAGTTGTAGAGGAAAGAATCGCTGGCTTATTAACATATTGAGGCTTGCTTTGTAAGTGGCTATATTTGTTGCACCCATTAGTAGCAATGCCGTCCCAATTAACCTGACATGTGGTAGTAGTGCCCTAACAATTTAATATAGGGAACAGATCAGAGTGACAACTGGTCTTAAACCACTAACAGTGGAATTTTAAGCTGAGTCCTTTTCGTCTGTTTTGCCCTGCAATCAAGGTCACTTTAGAAGCTTTTCTTCAGGGCTATAGAATTGCGAGTGATAGAAAAACACCAAATATTCATAAAGAAGTTATATAAAAAATACATTAATACCATGTAATTACAGTAACATACCAACAGGATTACAGTAGCATTTACTTTTTTACAGTAAGGTAGGCTAATTTTACAGTACTGTGCTATTGCTCTGAATGTTCCAGTGACCTGCAGGAATCTACATTAACATTCATTGCACTAGCCAGAGAGGGGAAAATATATATACAAAAGGTATAGCATTACAAATGTTAGATATTTTGAAGACCAATGTATCCTGAAGTACAACGACATTCCCAGGTTACAGAAACGTTTCACTTCCCATGACATGTTTTTTCATCAACATTAGATGAATGCACTGTCTTTAAGTTGCTCTGGACGAGAGCTACTAAATGACCAAAATGTAAATGTAAAAAAATGAACATTTGCAAAGCACTCTGTTGGTTATTATTCTAATGAGCTCCGCCCTCAAAATATTTGAGTTTTGATCCAATTTGTCCTTGTTTGGGAGCAGAGTTCATTGCAATAATACCCAGCCATTTTTAAATTGTCACTTCCTTTTTGATCATTAGCAGACGCTCATATCCAAAGCGGCGTACGGTCAGTGTATTGAACTAAGTTAAACAAGAATATGCTACAGTCATAGCGAGTAAAAATGTTCTTGCCTTTACCGAGAATGTTGCAGTTAAGCGGGCTACTTGGAAGTAAAAAATGTGTATTAGAAAATAGAAAGTACATGCATTCCAATTAAACTGTTACAAAATAGACTAAGTGTATTGTAGGTCAGACCAGCGAAACAAAAATGACAAAATAGGTACTGAAAAACCTGCAGTATATCAAATATATGTAACAGAATTGTAGGCACAAGCTACCTGCACTCAGAATATAAAACAGTTAACTAACCACTTTGCTTCCAGTCATGCACGGTACATTCTAGAAGTATAACATGTTACTTTAGTCAGGTGTTCCAGATATATGCTGTTAATTTGTGCAACTGTGAAGTGTCACGAACCGGCTCGAAGTTCGTAACAAAGAGGGAGACAACGTGGAGATAAGGAATAACAAAATATATTTATTAACTAAAGTAAACTAAATACAATTAACAATGGTGTGTGTAGTCAGTAATCAGTAGTGTAAGGGAGTGGTCGCGTGCATAAATGTGATAATGAGGGGTGTTGAAAAGTGCCAACACAAATAAACAAAACAGCCACAAGAATGCCACAACCAAAATCCATCGGTGTGTCTGCATGGAGAGAGTCTCCTCAATGAATGGGGAAGAGGTGTATTTATCCTGGGACACACCAGTGCCCAGGTGTGTCCCATTTCGCTGCCGACCCTCCCGGGTTCCGACCACCAGCATCCTATTAAGGAAATCAAGAGCAAAGAGAAAGAACTCGGCAGACAGAGTGGGAGGGTCGTCACAAAAGGTCCTGTAAATCTAGAGTAATTTACTGGCTTCTGTGCTGCCAGTAATTTACTGCAAAAAACTATTCATTATTTTTAATTTTTTTGCAGGACATTATGAAGTCCTAATTTGACTAGGGTGAAAAGAAGTCCCCGATTTCCGGATACAAACATGATTTCAGTGGCCTGTCCCCGGCTAGAGCTGCTCCCGAAATGGTCCCCGATTAGCCCTCAGAAAGAAAGAAAAAGGCACTCTGAAGTTAAATTGAGGCCGAGAATTCAACAATCAAACGCTGTATCGAATCAGATTTGCACGTACAAATGATGTCTGTAACTGTACCAAACTCGTTTTCTCCCTCGATATCCCTACAGACCTTTTGTGAGAACGTTTGATCTGTGATACATTGTAACCACCTCGTGAACAACCTCGTCAACTCCCCTGTCCCTTTCAGCATTGAATACGCTTGATACATACAGAGGTGGTGACATTGTTTCTGGGGCTCTGTTTCTGATAAAAGGAGGAACAAAAGGTATATTCAATTGTGCTGAGAAAGAGGAGGGAGATACTATTAAAAAAACGAAATCTGGGAGGGTGTTCAGTGCAATTCAGAAAGTATTCAGACCCCTTGACTTTTTCCATATTTTGTTACGTTACAGCCTTATTCTAAAATGTAATTTAAATTGTATTTCCCTTATCAACATTCACACAATACCCCAATGACAAAGGAAAAACAAATTCATTCAAAATAAAAAACTGAAATATCACATTTACATAAGTATTCAGACCCTTTACTCAGTACTTTGTTGAAGCAACTTTGGCAGTGATTAAAACCTCAAGTCTTCTTAGGTAGGACGCTACAAGCTTGGAACACCTGTATTTGGGGAGTTCTCCCATTCTTCTCTGCAATCCTCTTAAACTCTGTCATGTTGGATAAGGAGCGTTGCTGCACGGATATTTTCAGGTCTCTCCAAATATGTTTTATTGGGCTCAAGTCCGGGCTCTGGCTGGGCCACCCAAGGACATTCAGATACTTGTCCTGAAGCCACTCCTGGGTTGTCTTGGCCGTGTGCTTAGGATCCTTGTCCTCTTGGAAGGTGAACCTTCGCCCCAGTCTGAGGTCCTGAGTGCTCTGGAGCAGGTTTTCATCAAGGATCTCTCTGTACTTTGCTCTGTTCACCTTTCCCTCGATCCTGACTAGTCTCCCAGTCTCTGCTGCTGAAAAAAGTCCCCACAGCATGATGCTGCCACCACCATGCTTCACCGTAGGGATGGTGCCAGGTTTCCTCCAGGCGTGATGCTTGGCATTCAGGCCAAAGAGTTCAGTCTTGGTTAAATCATACCAGAGAATCTTGTTTCTCATCGTCTTTCCTTTAGGTGCCTTGTGGCAAACTCCGAGCGGGCTGTCATGTGCCTTTTATGGAGGAGTGGCTTTCATCTGGCCACTCTACCATAAAGTCCTAATTGGTGGAGAGCTGCAGAGATGGATGTCCCTCTGGAAGGTTCTCCCATCTCCACAGAGGAACTCGGGAGCTCTGTCAGAGTGACCATCGAGTTCTTGGTCACCTTCCTGACCAAGGCCCTTCTCCCCCGATTGCTCAGTTTGGATGGGTGGCCAGCTCTAGGAAGAGTCTTGGTGGTTCCAAACTTCCATTTAAGAACGATGGAAGCCACTGTGTTTTTGGGGACCTTCAATGCTGCAGAAATGTCTTGGTACACTACCCCGGATCTGTGCCTCGACACAATCCTGTCTCGGAGCTCTACAGAACTACTTCAAACTCATGGCTGGTTATTTTTTCTTTCTGACATGCACCGTCAACTGTGGGACCTAAAATAGACAGGTGTGTGCTTTTCCAAATCATTACCAATCAATTGAATTTACCACAGGTGGAATCAAGTTGTAGACACATCTCAATGATGATCAATGGAAGCAGGATGTACCTGAGCTCAATTTCGAGTCTCATAGCAAAGGGTCTGAATTCTAATGTAAATAAGGTATTTCGGTTTAGTTTTTTATACATTTGCAAAAATGTCTAAACTTGTTTTTGCTTTGTTTTTATGGGGTATTGTGTGTAGATTAATGAGGAAAAACATGAATTAATTTTAGATTAAGGCTGTAGCGTTACAAAATGTGGAAAAACTCAACTGGTCTGAATACTTTCCGAATGCATCGTATGTGCGTGGGCGCTCTGTGGGCTTGTGTGTGTGTGTGTGTGTGTCTATACAGTAAAGTAGACTATTCCGACTGAGTGTAATTCAGAAAACATAGGCTGAAAGACTAACAAGCAGTGAGCATGTTACCAGTGTTATATACCGGAGTCATTCAAAATTGCTCAGCCGAGCTGAGAGCGAATTGAGACCCTCCGGGCCTTGTTTCAGGAAAGGAAACAAAAAAAGCTTTTAGCTTTAACCTGGGTTGAATCCATTAGGGCACACCATAGCAAAATGTTTTACAACAAGAAACAAAAATGAGTGTTTCTTATTGGACAAGGTCACATAGCACCTCCCAGTTTCAGACTGTTTGCTTCCGTTTCACGTCTCGTGAATACGACCCTGTTGTAGGACAAATCTGGGAATTTATACAAGCACCGAACACCGACTGATTCGAAAGCAAGACAAGTGTCCTAAGTGAATTAATTTAATGTCTTTCCTTTCATCTGTCCTTTATTCCTCTGATTTTCAGACAGGGCCTTTTGTGTTGCGCTTAATGACTTTCTGCTTCGTTTGGGGCCTGGCTATCGCATCCTTGAGAGAGCGGTGAATCAGCGATAAGAGTAAGCAGATGCTCGTTGATAAGGTGATGCCAGAATGAAAGAAACACGTATCGTGATGTGTCTTTTGCGCTCTCTCAATCTCCCTTTCCCACCTTCTCTCTCGCGTTTCAGCAATATTAGATTAATTGACACGGAGCACAGAGACACAGAGAGAGAGAGAGAGAGAAATGTCCCCGGTGAGTAAAATTTCCCTTACAGGCAGAGAGTGACAGAAAGAGGGAGGTAGAGAAAGAGACAGGGAAAGGGAGAAAGAGAGAGGTGCCCAGAGCGAGGGTAGAGGTCATCGAAGTCTCATGCAGCCTAAAGTGCACGTCTGCAGTCTGCCCTGCCTGACACAATGTTCTCTTGTCTATTTCATTTAATGTTTTCAAATGAATTATCCACATTAACATTTTAATGAGAAATCCCTAATGTGTCTCTTTTTCTAGCACATATAAAGTAAATGTAGCACTTTGTCAGTGTACTAGTGAGGTTAGCTTCGTACCCTATAACGACAGGGACACGACCAGAACCACATCAGCACTTGCTGGGGTTGAATCACCAGCGTACGGGTAGCGAAATCCGCAGTAGTTGGCTAAATCACGGAAAAACAACTCCAGTTCCGGTACTGTTGGTTGTCATCGATTGTCAATCACAGGTCCCCTGCAGGTCCACATCTGTCACTAATTTTAAAAATCAACTACAAAAAAACTAAGAATCTACACTTCTGTCAACCTATGGCCTTCTGAGCCTCAGCTCTGCTGATGTTGTTGGAGCTGAGTCTCCATTGTTGTCACTCACTCACCCACTAACACACTCTCTCGCTTGCTCGCCCGCTCACCTCCAGCTGTTCTCCGCCATGTTGTCTGAGGCCTACACGCCTACACTTGTCACACCAGTTACACGACCCAAACTGTGAAAAATTTCAAATGAAAGACTAGAGCCTGTACCAGAGGCCTAGTCTGTTCCTATTAATCCTGTATCCGGGCTCAGTAAGTAGACATGGACTCAGGTGTATGTGAGCTGTGTGACAAATACATGACAGATGCTATGCGTGTCGAAGTAGGCTTATGGCTTATAATAATGGATGAAATGGAGTGAATGGAAAGGTATCAAACACAAACACCATTCAATTGATTCCGTTCCAGCCATTACTATGAGCCCATCCTCCCCAATTAAGGTGCCACGAACCTCCTGTGATGTGTGCTTAAGTGAGTGTATGGGCACAGTGTTCGCCTCTGGTCCACGGCCTACCACAAACCCATTGGGTATATCCACATGGTTATAGAGGCCTAATGGGGCTTTAACTTCTTTGGGACTTGGGGGCAGTATTGAGTAGCTTGGATTAAAAGGTGCCCAGAGTAAACTGCCTGCTACTCAGGCCTAACATATTTGGATAGAAAACACTGAAGTTTCTTAAACTCTTTGAATGATGTCTGTGAGTATAACAGAACTCATATGGCAGGCAAAAACCTGAGAAAAAAATTCGACCAGGAAGTGGGAAATCTGAGGTTTGTAGTTTTTCAAGTCATTGCCTATCGAATATACAGTGTCTATGGGGTCATATTGCACTTTCTAAGGCTTCCACTAGACGTCAACAGTCTTTAGAACCTTTTTTGAGGCTTCTACTATGAAGGGGGAGAGAAAGAGAGCTGTTTCAACCAGGTGTCTGGCATGAGCTGATCACGCTCGCTCCTGTGAGAGGTAGCTGCGTTCCAATGCATTTCTAAAGACAAAGGAATTTTCCGGTTGGAACATCATTGAAGATTTATGATTGATTCTATACATCGTTTGACATGTTTCTACGGACTGTAACGGAACTTTTGACTTTTCGTCTGGACATAGTGATCGCGCCTCATGAATTTGGATTTGTGAACTAAATGCGCGAACAACAAGGAGGTATTTGGACATAAATGATGGACAAAACAAACATTTATTGTGGAACTGGGATTCCTGGGAGTGCATTCTGATGAAGATCATCAAAGGTAAGTGAATATTTATAATGCTGTTTCTGATTTCTGTTGACTCCACAACATGGCGGGTATCTGTATGGCTTGTTTTTGTGTCTGAGCGCTGTACTCAGATTATTGCATGGTGTGCTTTTTCCATAAAGATTTCTTGAAATCTGACACAGTGGTTGCATTAAGGAGAGGTGGATCTAAAATTCCATGCATAACACTTGTATCTTTTAGCAATGTTTATTATGAGTATTTCTGTAAATTGATGTGGCTCTCTGCAAAATCATCGGATATTTTGGAACTACTGAACATAATGTACCAGTGTAAACTGAGATTTTTGGATATAAATATTAACTTTATCGAACAAAACATACCTGTATTGTGTAACATGAGGTCCTATGAGTGTCATCTGATGAAGATCATACAAGGTTAGTGATTAACTTTCTCTATTTCTGCTTTTTGTGACTCCTCTCCTTGGCTGGAAAAATATCTGTGTTTTCCAGGTGCTCTCCTAACATAATCGTTTGGTGTGCTTTACTCGTAAAGCCTTTTTGAAATTGGACACTGTGGCTGGATTTACAACAAGTTTATCTTTATAATGGTGTAAAATACTTGTATGTTTGAGGAATTTTAATTATGGGATTTCTGTTGTTTTGAATTTGGCGCCCTGCAATTTCACTGGCTGTTGGTGAGGTGGGACGCTACCGTCCCACATATCCCAGAGAAGTTAACATCAGGTGACAGAGCTGCCACTCCAGATCGGGACTTGGACATGTAAGACTTTTTCAGAGTTAGGTTGCGTAGGAATGCAAAATTAATAATTGTAATAATTAGGTAGGTGCTTACATTTGTCTTCTTTTACACATGTACTATACATGTGTAAATTGGAAATGTGCTTTCTGCATATCCCACTTCCCCTGAGACACTCTCGGAGAAGGGGATCATGGCTAGGGATCAGCCATTACTGACAGCGACCTTGGAGTGCTCAAGGGCACAGTCAACAGATTTTTCACCTAGTCATCTCGGGGATTCGAAACAGTGAACTTTTTGTCAACAGTGTTGGGGAGAAGTAAACTAAATCAACTAGTAATTAAACCACAATTAGAATCTCTCCACAGCCTCATAGAGGATCTAGATACTTTTTCTAACATCTCTGGATTAAATGATGATAAAAAATGAAACTTTTACATTACCGTGCAGTTTACTATTAAAATGGTCTGATGGGGATGTGGACATACTTGGTATACAAATCCCCCCCAAAAAGAAATGATCTCACTCCACTACATTTTTATAGAAGGTTAGAAAAAATTGATAATATCTTGCTACCATGGAAAGGAAAATACCTGTCTGTTTATGGAAAAATCACACTGATGAACTTTTTTTGTCATATCACAGTTGACCTATTTGCTTATGGTTTTGCCTACACCTAGTGACCCGCTTTTTAAATTATATGAACAAAAAATATTCCGTTTTATTTGGAATGGCAAGCCAGACAAAATTAAAAGGGTCAATTTATATAACGAATATGAATTTGGAAGGTAGAAATGAAAAGATCACATTGCCGAACACACAGAACAGAAGCAGATCAACCGCCAAATGCATTTCCTTCACCCACCCCTCGATGTGTATTATATATTATATATATATACTATGGGTCCCCCGTAGTGACCATATTCCCAAGCATCTCCATGCAGTCAGACCTTTGATTTTGTGCCACCAGGGCCACAATAATACTGAATGTCCGAATGTGACCCCCCCCCCCCCCCCATGGGTTACTGCAGCTAGTGTTGCCAGCATTGCCACTGCCTGGGTGGGGGCACCCCACCGGAATCCCCACCGGCTAGGTACAAGGTTCTCATTAGCAGCTTTGAGAATGTCCTCGTATACTTCCTTGTAAAATGGATGGTGTTACGAGATAAATGGGAGGGGTTGAATGGAGCTGAAGGGTGGGACTAATAACAACAAGATAACAAATGTAGAACATACGGGGTCTGTAAAATGTATATAGGTTCAGAAATGTTGTCAAATAGCACAGTTACAAATAGAAATCAAACTGGATGGACATCAGAAATGGAGGAAGGCCAGGACTAAAAACAAACAAAATATAACTATTGTAAAATAGATTGTGTCTGTAAAATGTGTATAGTATGTATAAACTGAAGGAAAAGCTTATGTGTTATTGTTTATTAGTTTACTGTAATTGGGGGAGGGGTGGTAGGGTTTGGAGGGAATTAAAAAGGTATATTCTTAAAAAGTGTGTATGTATGTGTGTATGTATGTATATAGATAGATATATAGATATTTACCCCATAAATATATGGGGATTGGAAATGATGCAGACAATTACATCGATGGAAGCAACAATCAATGTGCAATATTAAAGATGATCCACCCCCTAAAAAATACAAAATAAACAATAAATGTAATTAAACAACAATTTGCAGTAGCTTGATGGTAGTTCAACTAAATGGCATAGTTAATTACTGTTTTGCCATGTAACAGTGGAGCTAACTACTGGAACTACACGATACTTATTTGCAAAACGAAGAGAAAATATGGGTGAAGTAGCTAAACATTTCCTTTCTTTTTTGACATCAGACCTTTCTTATTCTCCCTTGAAACGTAATGTTTGGGTTTACTATCATTTAAACAAAGAACATTTGAGTCCATTTCGGATTTTGATATGATAATTTCATTAAGTAGTTTGGATGTAGTGAACTACTTTTTCCAAAGTAAACTATATTTTTCTTAAGGGTAAAGTGTACCTTATATTCTTCAAGTGTGAAGTAATTGGTAGCGTGACCAGCTCATTGATGCCAGACGTCAGAAGGTGCTCGAGACGCAACGCCATTCTACATCAGCTTCAACATTTGCCCCGGTCTTGGATCCGAACCCGAATGTGGAGTCCATCACAGCGGTGCTACTGCTTTCTCCAGGGCCACAGGAGCTACCAGAGCTCACACTGGCAGAGCACCCTACCACCATGCTCCATCCGACCCAAGCTGTGCAAATCCAGCCTGTTCCAACAATGGATGGGCCTAGATGTGTGTTTACAGTGTGATCATCAAATAGGTTTCAGAGGATGTACAATCAATGTATTCCTGAGAGTTGCCCTTTATTCAGTGCCTTCAGAAAGTATTCAGACCCCCTGACTTTTTCTACATTTTGTTACGTTTCAACGTTATTCTAAAATGCATTAAATAAAAAATAAAAATGCACACATCCAAATAAAATTGTATTGGTCACATACATATGTTTAGCAGATGTTGTAGTGGGTGTAGAGAAATGCTTGTGCTTCTTGATCTGAAAGTGCAGCAATATCTGACAAGTAATACCTATACATTTAATTAACCTAATTTAATATAATACACACAAATTAAGTATATTTCTTCAGCCTCCTGAGGCGTTGTTGCATCTTCTTTACCACACTGTCTATGTTGGTGGACCATTTCAGTTTGTCAGTGATATGTACGCCGAGGAACTTAAAACTTTCCACTTTCTCCCTCTGCTGTTTCCTGATGTTCAGGATCATCTCCTTTGTTTTGTTGATGTTGAGTGAGCCCTCACCTCCTCCCTGTAAGTTGTCTCGTCATTGTTGGTAATCAAGCCTACTACTGTTGTGTAGTCTGCCAACTTGATGATTGATTTGGAGGCATGCATGGCCACACTGTCATGGCTGAACAGGGAGTACAGGATGGGGCTGAGCATGCACCCTTGTTGGACCCCAGTGTTGAGGGTCAGCAATGTGGAGATGTTGTTTCCTAGCTTCACCTTTATTTATTTTTTTACCTTTATTTAACTAGGCAAGTCAGTTAAGAACAAAATCTTATTTTCAATGATGGCCTAGGAACAGTGGGTTAACTGCCTGTTCAGGGGAAGAACGACAGATTTGTACCTTGACAGCTTGGGGGTTTTGAACTTGCAACCTTCCGGTTACTAGTCCAACACTCTAACCACTAGGCTACCTTGACAAAGCGAAAAGCGAAATATCTTTATATATTATATTCATATATATTATATTATATTCAATTGATTGGACATGATTTCGAAAGGCACACACCTGTCTATAAAAGAGTCACAGATCCACAGTTTACAGTGCATGTCAGAGCAAAGACCAAACCATGAGGTCTATGGAGCTCAGACAGGATTGTGTCGAGGCACAGATCTGAAAAAGGGTGACAAAACATTTCTGCAGTTCCCAAGAACACAGTGGCCTCCATCGAAGATTGGAGCCACCTAGACTCTTCCTAGAGCTGGCTTCCCGGCCAAACTGAGCAATCGGGGGAGAAGGGCCTTGGTCAGGGAGGTGACAAAGAACCTGATGGTCACTCTGACAGAGTTCCTGAGTTCCACTGTGGAGATGGGAGAAACTTCCAGAGGGACAACCATCTCTGAAGCACTCCACCAATTAGGCCTTTATGGTAGAGTGGTCAGACGGAAGCCACTCCTCTGTAAAATCATCATGCTGTGGGGATATTTTTCAGCGGCAGGGACTGGGAGACTAGTCAGGATCGAGGGAAAGATGAACGGAGCAAAGTACAGAGAGATCCTTGATGAAAACCTGCTCCAGAGCGCTCAGGACCTCAGATTGGGGCAAAGGTTCACCTTCCAACAAGACAAGGACCCTAAGCACACAGCCAAGACAACCCATGATTGGCTTCAGGCCAAGCCTCTGAATGTCCTTGGGTGGCCCAGCCAGAGCCCGGACTTGAACCCAATCGAACATCCAACCTGTCAGAGCTCGAGAGAATTTGCAAAGAAGAATGGGAGAAACTCCCCAAATACAGGTGTTCCAAGCTTGTAGCGCCATACCCAAGAAGACTCAAGGCTGTAATCGCTGCCAAAGGTTCTTCAAAAAAGTACTGAGTAAATGGTCTGAATACTTTTGTAAATGTGCCATTTTAAAAAGTTGTTAATACATTTACAAACATTTCTAAAAAACTGTTTTGGCTTTGTCATTATGGGGTATTGTCTGTAGATTGATGACGGGGAAAATAACTATTTGATCTATTTTAGAACGAGGCTGTAATGTAACAAAATGTGGAAATAGTCAAGGGGTCTGAATACTTTCTGAAGCACTGTAAATTCTTTATAGATGTGCAATTACATTGCAATGCCACCGTAATACATGGGTATTATCCTCCTTCTGTGACACATGACTAGGACTAGATGTCAGGTGCACCCTCCTGCTTATGTAAGTTTGAAGCACAAGTTCCTGAAAAAAAAAGTACCTTTCCTTTCGGCAGGTGAAAATGAGTTCTGATGTGCAGTATGTGCAGTAATAATCTTCAGACAGGTACTGCGCGCCACATGTCTAAGCAGGTTAGCGCTAGCCGGAAGGTAGACATGTAATAGTGTCTCTCCCACCCGAGTTGAAAACAAAATGGAGTTCTCTGTAAACGCATTGGGTTACAGTAGCATGCAGAGTCTCAACCAACTCGAAGTCAATGAAATGTTCATTTAAAACTGCCCATACCTGAGAGAAAATACGGATACTGCCGTATGTGTATCTGTTTGGTCTATTACGGCATCTCAAATGACACCCTACTACTTTTTTAGTGCACTACCTTAACCAGGGGCCAGCCCTAGGGACCCTGGTCAAAAGCAATGCACAACGTAGGGAATAGGGTGCCATTTGGGATGCACCTATCTTCGTCAGAATGGTCTTGAGAAGGGGACACAGTCGACATCATCCCTCTCTCATTCTCTTCCTCCCTCCCTTCAAATGCCACCTTATCTTCATTTTTAAAAATGTATTGGCTGTAAAATGTCAGTAAAAAGAAAATGGAAGTTCACTCCTGGCAATGACAAAAAAAAAACATCTCCCTATTCCCTATGTAGTACATTACTTCTGACCAGGGCTTATCAGGCTCTAAATAAGGCACCATTTGGGAAGTAGCCAATAAGATGGTAATGTGTTCATCCCGAAAGTAAACTCAGCTTCACATTTACGTTTCAATCATTTAGCAGAAGCTCTTATCCAGACCGATTTACAGTAGTGAGTGCATACATGTTTCATACTGGTCCCCAGTGGGAATCAAACCCTCAACCAGCGCCATGCTCTACCAACTGAGCCACACGGGACCATCTGATGCTTTCTCATCACAGAGGCCAGTGTGTACGCTGAAATGTGTGCCATCACCGCTTCCTGAAACTTTTAACACCGGTGCCCAACAGACCAACAGCTTCTTCTGTTCCTCCAAACCTTTCTCACCATATTGTCCACTCTGTCCAATTTCCCTCCTTGAGCCAGATGAACAATAACAACAGCAACAACAAAAACCACCAGCCGATCTTGCACAGGGTATAAATAGATGTCCGAAAATTAGAGCTAGGGAAAAGTAGTCTGTTCTCCTCTACTCTTCCCCCCCCCCCCCGACACTGGTTCCTCATTAAAAGCAGTATCTGATTAAAATAAAGCTCTCCTCCTCCTCCCCCTTCCTTCTTCTATTCATCCCTAATCCCTCCATGCCTCCCCTCGCTTTTCATAAAACATCAAGTGGGCCCATCTGCATAGAAGGAGAATGGGGGGGTGTTTCAGCGCTAACCTTTTTTCGCTAGACGGCACTCAGGCAGCCGGCTGCTGAGGGATGAAAGGGAAAACACACAAAGACAGACGCGCACACACACACAGATAAACACACACAAATATGTATACACACAGGCATTTCACGGCACACGCACGGACACACACACGCATGCCCGCACACGGATGCCTGCACACACACGCCCGCACACACACGCCCGCACACACAGACAAACACACACACAGACAAACACACACACACAGAGAGAGATAAACACAAACACAAATGTGAAGAGAGACAGGCACTTCATTCACACACCCACAAGGGAGACACGGACACCCACACACTCCAACGTAGGTCCTATTTGCATCCTGGGGATGCTTTCTGCTGTGTTGTTCTCGCCCAGTTTACACATCAGCTTTTCAAAGGTAGGCAATGACTTCTAATCTCGCCCGTCTAATTCAGTTGTCTGTTTAGGGGTTTGAGAATTCAGTAGAGATGTTATGATAAGATGGGTCGTTCTCGATCAGGATTGTACGATAGACCGAGGAAAATACTAGCTTTACTCACAGTGATTTGTTGTATGCTATTTTTTTTTAATGAATCCTAATATCCTTACTCGTCCTGTGAAAAGACTCGACAGAGTTCACCCTGACTTTATTATTGTAAAACCCTGGAAATTCCTAAATAACTACTTTGCACATGATTGCTCTTTATTATACATGACAGAAATTGCCAAGCAAAATGTGAATTATACAGTTATCATCAATTATAAATCTAGCACTACAAGGCATCAATTGATAGGTAGTTCCTAATTGTGTTGAACTATTTGAAATAATTACAAGAAAGTACCCATTGTTACTCAACAGTATTTTCTAGTAGCAGTGGAAACTGTATTGCAAAACATTGGGCAACCGCATAGAATGGTACAGCCACAGCCAAAAGCAAGGGGTCTTCTATCACGTGTCACAAAAGTGGCTAAGACTGCCAGGCAATCATCTCTCTAACCAGCGCCAGCTATCCAATCCTTCCAGCTCGAGACCCCAGAAATCTGTCGCAAGGACGGGTCGAGTAGTGCTATAACTCCTTGAGCCTATGGTCGTACCCACAGGGGCTGAGTCGACGCTAACCTTCCCAAGCCTGTCCCTCTCTGAGACCCCCATCATTGTCCCACTCAGCCCGTCAGCGAATGGCCTGGCCTTGAGTCACCCCCACCCCCAGGGCCCTGTCCATCCCCCTCAGTGAGGCTCACTGACGCCATCGAATCCACCATCCACTGCTACACAAGACAGATACAATACATTACACAATGTTTTATCGAAACGTTTTGTGTCATAATTGTATACGTAGAGAGCACACAAAAAACAATACATACCTACGCCTAAACATCAGCGCCACAGGCAAGAAGGGCCTTCTATGCCATTGAAATGAACATAACATTTGACATATCAATTAGGATCTTGCAAAGAATACTTGAATCAGCTATAGAACCCATTGCCCTTTATGGCTGTGAGGTCTGGGGTCAGCTCACCAACCAAGAAATCACAAAATGGGACAAACACCAAATTGGGACTCTGCATGCAGAATTCTGCTAAATATCCCCCGTGTACAACGTAAAACACCAAATATTACATACCCTCCATTAGGCCAATACTCAAAATTCTACAACCACCTAAAAGTAAGTGTTTCCAAAACCTTCCATAACAAAGCCATCACCTACAGAGAGATGGAGAAGAGTCCCCTAAGCAAGCTGGTCCTGAGGCTCTGTTCACAAACACACACCACAGAGCCCCAGGACAGCAACACAGGTAGACCCAACCAAATCATGAGAAAACAAAAAGATAAATTACTTGACACATTGGAAAGAATTAAAAAAAAATATATATATTTTTTTTTTAAACAGTACACTTGAATGCTATTTGGCCCTAAACAGAGAGTACACAGTGGCAGAATACCTGACCACTGTGACTGACTCAAAATTAAGGAAATCTGTGACTATGTACAAACTCAGTGAGCATATCCTTGCTATTGAGAAAGGCCACCATAGGCAGACCTGGCTCTCAAGAGAAGACAGGCTATGTGCACACTGCCCACAAAATGAGGTGGAAACTGAGCTGCACTTCCTAACCTCCTGCCAAATGTATGACCATATTAGAGACACATACTTCCCTCAGATTACACAGACCCACAAAGAATTTGAAAACAAATCTCTCAGGAATCAAGGTGGGACCCAAGTGCAGACTGTGTGAAGTGACAATGTTTATTATAACACCAGGGGCTGGGAAACGACAGGTCAAGGCAGGCAGGGTCAGGTCAGGGGTCAATAAGCCAGAGTAGAAGCAATGGTTCAGGACGGCAGGCAGGCACGGACAGAGCAGTTAGACGGGTGGTAACAGGGTCAGGACAAGCAAGGGTCAAAACCCAGGAGGACAAGAAAAAGCAAGGCAGGGAAAAGACAGCCGCAGACAGGACGAACGCTGGTAAGCTTGACATACAAGACGAACTGGCACAGACAGACAGGAAACACCGGTATAAATACCCAGAGGAAAAGTGAGGAAGATGGGTGACACCTGGAGGGGGTGGAGACAAGCACAAGGGCAGGTGAAACAGATCAGGGCGTGACAAAATCCAATTTTGATAAACTATCATATCTAATTGGTGAAATACCAAAGCCTGTATAGTGCAATCACAGCAGCAAAGTTTGTGATCTGTTGAGACAAGGGCAACCAGTGAAGAACAAACGCCAATGTAAATGCAACCTATATTTGCTTACTTATTTTCCCTTTTGTATTTTAACTATTTGCACATCATTACAGCACTGTATATAGACATATGACATTTGAAATGTCTTTATTCTTTTGGAAGTGTGACTGCAATGTTTACTGTTGATTTTGTATTGTTTACTTCACTTTTGTTTATTATCTATTTCACCTGGTTTTGCAATTGTAAACATATGTTTTCCATGCCAATAATCCCTTGAATTGAATTGAATTGAGAGAGAGCATGAAAGAAAGAGACACATGTCGTGACTAAGCTCTTTTTCGCTCTCTCCCTCCTCTCTCACATTCCAGCTGAGATAGAGAGAGAGAGAGAGAGAGGGAGAGAGAGAGAGATCCTTGACCCCATCCCCCAGCCATCTTTCTCGGGAACTCCGCTTTACTAGCCAGGGGAAACGAGGTTAATGCACCGGAATTGGTGATGGAAGCTCAGGACTCGTGACTGGTAGAGACGGGATGGCGCTCTGTCACTTCTGGAGATGTGACCTCCGTTGCGAGGCCCATGAGCGGAGGACTGTAATACTGTGCTAGCACTCGCAAGCGACGTGTGAAATTATTTCTGGTCTATAAGCTCTGACCAGGGGGATATCTCATACCACCTCACACTGGCTTCTCTAGTAGTAGGTTGCCCCTAGATAATGATCTTCCGACACACACTCACTCACACACACACACACACACACACACACACTAATACACACCAGCAGATGTGGCCTTAAACTGCCAGCACTGGTCACAAGCCATCATCTTGATCTCCCAGAGTGCTTTGGGCAGTGAGCGAACTGCAGGCTTGACCCCTACACTGACAGAGACAACAATGAGATCCGTGATTGATGCAGCTCTGTCAGATCCTCTGCAAAGCAGATTGTGATAGGAGGGGTAATGATGTGAAGAGGGTTACTGTATAGCAGCACACGTCTATTGGAATCGTCAAAGCCTCCACCTGCAGCTCTATCGATCACATCACATCACGAGGCGGCAGGGTAGCCTAGTGGTTAGAGAGTTGGACTAGTAACCAAAAGGTTGCAAGTTCAAATCCCTGGGCTGACAAGGTAAAAATCTGTCGTTCTGCCCCTGAACAGGCAGTTAACCCACTGTTCCTAGGCCGTGATTGAAAATAAGAATTTGTTCTTAACTGACTTGCCTAGTTAAATAAAAGGTAGAAATTTAAATAAACAATGGGCTATGTCTAAATGCTGAAATAGCTTAATCTCCTTACCCAGCTAACAACACAACTTTAGAGAATGTTCCCTTAAGAGTCTTGTTAGGTCATTAAGTAATGTTTTCATTGAAAAATGTAAATAGTTTGCCTAATTTCAGTTTGTGCCAAAGCATGTAAAGAATCATTGTACCATCTAAACCGCTGTGAAATATATTTTTCATTAAACAAAAATGTATTTTTAGCTGTTTGAAGCTAGTGTACAAAACCAAAAGTAAGAGGCTAAAAATCGAACTTAACATAAATAAATCCTCATACTCAAATATTTGTTCAACCAAAATAAAGAAAACATTTCTGAAAAACTCAATGTTCTCCATCTAACTATTGTCATGTCATTAGCAAAATACTAATCTGTAGACCACACATCAATTATTTTAGATACAACTGAAAATGCACATTAAGTTCACTGACAGATAAGTCAAAATAATTTAGCTGGATTTTTTTGTCTTTCGGGACCCACTTTGATCGGACTCAGACCTGACCCAATTTGCATCCGTTTCTCTCTCAGCTCGGACATGATTTGGGTCAGATCAGGTCCACCTCAGAATATAGATGATTATTATTTTTTACCAGATTCTGTCGGGGTTGGGTAGGTATTTAACAGTTCTAATTTGGGAGTTGATCTCAATTTTGGGATCCGATAAGACCTCTACAGTGAACCAAGAGGTTGTGAGTTCAAATCCCAGGGGAGGACATGTTGAATAATAATTACTGTATAAATGCACATGCACAATGTAATCATGTATGTCAGTGTGTCAAGTTTACACGTTGAAAACACTATGTTAAAAGTACTTTGTGTATGTGTGAGTATCCTTAACCTTGCCAACAGACAAAGAACTATGAATGAATCAGTAGTTCACCAATCAGGGCCTTGATTTGCTCAGCAACAGTAACAAAGCAGTGATGTGTAATTAAGCATTTTGGGGGGGGGGGGGGGGGGCGTTTCTTTGGGACCATCATGCGATGTCCCGACAACTGATACACAAACATTCTTGCAACATTCCCATCAAACGTGTCTTGAACATGTCATGTTCAAAGAACAAAGCAACCATGTTCTGTGTACGTTTGGTGACCCGTTGATGGAATATACTCCTAACCCTCAGAGAACTGGACACATGAATGTACTTGCAACGACCCATGAAGGGTGTCTAGAACATTAATATAGGATATTCGGAGAATGTTCTCGGTATGTTCTGTTTGACTTTAAGGGAATGTTCTTCTAACTCTAACGCAAAAACATGCGTTCCCCTAACTAATGGAAAACTTGACACTCAAACATTAGGGAAACATTACGGGTAATTTTTTTTATTTTTTTATCTCTCTCCCTAGAATTTTTAGCTGTGTATCTCCAGGTTTCCTTTCCTTTTCCTTTCCACAAGTGATTGGTGAAAAATGTATGGCAAAGTGGACAAGGAAGTAAGGAAGCAACTATTGAGAAGCGACTGAGATCACTCCCTATCTACCGGGAAATTATAATTCTCTCTCGGTTTAATAATCTCCAAAGACGGTACAACAACAAAAAATGTTATGCCAGAGGCAATTCCTAGAAGAATGAGGTAGCTCAATCTCCCTTGGGAGGCAGTTGGGGGAATTATGTTCTCCTGGATGATTAAAAGAAAATAATAAATAGGGAAATCACTGTTACATGTCCATGAGAAACAGTATCATCGGCAAAACAAGGGTGGACTTTTTTCTTCTTCTCAGGGCTCAAGAAGCACCATCGACCCAAAGTTGCAATTTAATGTTTTCAGAGCTAGACTGTGACATAGAGAAAAGATGAATGACAAATATTTTTCCCCAGGGTCATATTCATTTTTCATCAACAGTAAGAAAACGGACTGAAACAGGGAGGGATTAGCCGAACATGAGGATGAGTCCAACGAGAAAACACTCATTATCATTTACCATTGCAAAATGTTATACTACATTTTTGACTAATGAATACAACCCTGGACATACTTGCGCTCTTGTGTCATAAGGTTAGGAAGATGAGGATCGACTCCTAACATTAGCTCTAATGACACTTACTGTGCTAGGATCCACTTTGAGTGACCGTCAATTTGGCTCCCAGCATTTCATGTATAAACATGGAATAGTGATTCATCATACTTTTGCTTTGAAAAGATAACAACTATTCCATGTTATTTCACTTAAACACAAAACATCTCTCAGCTTTATTTTCCTTCAAATTTTATTGCTGCGGTCAAGAACATTCTATTCACGTCTGTTTTTACTCTGTCACAATCGCTTGACTCAACTTCATACAACCGGCTCCACACGCCTGAACAAACTGCTCCATTCAGCCTGTTCTGCAAGGTCTTATGTAACCACTGGTTACCATGATTTTACCGTGTCTAAACTCTCCAATCACTTCTCATTCCCTCTCTCCTTCCATCCCTCCATCTCACCCTTTTCCCAGACGTGAATGACTGGGGCAATTTCTGTGTCCCCAAGCCAATTTGGGGCTGACTCCATCACGCCCGCATCGCTTAAGTAAATGTGACATGCCAGCGCAAATACAAGTTGGCGCAACGAGATGATGGACCCAGTCACCAGGTGTCAAGGACGGCTGGCGGGACTTTTTCTATGAGTGCATTATCATCACCCCCTGACCTAGGCTTGCAGTTTGATGATGCAGCCAACAGACAAGGAGATAATAGTGCGATTTGAGCTCAGCAGTGATGACTAAGGGGAAGAATAGTTGACTAGATAAAGGTGCTTTTGTCCGACAGCCTGTGTGACGACTGTCGCAGTTTGATGATGCGTCCATAAGAAAGATGAGAGAAATTCTTCAAGCTCTGTCAAGCTCTGTCATTGCTAGACAGCCATTTTCAGGTCTTGCCATAGATTTTCATGCCGATTTAAGTCAGAACTGTAACTAGGCCACTCAGGAACATTCAGTGTCATCTTGGCAAGCAACTCCAGTGTATATTTAGCGTTGTGTTTTAGGTTATTGTCCTGCTGAAAGGTGCCTTTTCTTCCCAGTGTCTGTTGGAAAGCAGACTGAAGCAGGTTTTCCTCTAGGGTTTTTCCTGTGATTAGCTCAATTCCATGTCTTTTTATCCTAAAAGACTCCCTTGTCATTGCCGATGACAAGCATACCCATAACATGATGTAGCCACCACCATACTTGAAAATTTGAAGAGTGGTTCTCAGTGATATGCCCCAAACATAATGCTTTGTATTAGTACATTTCTTTGCCACATTTTTTGCAGTTTTACTTTACTGCCTTATTGCAAACAAAATGCATCTTTTATTCTTTATTGACTTGCTTCTTTTCACTCTGTCATTTTGGTCAGTATTGTGGAGTAATTAGAATGTTGTTGAATCCTCCTCAGTTTTCTACTATCACAGCCATTAAACTCTGTTTAACTCGGTTTTAAAGTCATCATTGGCCCATGGTGAAATCCCTGAGTGGTTTCCTTCCTCTCCGGCAACTGAGTTAAGAAGGATGACTCTATCTTTGTAGTGACTGGGTGTTTTGAGTCAACATCCAAAGTGTAATTAATAACTTTGTCATGCTCAAAGGGATATTCAATGTCTGCTTTTTAGGTTTTTTAGTATTTTACCAATCTACCAAAAGGTGACCTTCTTTGCGAGGCAATGAATCCGTGTTTGAAATTCACTGCTCGACGTAGGGACATTACAGATTATTGTATGTGTGGGGTACAGAGCTGATGTAGTCATAAAATAATCATGTTAAACACTATTATTGCACACAGTCCATGCAACTTATTGTGTGACTTATTAAGCACATTTTCACTCCTGAACTTATTGACGCTTACAATAACAAAGAGTTAAAGTTGAAAAGAAAAAAAACGTCATTCCACTTTGACATTATGGGTTATTGTGTGTAGGACAGTGACCAAAAAAATCTCAAATGAATCCATTTTAAATACAGGCTGTAACACAACAAAATGTGGAAAAAGTCAAGTGGAGTGACTATTTTCTGAATGCACTGTAGTACTTGCGAGGATATAAGGGTACAAAAGGGTACAAAAGGACTTTGCCTGAGTGGCAAGGAATAGCTGAATAGCAAATTCTTCCGTGTGTGGGTTGTGGGTTTGAAAGAATGTGACACTTTTGTCATGATTTAAACTTCAGTCTAACCGTGGATGTAAAAATATAAAAAATGTGTGGGAAAAGCTGAGGTTCTCCACCTCTAGCTGTCTCTAAATGGTATCTGTGATCAGTAGAAGGGATCATTGTGTTGATAGCAGCGATTCTGCAGGAATGAAACCGTCAGACAGAGGGATTTCAAGGGGATTTGGATAAGAGGCAGCCTCATCCCGAACATATTCTCTCTCATTCTCACACATACACACACACACACACACACACACACACACACACACAGATCGAGATGTGTTCGTAAAGTGGGGGTGCTGGTTGTCAGCAACTGTCGGTGCTAACTAGTCTACTTCCTCATTTGGCTGCCTGTCATAGTTTATATGGGCCCCAAAGATCATGCTGAAATGACATACAATGTGCTCTGGCTCTGCGACCTAAATCTTTGATATGGAAATATTGGCTTTGAAATAAATTGAATAGCATCATCTTTGCTACATAAAATGCTTTGCACACCAGACATTTTTCAGTGAACATAAGCAGCATAATGCCATTCTCTCCTTCTCTCTCTGTGTGTGTGTGTGTGCTTATATACACCTTGCTGCATGAGTTGATGCTGAGAGCTCAGCTCCAACTCAGGCATCTCATAAAAACATTAACAGGATAAGCTGCTTTCCATACCGAGTTGGCATCCTCAGCACTCTGTTTCTAAATAAGCGATGCCGTTCCAAATGTTTACCAACACCCGCTCTCTCACTCACGTCCTTTCTCTGTCTCTTTCTCTCTCACACACACACACACACACACACACACACACACACACACACACACACACACACACACACAGCTACTAAAATAATCTCTCTAGCACTTTCACACACTTGGGCCTGCTGGTTTACGATAAAGTGCTGCCAATATAGTTAAATATAGGAAAGCCATCTAATATGGACAGTGCATTCGGAAAGTATTCAGACCACTTGACTTTTTCCACATTTTGTGGCATTACAGCCTTATTCTAACATTGATTATTAAATCGTTTTTTCCCCTCATCAACCTACACACAATAACCCAGAATGACAAAGAAATTTTTTTTTGCAAATGTATTAAAAATAAATAAAAAACGATATCACATTTACATACTAAGTGTTCAGACCCTTTACTCAGTACTTTGTTGAAGCACCTTTGGCAGCGATTACAGCCTTGAGTCTTCCTGAGTATGACGCTACAAACTTGGCACACCTGTATTTGGGGAGTTTCTCACATTCTTCTCTGTTTTTGGAGTTGTGAGTTGGTGCCCCCTGTCATTTGTAAACTCGAGATTGACGCATGTCACTTGAAGTCTTTGGCAAATCGCCCCATTGACATGAATGCATTATAAAATGGGAAAGTCGGAACTACAAGGATCAAGTTTGGGATTCAAACCTAAATGCAACGGATTGTGGTCTTCAGAGCCAAAGTTTCCTGCTCATTATAGGCTTCCCCTAAAGCCTCTGCAGATCAATGGGAAACAGCTCAGGATGCCCCTAAGGTCTCTAAAGATTAATGGCAAACATCTCAGGATGCCCCCTCAGGCTTCCTGTCAGAATCCTTTCCTGGGGATCTTTGACACTGAGGATCAAGCACTTACTGAAGAAGTGCAACATGTAACTTACTTAGTTTGTACCGGCCTCCCATGAGCATGAAGACAAAATGCCTGTGACCAAAATGACACCCTATTCCCTACAGAGTGTGCTGCTTTTAACCAGAGTCAAAAGTAGTCCAATAATGTATGTAGGCAATAGGGGGCCATTTGGGACACACTCAATGACTGTGGGGGGTTTGTTCTCTGACTTTGGAAATCATTATGCGTATCAGTGAGAGAGGTCCTCTTCACATAGAACTGATTAATAAATGATCACTTGCCGGGGGCTGAGAGCAACCTTTTTGGTTTATTTACCTCATTGTCAAGGATTCCGAATCAATTTAGTCCATGAGATTAATGCGGCTTTGGTTAGCTCAATCTTGGTTTGAGGCTCACTTCAGAAGAGAACAAACACTAAGAAAAACATTTATTTTTAGTACAACGTTTTTTTTCTCCATTTGTAATTTTGTAATTTTCTGGACATAAAGACAGGTAATACCAGACATATGTTTCGTGCCAGAATGGCATGGATCAGAGTCAAACCAATGCCGACACAGTCTATGTGTGCGCTGAAGGCATCATCCCTCACCACTAGACCATGGACAAGGTTTCACAAAGCTATTTTTGGTGGTGGTGCGATTATGGTATAGGCAAGGCGTAAGCTACAGACAATGAACACAATTGCATTTTATCAATGTCAATTTGAATGCACAGTGATCCCGTGACGAGATCCTGAGGCCCGTTGTCGTGCCATTCATGCGCCACCACCATCTCATGTTTCAGCATGATAATGCAAGGCAGCATGTCGTAAGGATCTGTACACAATGCCGGGAAGGTGAAAATGTCCGTTGTTCCTTGGCCTGCATACTCACCAGAACATGTCACTCAGTGAGCATGATTGGGATTCTTGGATCGATGTGTACGACAGAGTGTTCCAGTTACCCGCCAATATCCAGCAACTTCGTACAGCCGATGAAGAGGAGTGGGGCAACATTCCACAGGCCACAGTCAACAGCCTGATCAACGCTATGTGAGGGCGATGTCATGCAGCCTGAGACATATAGTGGTCAAACCAGACACGAACTGGTTTTCTGATCCACGGCCCTAACATTCTTCCGATATCCCAGCCTTGGGCACACATTGGAATCAAAGGAGAAGCAAGTGAAGAAGTGTAGCACAATCGCAAGCCTATGCGAAGCAGCCACCAAACAACCAGACCTAAAGGAGGCCTTGGAAAAGAGTGTAATCCTGTTGCAGCTGTTGTGATTGGCCGGTTTGAACGACTTAAGTGGAAAGGAACACACATAGAAGTACATCAGCCCGCAACACAGGATGGAATTGCCAATTTTGCACAACATATCAACATCATTGACACAGAAGTCAACATGATGCATGACATCAGCGGAAAAGGCGTTGAACGGAACAAGCAATTCCAGGACAGACATTTCAAAATGTCACAATACATGGTACAGATCAATAAATGCAAGGGAGAGGATCCACGCGGGTGCCACTTCATTGAAACCTCCATGCTGGCCAGAAGAACAACTCAAGAAATTAAGGTTTGTGCCTGATCCAACATTGACGACAGAAACGTGATGATCTGTACAACTCGGACACCACGGACAACGATAGGCCTTCTATAAGAGCAAACAGAGAAATTGCGAAGAGGAGTGCTGTCATGGTCATTGCAAAGGTGAGGAAGACCATCACATGTGTTGAATGTGAGAAACCAAGGTGCTTGTATGAAAAAGGAATGTCATGGAATGTCATTCCCAGATGTGTGTGTCCACCGTGGATGTCCAGATGTTCTTCAATCAATCAACTAAAATGGCTGCTGATAATTTGTGTTTCAGGAACCAGGTTTCCATCCAAACTTTTTATGTGAGTAAAGTGCATGTCGGATAAAAAAAATGTCATGATTGAAACAGAAAATATAACAACCAACATATTAAAATAAACTTGGAGTCACTCAAGGATATCAATCACATCAGTCGATGTCAGTCGATGTCACAAAGAGCTATACAGAATCCCAGCCTAAAACCCCAAACAGCAAGCAAGGCAGATGTAGAAGCACGGTGGCTAGGAAAAACTCCCTAGAAAGGCAGAAATCTGAGAAGAACCAGGCTCTGAGGGGTGGCCAATCCTCTTCTGGCTGTGCCGGGTGGAGGTAATAACAGTACATAGCCAAGATGTTCATAAATGACCCGCAGGGTCAAATAATAATCACAGTGGTTGGGTGCAACAGGACAGCACTGCAGGAGTAAATGTCAGTTGGCTTTTTATAGCCGATCATGCAGAGTTAGAGACAGCAGGTGCTGTAGAGAGAGTCGAAAACAGCAGGTCCGGGACAAGGTAGCACGTCCGGTGAACAGGTCAGGGTTCCATAGCCGCAGGCAGAACAATTGAAACTGGAGCAGCAGCATGACCAGGTGGACTAGGGACAGCAAGGAGTCATCAGGCCACATAGTCATAAGGCATGGACCTAGGGCTCAGGTCCTCCAAGAGAAGAGAGAAAGAGAATAAGAGAGAGAAAATTAGAGGGAGCATACTTGAATTCACACAGGACACTGCATAAGAAAAGAGAAATAATCCAGATACAACAGACTGGCCCTAGCCCCCCGACACAAATTATTGCAGCATAAATACTGGAGGCTGAGACAGGAGGGGTAGGAAGACACTGTGGCCCTGTTCGACGATACCCCCGGACGGGGTCAATCAGGCAGGATATAACCCCACCGACTTTGCCAAAGCACAGCCCCACACCACTAGAGGGATATCTTCAAAACACCAACTTACACCCTGAGACAAGGCCGAGTATAGCCCATGAAGATCTCCCCCACGACACGAACCCAAGGGGGGCGCCAACCCAGACAGGAAGATCACGTCAGTAACTCAACCGACTCAAGTGACACACCCCTCCAAGGGATGGCATGGAAGAGCACCAGTAAGCAGTGACTCAGCCTCCGTAATAGGGTTAGAGGCAGAGAATCCCAGTGGAGAGAGAGGGACCAGCCAGGCAGAGACAGCCAGGATGGTTTGTCGCTACAGTGCCTTTCCGTTCACCTTCACACCCCTGGGCCAAACTACACTCAATCATAGGACCTACTGAAGAGATGAGTCTTCAATAAAGATTTAAAGGTTGAGACCGAGTCGGCTTCTCTCACATGGATAGGCAGACTATTCTATAAAAATAGAGCTCTATAGGAGAAAGCCCTGCTTCCAGCTGTTTGCTTATAAATTCTAGGGACAGTAAGGAGGCCTGCGTCTTGTACGTGTAGGTATGTACAGCAGGACATTAAATATTAAAGATAGGTAGGAGCAAGCCCATGTAATGCCTTGTAGGTTAGCAGTCAAACCCTGAAATCAGCCCTAGCCTTAACAGGAAGCCAGTGTAGAGAGGCTAGCACTGGAGTAATATGATCAAATTTGTTTAGCACTAACTGAAGTTTATTTAGTGCTTTATCCGGGTAGCCGGAATGTAGAGCATTGCGGTAGTCTAATCTAGAAGTGACAAAAGCATGGATACATTTTTCTGCATCACTTTTGGACAGAACGTTTCAGATTTTTGTGTTCGTCAAGAGAGGTCATGGTCCAGAGTAACGCCGAGGTCCTTCACAGTTTTATTTGAGACGACTGTACAACCATCAAGATTAATTGTTAGATCCAACAGAAGATCCTGACCCCTCCTGTCTCAGCCTCCAGTATTTATGCTGCAGTAGTTTGTGTGTCGGGGGGCTAGGGTCAGTTTGTTATATCTGGAGTACTTCTCCTGTCCTATTCGGTGTCCTGTGTGAATCTAAGTGTGCGTTCTCTAATTCTCTCCTTCTCTCTTTCTTTCTCTCTCTCGGAGGACCTGAGCCCTAGGACCATGCCCCAGGACTACCTGACATGATGACTCCTTGCTGTCCCCAGTCCATCTGACCGTGCTGCTGCTCCAGTTTCAACTGTTCTGCCTTATTATTATACGACCATGCTGGTAATTTATGAACATTTGAACATCTTGGCCATGTTCTGTTATAATCTCCACCCGGCACAGCCAGAAGAGGACTGGCCACCCCACATAGCCTGGTTCCTCTCTAGGTTTCTTCCTAGGTTTTGGCCTTTCTAGGGAGTTTTTCCTAGCCACCGTGCTTCTACACCGGCATTGCTTGCTGTTTGGGGTTTTAGGCTGTGTTTCTGTACAGCACTTTGAGATATCAGCTGATGTACGAAGGGCTATATAAATAAATTTGATTTGATTTGATCTAGCATCTCTGTTTTGTCCGAGTTTAAAAGTAAAACATTTGCCACCATCCACTTCCTTATGTCTGAAAGACAGGCTTCCAGCGAGGGCAATTTGGGACCTCACCATGTTTCATCGAAATGTACAGCTGTGTCCGCATAGCAGTGAAAGTTAACATTATGTTTCCGAATGACATCATCTAGAGGTAAAATATATAGTACAAACAATAGTGGTCCTAAAATGGAACCTTGAGGAACACCGACATCTACAGTTGATTTGTCAGAGGAAAAACCATCCACAGAGACAAACTGATATCTTTCTGACAGATAAGATCTAAACCAGGCCAGAACTTGTCCGTGTTGACCCATTTGGGTTTCCAATCTCTCCAAAAGAATGTGTTGATCGATGGTATCAAAAGCAGCACTCAGGTCTTGGAGCACAAGGACAGATGCAGAGCCTAGGTTTGATGCCATTAACTTCTTAAGGTATAGGGGGCAGCATTTTCACTTTTGGATAAATAGCGTGCCCAATTTCAACTTCCTGCTACTCATGCCAAGAATATAGATATGCATATTATTAGTAGATTTGGATAGAAAACACTCTGAAGTCTATGAGTGTAACAGAACTTATGTAGCAGGCAAAACTCAGAGGACTAACCGTTCAGAATTTTTTTTTGAGGTCTCTGTCAGTTCAGTGATTTCTCATTGGCAAACGATATTTCTTAGGCACTGTTTTCATTTCCTACCGCTTCCACTGCATGTCAAGTGTCTTTGGAATTTGGTTGAGGTTATTTCTTTGTGCAATGAGGGTAGGGTAGCCTAGTGGTAAGAGCATTGGACTAGTAACTGAAAGGTTGCAAGTTCAAATCCCTGAGCTGACAAGGTACAAATTGTTCTGCCCACTTGTCAACCCACTGTTCCTAGGCTGTCATTAAAAATAAGAATTTAATCTTTATTAACTGACTTGCCTAGTTAAATAAAGATTTGTAAAAAAAAAAAATTAAGTACAGCCAACTGTTGAGAGTTGCACAAGACTTGAAAAGTAGCGTTAGTTTCCTCTCGCCCCGTCTTCAATTTGAGCAATTATTAACATTTAAAAATACCTAAAGTTGTATTACAAAATGGAATGTTTTGGAAAAGTTTACAGCCAACTTTTGAAATATTTTGTAGTGACGTTATGCATTTTGGAAGCAGTTTTTTTTCTGGATCAAACGCATCAAATAAATTCACATTTTGGATATATAAAGGACGGAATTAATCGAACAAAAGGACCAATTGTGATGTTTATGGGACATATTGGAGTGCCAACAAAAGAAGCTCGTCAAAGGTAAAGCATGATTTATATTTTTATTTCTACGTTTTGTGTCGTGCCTGCAGGGTTGAAATATGTTTTCTCTCTTTGTTTACGGAGGTGCTACTCTCAGATAATAGCATCGTTTGCTTTCGACCAAAAAGCCTTTTTGAAATCTGACATGTTGGCCGCATTCACAACACGTGTAGCTTTAATTTGGTATCTTACATGTGTGATTTCATGAAAGTTAGATTTTTATAGTAATTTGTTTGAATTTGGCGCTCTGCATTTTCTCTGGCTTTCGGCCAGGTGGGACGCTAGCGTCCCACATATCCCAGAGAGGCTAACAACAATTCCAACCAGTCAGGCCCATGTGCACTGTGTGTAAGCAAGAAGGAAAGCAGCTCATTAAAGGAGCTCCAAGAAATCTTCAAAAGAAATTAACACCCCAGTGAACAGAACAAACTGTAGCTAAAGGACAAAACACACCGAGCTGTGGAATGGTTGAAAGCAGCAGGTGACTGTCATATTTCCTCTGACCAAAGAACATTGACAGTCATTATTTTTCAAATTAATTCCTTCTCCACTATTTATGAAAAACACTCTCACTTGGGGGGGAAAGTTAAACAGTAAATCAACTTTCTCTGACCTAATTGTACCTTGTATGCATGACAATTACAATCACTGCAGGCAAACTTCTAGAGGAGTTGCTTACCAAGAAGACGGTGAAGTGGCCGAACTACAGTTTTGACTTAAGTCTATGGCAAGACCTGAAAATGGTTGTGTAGCAATGATCAACAACCAACTTGACAGAGCTTGATGAATTTTTTAAAATAATAATGGCCAAATGTTGCACAATAAGGGTGTGGAAAGCTCAGAAAGACTCCCAGCTGTAATCACTGCCAATACTTATGTAAATGAGATATTTCTGTATTTTATTTTCAATACATGCTTGCAAATATTTCTAAAAACATGCTTCCACTTTGCCATTAAGAGGCATTGTGTGTAGATGGGTGAGAAAAACATCATTTAATTAATTTTGAATTCAGGCTGGAACACAACAAAATGTGGAATAAAGGGGTATGAATGTTTTATGAAGGCACTGTATTATGGAAATGCGAACGGAGAGTGCCAAGGTAATGTGGCGAGTGGTTGGCTTGGCAGCGAAAGAGGACTTTGTCCACATTATTATTCAACGACTTGTTCAGAATTAATGCCTTGGAGCAATTACATATTAACCCCTGTCGACCCCCCCAACACACACACACACACACACACACACACACACACACACACACACACACACACACACACACACACACATTTTGTATAGTTTGACACTGGTTGTAAGCTTTTAAATTATCTTTAAAAAAATATATATTCCAGTGATGAAGACATGTCTTTATTAAATGACTGACCTTTGGCTGACCTTCCAAATCAAATCAAATCAAAATGAATTTGTCACATACACATGGTTAGCAGATGTTAATGCGAGTGTAGCGAAATGCTTGTGCTTCTACTTCCGACAGTGCAGTAATATTGAACAAGTAATCTAACAATTCCACAATAACTGCCTAATATACACAAATTTAAAGGAGTGAGTGAGAATATGTACAAATAAGTATATGGATGAGTGATGGCCGAGCGGCATAGGCAAGGTGCAATAGATGGTATAAAATACAGTATATACATATGGTATGAGTAATATAAGATCTGTTAACATTGTTAATGTGGCATTATTTAAATTGGCATTTTTAAAGTGAGAAGTGATCCATTTATTGAAGTGGCCAGTGATTGGGTCTCAATGTAGGCAGCAGCCTCTCTGAGTTAGTGATTGCTGTTTAGCAGTCTGAAGGCCTTGAGATAGAAGCTGTTTTTCAGTCTCTCGGTTCCAGCTTTGATGCACCTGTACTGACCTCACCTTCTGGATGGTAGCGGTGTGAACAGACAGTGGCTCAGATGGTTGTTGTCCTTGATGATCTTTTTGGCCTTCCTGTGACATCGGGTGCTGTAGGTGTGGAGGGCAGGTAATTTGCCGCCGGTGATGCATTGTGCAGACCTCACCACCCTCTGGAGAGCTTTGCGGGTGAGGGCGGTGCAGTTGCAGTACCAGGCTGTGATACAGCCCGACAGGATGCTCTCGATTGTGCATCTGTAAAAGTTTGTGAGGGTTTTGGGTGACAAGCCAAATTTCTTCAGCCTCCCGAGATTGAGGAGGCGCCTTTGCACCTTCTTCACCACACTGTCTGTGTGGACTATTTCAGTTTGACTGTGATGTGTACGCTGAGGAACTTAAAACTTTCCACCTTCTCCACTGCTGTCCCTTCGATGTGGATAGGGGGGTGCTCTCTCTGCTGTTTCTTGAAGTCCACGATCATCTCCTTTGTTTTGCTGACATTGAGTGAGATGTTGTTTTCCTAACACCACACTCCGAGTGCCCTCACCTGTTCCCTGTAGGCTGTCTCGTCGTTGTTGGTAACAAAGCACACTACGGTTGTGTCATCTGCAAACTTGATGAATGAGTTGGAGGCGTGCATGGCCACACAGTCATGGCTGAACAAGGAGTACAGGAGGGGGCTGAGCATGCACCCTTGAGGGGCCCCACTGTTGAGGGTCAGCAAAGTGGAGATGTTGTTTCCTACCTTCACCACCTGGGGACGGCCCATCGGAAAGTACAGGGCCCAATTGCACAGGGCGGGGTTGAGACTCAGGGCCTCCTGCTTAACGATAAGCTTGGAGGGTACTATGGTGTTGAATGCTGAGCTGTAGTCAATGAACAGCATTCTCACATAGGTATTCCTCTTGTACAGATGGGATAGGGCAGTGTGCGATGTGATGGTGATTGCATCGACAGTAGACCTGTTGGGGCATTATGCAAACTGAAGTGGGTCTAGGGTGGCCGGTAGGGTGTAGGTGATATGATCCTTACCATGCCTCTCAAAGCAATTCTTGATGACAGAAGTGAGTGCTATGGGGCGGTAGTCATTTAGTTCAGTTATCTTTGTCTTCTTGGGTACAGGAACAATGGTGGTCATCTTGAAGCATGTGGGGACAGCAGACTGGGATAGGGAGCGATTTAATATGTCCACAAACACACCAGCTAGCTGGTCTGCGTATGCTCTGAGAACTAGGCTAGGGATGCCGTCTTGGCCAGCAGCCTTGCAAGGGTTAACATGTTTAAATGTTTTACTCACGTCAGCCACGGAGAAGGAGAGGTGAGGGGCGTGGTCCTTGTTAGCATGACGCGACGGTGGCACTGTATTATCCTCAAAGCAGGCAAAGAATGTGTTTAGTTTAGTGTCTGGAAGCGTGACGTCGGTGTCCGTGACGTGGCTTGTTTTCATTTTGTAGTCCGTGATTTCCCGTAGACCCTGCCACATATGTCTTGTGTCTGAGCTGTTGAATTGCAATTCCACTTTCTCCCTGTACCGGCATTTCGCTTGTTTGATTGCCTTGCGGAGGGAATAAATACACTTCCACCATTTTCCCAAACCTCATTCCATGGTTAAAAGCGGTTGTTCGCGCTTTCAGTTTTGCGCGAATGCCACCAACCATCCAAGGTTTCTGGTTAGGGTAGGTTTTAATTGTCTCAGTGGGTACAACATCTCCAATGCACTTCCTTAAACTCACTCACCGAGTCAGTGTTTAGATCAATGTTGTTATCTGAGGCTGACCGGAAAATATCCCAATCCACGTGAAAAACAAATCAAAACAATCTTGAAGCGTGGATTCCGATTGGTCAGACCAGCATCGAATGGTTCTAGTCACTGGTGCATTCTGTTTGAGTTTCTGCCTATAAGACGGTAGGAGCAAGATGGCGTCGTGGTCAGATTTGCCGAAGGGAGGGCGGGGGAGGGCTTTGTATGTCACACCCCGATCTGTTTCACCTGTCGTCGTTGTTGTCTCCACCCCCTCCAGGTGTTGCTTGTTTTCCCCAGTTTTCCCCAGTGTCTCTCTGTACCAGTTTCTCTTGTATGTCCAAGCCTACCAGTGGTTTTCCCGTTTTCCTGCTTTGCTTTTTCTCCTTTTGCTAGTCCTCCTGGTTCTGACCCTTGCTTTTTTTCTGGACTCCATGCCCGCCTGCCCTGACCTCGAGCCTGCCTGCCCTTTGGTACCTCCTGAACTCTGAACTGGTTTTGACCTTTTGCCTGTCCACGGCCATTCTCTTGCCTACTCCCTTTGGATTTATTAAACTCCAACCATCTGCCTCCTGTGTCTGCATCTGGGTCTCGCCTTGTGTCATGATATTGTATATATTGAGGACGTTAGAGTAGCAGTGATTGAGTGTATATCCTTCCTCATCCCTCCATCTCCTGGTGGGATATTCTCCTCAGTTACTTTTTATTTTCTGCTCCCTGAGCGGTCTCTTCTGTCCGGTTGGTTCAGAATATAGAGTAAATGGTGATATGTTACCCCCTTGTTCCCACCATCCCTTCTGAAGTGCATCTTTCCTACACGTGCCTGTTATTATTCCTTTCTCACCTGGTATGACCCCTTTAACCTCTCTGAGCACGGAACCCAGTAGCGGGATGAAATTCCACAACATACGTTGATCACTACATAAATAGTCATATAAAACATTCCTGAAAATACAAGTGTCTCACATGTCTCGAAAAGCCTAGAATCTTGCTAAACCAACTGCGTTGTCAGATTTAAAAACGGATTTGAGTATAGAGCCTCATACAAAACAACAATTTCAACCAGCACAGGCGTAACAATCACAAACTGCATTAAAATAAATAGTTTACCTTGGACGATCTTCGTCTGTTTGCAATCCCAATGCTCACTGTTACACAATGAATGATCTTTTGTTTGATAAAATCCGTTTTTATAGCCTAACATGAAACATTTTGTGAACCGCTTGTGTCGTGAATTCCGCCTCATTCCATTTTCGACGACACATTCCAGGTAAATAACCCACACAGAACGTGACTTTTCCAGTCATGTTTGGTTTCACTGCAATCAACTGGTTGGTTTGTAACACAATTTGTTTGTAACACAATCAAACCTGATGGGTCATTTCGCGGGACGTACGACAACAAGTAATGTCATCATTGTGCACCAATGATTTGCCCGCCCTTTCGTTGATTGACTGTATTTTAACCCAATGACCACTGATCGTCTTGAAATCTAACTGGGTAGATAGCCAGTGAGCTGAGGTAAACGGCAATAGGTCATGTTTATGTGTTGCAAGACCAACCCATGTAGTAAGCTCCGGCGTAAAGAGAGTAATTCGCTATTGAAGTTTCATACTGGAAGGAGCAACACATTTTACGCACAGCGTTATTTTGCATATTCAGCTGTTTATCTATCAATCATTATGGCGTATAGTCAGGGAAAGCTGAATCTAAGTCTAGATATACAGATGTACACACAATTTTAGAATAAATTGATTGGGAAAGTGAGACAGAGATTGTTGTAGGAAGATTCAGTTAGCGATTCCCAAGTGGAGGAATATTTTTTGAACGGGAGAGGACATCGTTTTGGACTGGTAAGTTCTTCGCATGCTAATGCCCCTGTTTGAAATTAATAAGATAAAATATTATTTGTGATTTTTATTTTATTTTAGAAGCAATATATAAACATGTAATGTAATGTCATGAAATGTGAGATGCGTGTGTCTCCCAACCCACATGAAATAGCCTATTTGAGGCTGTTGAGGGGAGGGCAGGCCCACAACAATTGCCAAAGTGAAATGGAGAGAGTAGATGCAGCTGGTCTGTTGTAATATAATAAAGACAGTAGATCTAGCTGGTCTGTCATAATATATTCAACCTTATGTTCCCTGTACTCATATATATATATATATATATATATATATATCTGTTTATTATACCTGTTGATACAGGGATCATATGTGAAACTATTCTAACTGAACATTTTCTTTCACAGTGACACTGACTCCGAATGGCAGCCCCCAGGGCCAAGGTGTCCATCCCCCACTGAAGCTGGTTCATCCAGCTCCTGCCACAAGTGGTGTTCATCTGCCCAAATTTATTTCTGCAGGCATGGATGTGCCTCAGGGGCAAAAGGGCACAGCATGGAGGCGTCGCTGTGTTCTTTGCAAAATTAAGTCCCCCATCACCTGCGCCACATGCTTGGTGACCCTCTGCTTTACAGCAGAAAGAAACTGCTATGGCACCTGGCATCAGCAGCACAATATTGTGTAGAGCTTTGGCAAAGTGGGTAGGGTTATATCCTGCCTGTTTGGCCCTGTCCGGGGGTCTGATCGGATGGGGCCACAGTGTCTCCTGACCCCTCCTGTCTCAGCCTCCAGTATTTATGCTGCAGTAGTTTATGTGTCGGGGGGCTAGGGTCAGTTTGTTATATCTGGAGTACTTCTTCTGTCTTGTCCGGTGTCCTGTGTGAATTTAAGTATGCTCTCTCTAATTCTCTCTTTCTCTCTCTCGGAGGACATGAGCCCTAGGACCATGCATCAGGACTTCCTGGCATGATGACTTCTTGCTGTCCCCAGTCCACCTGGCCTTGCTGCTGTTCCAGTTTCAACTGTTCTGCCTGCGGCTATGGAACCCTAAACTGTTCATATTTACTCTTGAGGTGCTGTCCTGTTGCATCCTCTACAACTACTGTGATTATTATTATTTGACCCTGCTGGTCATCTATGAACGTTTGAAAATCTCGGCCATGTTCTGTTATAATCTCCACCCGGCACAACCAGAAGGGGATTGGCCACCCCTCATAGCCTGGTTCCTCTCTAGGTTTCTTGAGGGTCTTCCAAATATTGAAAGTGTGTAAATAGTTACCCATGTTATTTTGAAAATGTATATATATTTTTCCCCCATATTTTTCCTCCATTTTTGTGGGGGGGGGGGGTGTTAGAATACCATTTTGGTATTTTGTATATAGTTATTTGTTTCAAAATGTATACCTTCACCAATTGGCCACTTAGGTATATTTGGGCTACTTGTGTGGGACACCTGGGTGACTTCATGATAAATGTCATGTAGCACACTCATTTTGGAAGTTATCATTCTGTTATCATTCTGTTGCCCTCCTATGTTTTTCACTGAAATTGGCCCCATCATCCTATCTGAATGTTTGTTTTATCTTGTTCATTTTAAAGATGATGATACACAAAGAAAAAGCGTATGTTTTTTTTCATTGTATTATCTAAACCAGATCTATTGTGTTATATTCTCCTACAAACTTCAGAGTGTTTTCTTTCAAATGGTACCAATAATATGCATATCCTTGGTTCTGTGCCTGAGCTACAGGCTGTTAGATTTGGGTATGTCTTCAGGCGGAAATTGAACAAAGTAGGGGGTAGCTCTAAGAGGCTTCTCATGACTCTCAAACCCGCATGCGGGAGCGTAACCATAGCCTCAAACTAATTAGCATAACGCAGCGGACATAAATCTTCCTAGAAAATCTTCCTATTCATGAAAATCACAAATGAAATATATTGAGACACAGCTTAGCCTTTTGTTAATCACACTGTCATCTCAGATTTTCAAAATATGCTTTACAGCCAACGCTAGACAAGCATTTGTGTAAGTTTATCATGGCATAATGCAATGGCTAGGCTCTGCTACCAGCAGGCAACATTTTCACGAAAATAAGAAAAGCAATGAAATTAAATAATTTACCTTTGAAGAACTTCAGGTGTTTTCACTCAGGAGACTCCCAGATAGCAAAAGTTCAAATTTTTCCAAAAATATTATTTTTGTCGGCGAAATAGCTCCGTTTGTTCTTCACGTTTGGCTGAGAAATCGACCGGAAAATGCAGTCACTACAACTCCGAACTTTTTTCCAAATTAGCTCCATAATATCGACAGAAACATGGTAAACGTTGTTTAGAATCAATCCTCAAGGTGTTTTTCACATATCTATTCGATAATATATCCGTCGGGACAATTGGTTTCTCATAAGAAGCGATTGGAAAAATGGCTACTTGTGTACTTTACGCAAGATTTTCTGCGGGAGCCATCATGTGACCACTTGCTAAATGTGGTCCCTTAAGGCTATTCTTCAACATAAATGCGTAAAAAGATGTCACAATGCTGTAGACACCTTGGGGAATACGTAGAAAACGTAAGCTCATTCGTAATTCATTCACAGCCATATAAGGAGTCATTGGCATGAGGTGGTTTCAAAAAATGCGGCACTTCCTGATTGGATTTTTATCTGGGTTTCGCCTGTAACATCAGTTCTGTTGCACTCACAGACAATATCTTTGCAGTTTTGGAAACGTCAGAGTGTCAATTATATGCATAGTCGAGCATCTTTTCGTGACAAAATATCTTGTTTAAAGCTGGAGTGTTTTTTATCCAAAAATGAAAATACTGCCCCTAGAGTCGCAACAGGTTTTATAGAAAGACGTTCTATGTCCGTGGGGTATCTATAGAGGTGGAATTTGCGGTGATGGAAATGGAATCTGTCATGGTGGATTGTACTGTGTGTGAACGTTTGTTTGTGTGTGTGTGTGCTCAACATAGGAGTCAGTGTGTGTGTGTGTGTGTGTGTGTGTGTGTGTGTGTGTGTGTGTGTGTGTGTGTGTGTGTGTGTGTGTGTGTGTGTGTGCACTCACTCACCTGTCTAAGGTTTTGCACAGCGCAAGCCCTCCATCCCTTCACTTTTGACTGTTCCATGAGCATGAAAATAGTTTGGTCGACTGGAAGTATTGACTATCCCAGCCCCTAATCTTGATATTCCATCTTCAAAAGAAACATTGTGACATGGATCGACCCATAGACAAACAATTGGTGACATTGATCAACCAATTTGAAAGCCACAGAACTGAAACCCAGAGTGTGTAGATATCCATTGGGGATAGATATATGATAGCTGTACAAACAGCTCCCAAAATGAAGTATTGCTCTCAACATTTAAGGGGCATGCCAGGGCTCCATTCACCATCCATCTTTGACAGTGGAATGGTTCTCTGTTGGCTGCTCAGCAATGGTTCAGCTAGCCCCAATGGGGACGAAACTGAAAGAGACACAAACAGCACTCCTGTCGGGTCCCTCTCGTCACATGTGCTGCCCACACCGGGAGCTCTCGGCAGGGGTCATCCTCAGAGACGAGAGGGGCTAGTGCTAGATCTCTGGAGGATGTCTGGAATAGAGAGAATCCTTGTGAGAATCACAGTGGTTACGATGCTGTTCTTTGTGCCCTTGCAATACCGAAATCAGCATTCCGTCTTGACTGCATCCAGCAGCTGGTAAGTTTTTATTTTCTCACCACACTTTGGTTTGAGAAACCTTCCGAACACACAACAAATCTACAAAATCACAGGTACCCATCGGTAGCTTTAGCTAGGTTTCCATCTAATTGGTGACAGATTTTCAATGCGAATATAAAAAAAATCTGCATAAAAACAATATGCGCACCTTCCCACCAAAGCACTGGTTTCCATCAAATTGACTTGTTGCAGATAAAAAGCTGTGTGTGATGTCGTAGTGCACATGAAAATACCTTTTGCGGTTAAGTTCCAAAGTACCGAATAAAAAATAGAAGTTAAATGGGTTTCCATCACATTTTCAACTCTACTGATGGTTTTCTCACCCCACTCTAGTATTGACATGTGCACTCTAGCTGCAAAAGTCTATGGCCCTGACCCCCCGGCACAGTCTGTAATATCTGGTGTTATTTTTCTATCTTATCTAGTGTCCTGTTAGAATTTAAGTATGCTCCCTCTAATTCTCGCTCTCTATCTCCCCTCCCGGAGGACCTGAGCTCTAGGACCATGCCTCAAGACTACCTGGCCTGATGACTCCTGGCTGGCCCCAGTCCACCTGGTCGTGCTGCTGTTCCAGTTTCAACAGATCTGCCTTCAGCTATGGAACCCTGGCCTGTTCACCGGACGTGCTACCTTGTCTCAGACCTGCTGTTTTCGAAACTCTCTCTACTGCACATGCTGTCTCGACCTCTGAATTCTCAGCTATGAAAAGCCAACTGACATTTACTCCTGAGTTACTGACCTGTTGCACCCTCTAAAACCACTGTGATTATTATTTTTACCCTGATGAACGTTTAAACATCTTGAAGAACAATCTTACCTTAATGGCCATGCACAACCAGAAGAGTGTGGTTGTATTAACCATCTGAGAAGGGGAAATATAGGTTATTTTGAGGTTTTTGAATATTTCCTTAAAACTTTCACCGAATGTTTCGATAAGACTAATAACACAGCTAGATTATTTTTGGTTTAACTTATTTGAACTCCAAGCACAGATAGGAAGCATGGGAATTCATTTCCTTAGGCATTATCATGCAAACACAATTTGTTTTGGAACATGGCATCAGTGAGATAATCTTCTGTTCTCTATCAATGTAATTAATCTGCTGCAACATGGAGCTAGCATACCATGTTTTTTTTACACATACAAAGCTGTTCTTTTTAGTCTATTCAAACAATACCCATTTCAAAGGAAACAAGCACTCATTAAGATCAGGTGTGGCCAATTAGGGGGCGTGGCCAATTAGGGAGCGCAGCCAACACACCTCAACAAGCACAGTCAACCCTCATACTACCGACTGGGGTTATTTTCACCCTAGAGGAAACATTTTTCTTCAAATTTTTCATGACTTTGTTAATCAACTTGCTCTTAGCAAATCTAAACGTTTGTTTGGTGTTTCTGTATGAATATGGACTCAAAAAATCGAGTCATTTGTGATAATTTTGACCACAGACAAAAACACCTATTTCCGCCATCTGTAATTTGTTAAATAAGGCATTTATTTGAATCTCATTTTCATAATAACAAGTTATCCATGCCACCAAGATATAGCACCCCAGGTACTCATATAAGATTGTACTTTTCTAGACCACGACAGTCTTCCAATGGTATAAATACTTAATAGAACTGCAATACAGAAGATACAACATACACAGAGGACGATATTGGTATGTATTCCCCAAAAAGTTGCTATTCTAGGGCAGATCTAAGAAAGTATTTATCTGAATCCAGGTTTTTCTGGAGACATAATATAAAGTTTTCATATCCTCAGAGAGTGGAGTGGGACCTGTTAGAGTGATTATGACCAGATAAAAAAGGAATCAATGTTATTTTTTTCATTTCAGAACTTCAGAATGGGCTAAACGAGTGACCTAAGCGACTTTGAGCAGTGCGCGAAAAAAAAGTCAGCGGTAGTCCTGTGGGAGAAAACAGCTCGTTGGTGAGAGGTCAAAGGAGAATGGCAATAGTGGTGCAAGCTAACAGGCGGGCAACAAATAACAGGGCAGTACAACAGTAATGTGCAAAACAACATTTCGGAACTCGTATTCTTTTTCACAGATAGGCTATTGTAGCAGATGACCACACCGGGTTCCACTCCTATTGGCTAAAAACAAGAAGAAGTGGCTCCAGTGGGAACACGATCAGCAACACTGGACAATTGAGGAGTGGAAAAATATCTCCTGGCCCGAAGAATCCGGATGCCTGTTGCGTCATACTCATGGCAGGAGTATGGAGTCAGGATTTGGCATAACCATCGTGAGTTCATGGCCCCGTACCGCCTGGTGTCAACGGTACAGGCTGGTGGCGGTGTTGTGATGGTGTGGGGATTGTTTTCCTTGCACAAGTTAGGTCCCTTGATACCAACTGGACAATGTTTCCATGCCCCGAAGAATTCCGGCTGTTCTACAGGCAATGGGGGGCCGACCCGGTACTAGATTGGTGTACCTAATAAACTGGCCACTGAGTGTATCTACCGTAAGTGACTGCACTGGGCCTTCAACAAGATAGAGGCTAGCGTTTTGTTGATAATGAGAACAGAATGTGCAGTATATGTTTTAAATAATATTCTTATAACATTCTCTGAACCTTACTAAAGATACATTTATTTTTTTATGGAGTGTTTTTAACATTCTCTGAACAATTTGAGAACATGACTTTAAATAGAACCACGAGGAAACCTGTTGGAAACATTATTCTGAAGTAATTCCAAAAGAGGACATCGCTTTTTGTTAACCTTCTCCAAACTATTTGAGAACATTCCTAATTCCCCACTGGGAGGACGTTCATAAAACATGAACAAAATTGAAATAAAATGTAACTATGTTTCATCTTTTAGGAAACGTTCTGTTCAAGTAATGAAATACCATGAAAATTACGTTTTTTTTTGTTGTTGTCTAAATGTGCCCAGAAAGTCGTGGGTAGGTTCTATGCAAAATAACCCATAGGACAACCACCCTTTCAACAAGCTATAAGAAACATATGGTTCTCAGAACGTTGTGTGCTAGCTGGGAAGACTGATTGCATGGAGATTAGGCCAAATCATGCAGGCGAGTGGTGACCTGACAGGTTATCAGAGGATATCAAATAGAAAGGCAGGTGGGCAGGGCAGGTGGTGCCCTTAATCTTTACTGCGGCACAATGAGTTCATTACCATTCTATTCAACATGCCAGGAGCGTTATTGTCTCTCCTACAGTATATTATTTTCCCAGAATGTGTGTGTGTGTGTGTGTATGTGTGTGTGTATGTGCCTGCATGTGCCGGCTGCTTAGAGTCAATCTGCCTCTTATCATTCGAACCTGTGATCCGGGCAGCTCTCCGGAACCCCGGTAGCACTACCACTCCACTTGCATTCATCCTGCGTTTGACTGCAGCTCAGGTTACCGACCGCTTTCATTGTTGGATCATGACTTGGCGTCTGAGAGCTTGTGCTACTACTCTCCATACTGGTCCTGTTAGCATCATTGACCACATTGATGAGTGGTGCCTGGTCAGTGGTCTACATTGCTCATTGTGCCTTACTTGGTCCGGATTCTCGACTGATACAGAGACACAGATCACCAATCGGAGGTCAAATTCATCGTGAGTGTGGTGATTTCTCATTTTCCCGAACCAATTACGTGTTTATTGGCGTGACCGCGGTACGTCAGGGATGTACACGTCGGACAATCCTCAACTTAATTTCCTTTGCTTATAATGGCAACCATTCATGTCACACAAACAGGTTTCCTTCAGACACAGAGAAAACATGGAGGTGCTAACTCTCAACTTGACATCGACTTCTTGGCAATGTCATTTTGAAAATGGGTCAGCAACACTTGCAATTCCACGTATGGATGGAGGCAGTTGTTATTGATTGACTGACAAAGCTTCAACCTTTCCCCTTCTCACAAAGAATGACCGTCTCTACAGATAATCCACACAGACAGGACAATTCCCTCCTCTGGTATTCTTCGCAAAAAGGACATCAGTAAGATAGTCTAGGTGTGATTTGATCTGTCTGTTATTCTGCTGTATTGTATAGCGGTAATTGTGTAGTAAATGAAATTGACCCACTATCACATATACTGTAGACAATATGGATAGAACTGGTCGTGTGGTTGCACAAGGCAAACAGCAATAAAACACTGCCCCCGCACACACATACAAGGTTGGCATGTAGCCTAGCAGTTAGCGTGACCCCAACATTATTTAGCTTTATACGGGGATGCTGTCTGTCACTTCAGACATTTTTCCGCCAACAGAGAAAAGTAGATGGGAAGCTGTCGAAGGCATCTGTCTCCATAAAACTTTATTTGGAAAATGAGTTGATTATGCAAGGTCATGGGAGAAAATGTCACACTGCAGAAGAAATGAGATGTACTAACAAAGCCTTTTTGATGTGCCTGTGTGGCAGTGGAAAGAGATCTGGATATGTCTGTTCGCCAAACACATTCAGCAGATCACGGGTCCTTTTCAAAGGGTGGCGCAGTCGACGTATTGAAAGCCGAGACTAAACCGCCAAAAATGCCTTTTTTTCAGTTTTAACATGCGCGCAATCACACAATACACGTGTGGTCTGCTTGCTGATGCATTCCAATACACACACACACAAGCACAAACATAAAGGATGGGGCTCAATGCAGCTGCACTTTCTCTCTCACTCTTTCTCCGTCACCTTCTATTTTCATTCATTATTTCTTTCCTCTTTCTAGGGGGGAAATTAACCTACGATCTAGCTCGCCTCTCAAGTGATTAAAGCAATAAGATAAGTGTGTTATTGGCCAAAGAGGTCAAGGTCTATCCTTTGGCTGAGGTGTCCATCCTCAAAATTAACACACCCGGTACTTATATGGACACTGTAAACCAGGCTGGGATAAAGAACTCTAAAAGTCTCTCACTTTAAAGCACAGCTTAGCTAGCTACTAGCTTAATAAAGCCCACCTCTGTCATCTCCATCTCCACCTAGCTACTAGCATTTTCAAAAGGTAAACATAAAAATGTCAAAAATCTTAATGAAAATGTATATTTTTCTTAGTTTATCATACTGTACTACCGTCATCAAAATAGAATGAATTTTAACCACTTTAAAATGGACATGCATACATAATTCCAAAACCCATTTCATAGTAAATGTAACAAGCTTGATTATATTGTAGTAACTTTCTTTGAAGAGATGGCGATTGGGTCTAAATAGGTGTTTGGCATTTGGTAGTCTAAACTCTTCAACTGACATTTCCTGAAAGTCAGGCCTCTTCCCACATGCTAACTCATTTTCCTCAGCTTCAGAGGCATCTTCATTCACCAAATGATGTGTGTGGTTATCCTTAGGTATATTCTCCAGACTTGTCCAGAGGGAATTGTTCATCTGTTGTCCATTTTTATTCTAGATAGCATTTTCTTGAGAAAAATGTGCCAAAAAAATGCATTTTACGTTACATGTCTTTTAATTTTACAGATAGAAGATTCAACTATTATGTAACCCCAATCTTCTCTGAGTAAATCCAGTCCTGGAGTGTCTCAACAAAATTAAACCAAAAATGTTTAGGCTGACCTAATCCAGTGTCCTGAAAAAAGGAATTTGTGCGATTTGCAAATATACACGTGTTTCATGAGCTTTCGTCTCATTTGCATATCTCAATACAAATATTTCTGAAATGTTTGTATCCACATTCAACTGGTAAAAGTGAATTGTGATATGATTAAGGGGGAAAAGCCTTAAAGTACCAGCTCTGTGTTGTCAGCTCCACCTAACAAATGGCTCTCATTAGCATGTTGATGTACTGTACTGTTCGAGAACAAGGACCCTGTCTCTTATCTCATTGAGATAAATGGAGAGAGTGGTAGCGGTGGCGGCGCGTTAGTACAGTCAAAAATGCAGGAGAGCGAGCCCAGAAGATTATTAGCAGCGTGCTACAGTAGATTTGAATGGCGGTCGACCCCTTGAGAATATTGAGGGAGGCAAAAAAAAAGGAGATCCCACCGCTGCCACTGAAAGCACAACAACAAACAAGGGTGCAGTGGAGGACACACGCAGGGAATGTTCCGTTCTGTACTGTTCTGCACTGTACTCACTAGCGCATGTGTAGCATGTTGTGTGCTAGCTGCTAAGTCGTCATTAATGTGCTCAGTCTACCATTGTCTCCCTTACTGCCTTAACTGGTTGGCTGTGCGTTCGAATGTTAACTAGCAATGTTAAATGCCCATAAATCCCCTGGTCGATGCATGCTCGCTCCTCCTTTGAAGCGGAACATACCGTATTAATGCAATCACTCATGCGTCCCCTTGCCTTACGTGCAGAAGCTCCCCTGTCGCCGCGGTAATTGCTAATGTCGTGAAACCATCCTAATGTCTACCACCACGCCTTAATTGAATGTATAGAATACAGGCTCCCATTTTTCCACTCACACCATTTAATAATAGGTCTTGATGTCATATCCTTTCCACCTTCTGTTGAGTGGCGCCCAATGAAATTGAAAAGGGAAATATTAACAGAGCGACAAATCTCGCAGTGATGTCACTGTCAGTAATGCTCGTCGGGGCATGGACTCTACAAGGTGTCGAAAGCATTCCACAGGGATGCTTGACCCATGTTGACTCCAATGCTTCCCACAGTTATGTCAAATTAGCTGGATGTCCTTTGGGAGGTGGACCATTCTTGATGCAGATGGGAAACTGTTGGGTGCAAAAAAAACAGCAGCATTGTAGTTCTTGACACAAACCAGTGCGCCTGGCACATACTACCATACCTCATTCTAAGGCACCTAAATATGTTGTCTTGCCCATTCACCAACTGGCACACATACACAACCCATGACTCAATTGTCTCAAGGCTTCAAAACCCTTCTTTATTCCATCTCCTCCCATTCATCTACACTGATTGAAGGGGATTTGACAAGTGACATCAATGAGGGATCATAGCTTTCTGGCCAGTCTATGTCATGGAAAGAGCAGGTGTTCTTAACGTTTTGTACAATCAGTATATTGGAATACGAACACACATTGTGGCGGCCCTGACAATGACAGATGTTAACAAGCAGCAGACACAGGGTGATTTATAGAGCAAATCGCAAATCACACCAGGAGGGAACCAGCACCCGATAACCTCCATCTTGTAGACACAGCTTGAGCATGCCCTTTGAGAACACCTCACTCAAGCTGGAAACACATGTATATCTGAACACATACGTACAAGTACACACAGGATCAGGGGAGTAACGGATTACATGTACTGTAACTGTAATCTGTTACGTTACCAGCAAAAAAAATGCATGTAATCAGATTACAGATACTTTTGACAAGCTATAGGTTCACTTCCAGGATTACTTTTACATCAGGGAAAGTTCATGACACCTTTGTTTTCTCAATGACATTCAAATCAGCATTTTTTTTAAAGGCTCAAGGTTAAGTTTGTTCCACCTGACTGAGTCTGAGAGCCAGAGAGCCCTGTGATGGCACACCAAATGCTTTTGATGGATTGCGGGAAAAGAGCAGGAATAAGCTTTTATAGGCTACTGTCCAAGCTATAGTACGTCTTCCAATGGTACGACTGCTGTCGGCATCAAAGATTATACAACCAACTTGGATAAACGCTTGGAGGTAAGGATGACAGCAGTGGTGTAGGCTACAGGCGATACGGATACCACTTAGGCCTATGATTGATATCTGCATAGCAATTATGTGAATCACACTGCTGCTCTCTCAATTATTCACATTTTACGGCATACGGATTGTGGTTGTTGTGGATGGCTGTTCACAAATGGCTGTTCACCGCAATAAACATTGAATTTAAGAAGTATAGGCTAAATAATCATTATTTATGCGACCCGTGGACAGCCAGTGAAAAATGCGCTCTTGCAACATCTGCATAGTTTTGATCCCAGCCTATGGGATCACTGTCACACATACTGTCAAAAACTAGTTTAATTAAAGAAGGCCATGAGTAGGGCTTTTATTGGTCAATCTAGCTAGTGTTGATTCAAAAACAATGTCCGAAGGCTTAACGGACACATGCTTCGATCTCAAACAGTTTTGATAGATTTCAACAGCTACAAAAGTGTCACCCATAAAGATCCTATAAAATGAATTAAGTATTCTAATTCCTAATTATATGCCGTCGCTAACAAAAATGTAAACAATGGACCTATAGCAAATGCAGCATATGGCATTCATTTTTCATGTCACTCAAATAGTACGCTTCGGTAGTGCTCAAAGCATGCCATTCCATGAGGGCAGCATTTATTTTTCAACCATGTTTTGGACTGAACCAATCAGTCCTCAATGACAACAACATAAACAACAGAGTAGGCTAAGTCCTTCATTTTTGGGTTATGTTCAGGTAAAACAATGAGACAAATCTACTGTATATTCCATTAAATCTTATTCTTGAAGGTCAAAGGGTATTTAATTAGTTGTAATGACTGGAAATTTGACAGAGTTTGGTTTTTAATATAAATATATAGCCTAATCCTAACCCATAAAGGAAAAATGCATCATCAATTTATCACTGGCTATGTAAACGCTAACATTGCTTCATATTGCATTAGATTTAATTCACTTGGTAATATTATTTTTAGTTTTCTTCTAACGCCTCTTCATGGGAAAGTAATCAGATTACTTCATGAGTAATCCAAGATTACCTTACTGATTACAATTTTGGACAGGTAACAAGTAACTGTAACGGATTACATATAGAAATGAACCTACCCAAACACACCCAATCACGGCAGGACACATACAAATTTCCAACTTTATTCAATCATAATCTATAATGCCTGCAGATAAAGGCAAGAAAAGTTTATCAAATCATTTTTGTTCTGTGGTCTTTGTTGCCTTGGGGACCTGCTGAAATTCTTGTGAAAAGCATTCAAAAAAAACGGGAGGGTCTGGAGAGTGGCTCTGCATAGACCTCTACCTGTAAACCTCTTACATGTTTTCACTCGAAAGTGAAAAATAAAATGTTTGTCTGGGCTCTTCTGTTCCTCATATCGATGATGCTCAAACTCGAACCAGAGCATTTAGTACGTTCTCTCCCCACAGATAATGCAATCAATCATTGTCTCCTTTCCTCCAATAATGGAAACCACTTCTTGTCTACTCTGTCTCATTGCCAAGCAACGAGCTACGAGAGAAAAACGGCACACACTCTGTGTCTTCTCCCATTCCTCCTTGTCTCCTCCCCCTCATCTGTACTGTTATGAAAGAACTGGGCTCTGTCCTCCCTTCCTTCTTGTAATCATGGTTATGACATTACTGGTGTAACCTAAGTTATGCAGTACAATCCCTGCTTACACCTTCTTGACTGTTTGCCTAGTCCTGTATTTATAGGAAAGAAAGAAAGAACAAACAAACAAACTAGCAGATAAATGAATTAATGAAGGAACAAACAATATATTTTCAAATGATTCACAAAGGGCCCTGATAGCAAATCATCTATCACCTAGATTTCCCCTGTCCCGTGTTTTCAAACCAGTGAAGCAACTGAACGAGATGATATTAGGAAGTCACTTCAGACTTTTGAGATCCCTCCCTCCCCTAAAAAAACAACAACAAGATTAGGCTTTGACGTCATCCTGGAACAAGAAACAAAAGTAGGGAAGACACAACACGTTGCTCATCCTCCGAACAAGGTATCTTCTCCAAACACAAACACAAATGTTTTTTCCACGGCTTGTCACAATTCCCATCCACAAGCAGAAAACACGATTATCTACAGTTGTCACGATGGCATAAACCTAGGACTCATCTTTGGCTGCGACACTGTAATCACATTTGCACGAGCCACTGGAGGCATGAATTGTCTGCCTCTAATCATATTGGAAACGGCACACTATTCCCTACATAGTGCACCAAGTAGGGACAAGGACGGCACATACAGTCTGGTCAAAAGTAGTGCGTTATGTAGGGTATAGGGTGCCATTTTGAATGAAGGCACTGCATTTGATAAAAATGGATTTAATTGTCATTTTTTTCTCAACGATCTATACAAAATACTCTGTAAAGTCAAAGTGGAAGACAAAATCAAACATTTGGACCTTAATTGTCATTTTTTTCTCAACGATCTATACAAAATACTCTGTAAAGTCAAAGTGGAAGACAAAATCAAACATTTGGACCCAAAAATGATATAAAACTAAAACATTAATACATCTTGATTACGTAAGTATTTAACCCTGAGTCAATACATGACCGTCTCTAAGAGCACACCAGGATTGTACAATATTTGTACATATATATTTTTGGTTTATTCAAGCTCTGTGAAGTTGGTTGTTGATCGTTGATATTCGGCCATTGTCAAGTCTTGCAATAGATTTCAAGATGATTCATGTCAAAACTGTAACCAGGCCACTTAGGAACATTCAATGTAGTCTTGGTAAGCAAATCCTGTGTACACTGAGTGGACAAAACATTAGGAACACCTTTCTAATATTGAGTTGCACCCCTTTTGCCCTCAGAACAGCCTCAATTCGTCGGGGCATGGACTCTATAAGATGCCCGAAAGCGTTCCCCGGGGATGCTGGCTCATGTTGACTGCAATGTTTCCCACAGTTGTGTCATGGGAAACTGTTGAGTGTGAAAAACCCGGCACCGTTACAGTTCTTTACACACTCAGTACCTGGCACCTACTACAATCCAAAGCGTTCCAAGCACTTAAATATTTTGTCTTGCCGATTCACCCTCTGAATGGCAAACATACATACACGAGCCATGTCTCAATTGACTCAAGGCTTAGAAATCCTTCTCTGACATCAATAAGGCAGCATAGCTTTCACCTGGATTCACCTGATCAGTCTTGTCATGGAAAGATCAGGTGTTCCTAAAGTTTTGAACACTCTGTGTGTATTTGGTTTGTGTTTTAGATTATTGTCCTGCTGAACAGTGAATTTGTCTCCCAGCGCTTAGCACTTAGCACATTTTATCCTTAAAAAAAACACCATGCTTGAAAGTATAGAGAGTGGTACTTAGTGATGTGTTGTGTTGGATTTGCCCCAAACATAATGCTTTGTATTCAGGACAAAAAGTTATTATCTTTGCCACATTATTTGCAGTTTTACTTTAGTGCCTTATTGCAAATACGATTTATGTATTGGAATATTTGTATTATGTTCAGGCTTCCTTTTTTTCACACTGTCATTTAGGTTAGTATTGTGGAGTAACTACAATGTTGTTGATCCATCCTCAGTTTCTCCTGTCACAGCCGTTAAACTCTGTAACTGTTTTAAAGTCACAATTGGCCTGATGGTGAAATCCCTGAGTGGTTTACTTCCTAACAGAGTTAGGACCTCCCTATCGGAGCAGCTGTCTAAGGCACTGCATCTCAGTGCTAGAAGTGTCACTACAGACCATGGTTCGATCCCACAGGGTGGTGCACAATTGGCCCAGTGTCGTCCGGGTTAGGGGAGGGTTTGGCCCGGGGTAGGCCATCAATTGTAAATAAGAATTTGTTTGAAACCGACTTGCCTAGCCATATAAAACAATATATAAAAACAAAAGGAAGGAGGCCTGTATCTTTATAGTGACTGGGTCTATTGATACCCCATCCAAAGTGTATTTTATAACTTCACCATGCTAAGGGATATTCAATATTTAAATTTGTACCATCTACCAATAGGTGCCCTTCTTTCCGAGGCATTGGAAAACGTCACTGGTCTTTGTGGTTGAATCTCTGTTTGAAATTCACTGCTCGACTGATGGACCTTACAGATAATTGTATGTGTGGGGTACAGAGATTAGGAAGTCATTCAAAAAGAATGTTAAACACTGTCCCGCACAGAGTGAGTCCATGCAATTTATTATGTAACTTGTTCAGCACATTATTACTCCTGAACTTATTTGGGCTTGCCAAGAAGAGGGGTTGAATATTAATTAGCCTCAAGACATTTCAGCTTTTCATTTTTAATACATTAGAATCAAAATAAAAAACATAATCCCACTTTGACATTATGGGATGTTGTGTGTGTCCAATACGTGCATTCTGCACCATTATTAGTCAGGCCGTTAAAATGTTAATGAGTGGTTGGCGATGATTTATGCATGTTGCATAGATACATTTTTAAATATCATTCATGTAGTGCAGTGTCTAGTGTCTGGCCTGACCTGACCTGGCCAGCTAGGATTTCATATTTTGGATGTCATTATGGAGGGAGAGATGAGAAGCCCTCAAGACAGCCCGTTTGGAGTTTGCCAAAAAGCACCTAAAGACTCTCAGACCATGAGAAACAAGATTCTCTGGTTTGATGAAACCAAGATAGAACTCTTTCACCTGAATGCCAAGAGTCACGTCTGGAGGAAACCTGGCACCATCTCTACGGTGAAGCATGGTGGTGGCAGCATCATGCTGTGGGGATATTTTTCAGCAGCAGGGACTGGTAGACTAGTCAGGATCGAGGGAAAGATGAACGGAGAAAAGTACAGAAAGATCCTTGATGAAAACACTAAGACCCTAAGTACACAGCCAAGACAACGCAGGAGTGGCTTCGGGACAAGTCTCTGAATGTACTTGAGTGGGCTTGTTCGATCGGGCTTGAACCCGATCGAACATCTCTGGAGAGACCTGAAAATAACTGTGCAGCGACGCTCCACATCCAATACTCACCAAATACAGGTGTGCCAAGCTAGTAGTGTCATACCCAAGAAGACTTGAGGCTGTAATCGCTGCCAAAGGTGCTTCAACAAAGTACTGAGTAAAAGATCTGAATACTTATGTAAATGTGATACTTCGGTGTTTTTGCCTTGTCATTATGGGGTATTGTGTGTAGATTGATGAGGAAAAAAACTATTTAATCCACTGTAGAATAAGGCTGCAACGCAACAAAATGTGGAAAAATCAATGCATATACATTTTGTCTTCATGTATAAAGGTACACTCACATATTCACATGTACATGCCAAAACGTATTTATCTTATTCAGTGAAACGAAACACGCACACACACACACACACACACACACACACACACACACACACACACACACACACACACTTAAGGAAATGTCCTCAGAAAATGTTATAATTATAGGTCATAGCAATACGTTGCACATATTCGACACAAGCAAGGAGAAACACGGACAGAACGACATAGAGAGAGATTATTCACGCCAGAGTGAGGCATCATTTTCCCTGGAGAGTGTGTGTGTGTGTGTGTGTGTGTGTGTGTGTGTGTGTGTGTGTGTGTGTGTGTGTGTGTGTGTGTGTGTGTGTGTGTGGCAAAGCAAGGGCACAGATGCCCCATGTTTCTCTGATGTACTTTACATGAGGGTCAAACAGAAGAAGGGCAAAACACATCACTGATAAAATGTTATCTAAAAGTCTCAGCTGCTACCCTGACAGCACACGCATGAGGTGTGTGTGATGGATGGCTAGTCGAGATACACAGAGAGAGAGAGAGAGAGAGAGAGAGAGAACGGAAGGACTAAAAGTGTGTGGTCACAGTGTTCACGTGCACCTGCATGTCAAACTTTTCATTCGATTTCCAACACTATATAAACAACTGATGGAAACATATCGCAGTGCCTTATTTAACACTAAAGCAATTCAACACAATTGAAGGTGTACAATACACAGACAAGTAAGGAAATGGCTAGTTGATGGATTTTCAGTTGTAGCCTAAATAGAAGTCTACAGGACCATCTCCTTCCATTTTTCCTAAACGTCTAATAACAACATTCTTTGCAGTCTTAAAGAGATGTTCTGGTACTTTTTGTATACTTTTTTGTATATTTTTTGCCAGTAGTTCTGAAAATAGAGCTCACCAGCCAAAAGTGGTCCCTGAAAATGGCCTACTACGTCGCATATGTGCAGGTTTGTGCACCAAGTTATGGCTCTCGCTCTGCTGTGTGTGCATGACGTGCCACTCGCGTGCCTCTTGCTAGCTGTCACTCAAATGGCGAGGGGCTGAAGCTCATCGGTTGACCTCGAATTGCTAGGAGGCTGGCCCATGTGGGGATAATGTAAGGAAAATGGCACGGCACAGCTTCCGGGAAAAACAGCCACTTTCAAGCTAGGGATTTGGTGGCTCTGCTCATCGATTATGCATGTGTGAACTTCACATTGACACATCAAGCCCAAAGCTGGAGGTTTAAAAAATACATGGTAGTGGCCAAAGTTCCGGAGCATGTCTCTAAAAGTGGCAATGTTGCCATGAAGTAGTATTAGTTCGGGGTGGTAAGCCATCTCTCTTCCTGGGGAGCTACTGGGTATGCAGGCTTTTCTGGCCCTTCTCTGGCGTACTTGATTCAGCTAGTCAAGGTCCTGGGGAGCAGTGAATCTGCGCCCGTATTCATAAAAAGTCTCAGAAGTGCTGATCTAGGATCTTGTCTCCCCTGTCCATGTTGTATGATTCATTATGATCTCAAAAGGCAAAACTGAACCTGAATCACCATTCCTATTCTGAGACGCTTTGATTCAGTTGCTATTCATGGCCCTGCAGAACTGATTAGTAGAATCAGGTGGGTTATAGTAGAGCTGGAACAAAGGAGCAGCAGGAGGCTATTAGCTCCACACGAGGCTTGGCCAACTGCATTAGCTAATCCATTCACACATCATTTGGAAACCAACTAAGAAACTTGAATTGAATATTACATGCTAAAAACTTCTCAAATGAGTTAGAAATGTTTAGTGCAGGGGCCTCCCGAGTTGTGCAGCGGTCTAAGGCACTGCGGCCCCTGAGGCGTCATTACGGATCCGGGTTTGATCCCGGGCTGTGTCGCATCCGGCTGCGGCCGGGAGACCCATGAGGTGACGCATAATTGGCCCAGCGGCCGGCCGGGATGTCGTTGTCCCTTCGCCCTCAAGCGACTCCTGTGGTGGGCTCATGTTGGACAGAGTTTCCTTTGACACATTGGTGGGTCTGGCTTCCGGTTGAAGTGGGCAGTGTGTCAAGAAAGCAGTGCTGCATGGCAGCGTCGTGTTTCAGAGGATGCATGGCTCTCGACCTGTGCCTCTCCCGTGTCAATATGGGAGTTGCAGCGATGGAACCAGGCTGTACCTACCAATTAGGGAGAAAAAGGGGTAAAGAAATGTATTCAATAGATATTTAGTGCAATGGCTACACAGCAAGTGCATTACCAAGTCAACCGCTTTACTATAACCAACCGATCCAGTTGAGAGTTTTTTGTGACCCGTGGTGAACATAACTCAGAGAAAATAGATATAAAATGTTGCATTCCACAAGGTTTGATTTTGGGTCCTGTACTGTTCAGTTAGTATACTGTATGTTGCCCACCGGCAGCATTATAAGTAAGCACAGCATTCATTTTCACTGCTACGCTGACGATACACAACTTTACATTTTTCTTTCACCAGAGGATTTTTAGCTCCACAGATAAATGATTGACTCTATTAGTGATTTAAATACTTGGATGGCTCAATAATTCCCCAAGCTAAATCAGCACAAGACCTAGGGACTTATTATTTGAGCCAAAGCACAGAGAGAGAATCTGGGCGCACATTTTAATGCACTGTGTGACTAAAGACAAAACGGCAGGTAAAAAACCTAGGCGTCATTTTAGATTCTGAACTAAATTTGATTCAATTACCCAGAATGCTATTTCTGCTCCGTTAACACATTCCCAGCATGCCTTGCTCTCGGAGTGACACCGCGGCCAGACATCATCTCCCCGAAATTCTCCCTCAGAACATGTGTAGCTACTTTCAGCCACTCCGGTGCCGATCCCCTGCCCTTCACGCCCAACAGTAACAAGTAATGGTGGGCATAGTTTTCACACGACACCATCTTTCCATTAGCTCACTGCTAATGTCATGTCAAGCTGCGTCACCATGTTGACTTGCTGCTCTTTACCAATCACATGGGTCCCTCTGTCAAAGGCATAGGCTGTATCCGAAATTGCCTGCTATTCCCTATATAGTGCACTACTTCACAGTACATTAGTGCCTACATTACCACATTGAACACGAATATAAACGCAAAAAGTTAAGTGTTGGTACCATCACATTTTCCATAAGCACAAAAGGCATACTTCTCTCAAATGTTGTGAACTCTTTAAAAGAAAATACCTGTTAGTGAGCATTTCTCCTTTGCCTAGATAATCCATCCACCTGACAGGTATGGTGAGGCGTGTCAATTAGCTGATTAAACATCATGATCATTACACAGGTGCACCTTGTGCTGGGGAAAATAAAAGGCCACTTTAAAATGTTCAGTTTTTGTCACGCAACATAATGCCACATCTGTCTCAAGTTTTGAGGGAGCGTGCATTTTGGCATGCTGATTACAGGAATGTCCCATGAGAGCTGTTGCCAGAGAATTGAATGTTCATTTCACCATAAACCGCACACCACGTGTATGGTGTCATGTGGGAGAGCTGCTTGCTGATGTCAACGTTGTGAACAGAGTGCCCCGTGGTGGTGGTGGTGGTGGGGGTGGTGGTGGTGGGGCTATGGTATGGGCAGGCATAAGTTACGGACAACACACAAAATTACCATGAAGAGATCCTGAGGCCATTGTGAAGCCCATATGCTTTAAGGTATCTGTATTCCCAGTCATGTGAAATCCATAAATTAGAGCCTTATCTCACATGACTGATTTCCTCATAGGAACTGTAACTCAGTAAAATCAATGAAATTGTTGCATGTTTCGTTTATATATATATATATATTTGTATACATACTGTAAGAACTCATTTACACGTGCCTAAACAAAGGGGTTGAATACTATGCAATGACTGTATTTTAGCTATATTTTTACTTTGAAAGTATGGAACATTTTGTGTAGACAAATGCCCACTTTATAAAGCAACAACGTTTGAAGAAAGATAAAGGGGGTGTCGGCTTTCTGTAGGCACTGTATGTTGTGCAGGGCCGGCTCCAGGCATAAGCGACTTAGGGCCCCCAGCAGTTTCTCTCTATTTCTGTTAGTAACTGACGGTCACTCAATTAGCCATGTCAGCTAACAATTTTTTAGATTGGTAAAATTAGTCTAACCAGTTATCTCAACTCAACTTGGACGAATACTGACCAGGCACGCAGAGCATGTGCCCAGGGGTTCGACCTTCAGTGGGACCACATTGATTTTGTTTGTCACTACTAGCGGTGCGTGGTTAAAAAATCAACAGGGAAGCCAAGTGTCACGAACCCCGCTTCCTGAGTCTGTGTTTGCCTGTGTTTCTGTCCTGGAGTGTGTTTCCGGTGTCCTGGAACGCACCCTGTCTGGTTGCCGGGCAGATTAGCTTGTTGGGAGATCGATGTACCTGTATCCCATCAGTAATCTGCACACCTGTCCTGATCATCACCTCTCCCCTTCAAAAGCTCTGACCTGACATCCATTCCCTGCCGGATCGTTAGCCATGAACAGTATGTTGTGCCATAGTATCAGCCTCAAGTTGGATAGAATTTGTTTTGTACGTCTTGCTTGCCTTCAACTTACCTCCGTTTGTTCTGTCTTCAGTTACTCACCCGGATCATTTACCCCATTCCCGCCTGGTCATCGGAGGATTCCGCTTCCCCATTGGATCCACCTATTTACTCCCATCAACTCACCACCGCTGCCCGCTACGCCACCTGGATGTATCTACCCACTCACATTCACTTGTAAATAAATACTCACCTTCTTCCTACTCTCCTTGTCCTGGTCTGCTTCTGGGTTCGATTTTGAAGAAACGTGACACCAAGCCAGGGGGAAAAAGTCATTTTACTACCTATGTGTTGTGATAATGAACTTTTTTGCTCTATAACCTGTTAGTTCATATGTCTTGACACCATGATATACAGTACATTTGGAAAGTACTCAAATCCCAGATTTCAGGAATTTGTTACTTTACAGCAATATTCTAAAATAGATTTTTTTTGTAAATGTATCAATCTACACACAGTACCCCAGAAAGATAAAAGTGAAAACACGTTTTTTTTTCTGCTAATTTATTAAGTATAAAAAACAAATCTTATTTACATAAGTATTCAGACCCAAAATTTACCTCAGGTGCATCCTCTTTCCATTGATCATCCTTGAGATGTTTCTACAACTTGATTGGAGTCCACCTGTGGTAAACTAATTTGATTGGACATGATTTGGAAAGGCTCACACCTGTCTATATAAGGTCCACAGTTGACAGTACATGTCAGAGCAAAAACCAAACCATGAGGTCAAAGTAATTGTCCATAGAGCTCTGAGACAGGATTGTGTCAAGGCACAGATCTGGGGAAGGGTACCAAAACATTTCTGCACCATTGCAGGTCACCAAAAACACAGTGGCCTCTATCATTCTTAAATAGAAGAAGTTAGGAACCACAAAGACTCTTCCTAGAGCTGGCCGCCCGGCCAAACTGAGCAATCGGGGGAGAAGGGCCTTGATCAGGGAGGTGACCAACTGTAGAGATGGGAGAAACCTCCAGGACAACCATCTCTGCAGCACTCCACCAATCAAGTTTTTATGGTAGAGTGGCCAGACGGAAACCATTCCTCAGTTAACGGCACATGACAGCCCGCTTGGGATATTTTGTGTAGATTGATGAGGGATTGAAAATGATGCAGACAATTTATTGATAGAACATACAATTGATTTGCAAAATTAAAGCTGATCCTTAATCTAATACAGTGACAACTAAAATATATATATTTTTAAACGATTTAGTCCAATCAACGTAAGCTAAATATAATATGGCTGTCCATGGTACAGATTTTTTTTGTGTGTGTGCGTGTGTGTGTACGTGTGTGTATGCTTGCAAGAGGAAAAAACATGTTGACTCACCCTAATTGTACAGAAACGCCAGCAATGCCATCCTCCTCTTTCACATTGCCTAATGGTATATGTCTCTGTCATACAGTTCATGCTTTTAGGTTTAGTTTTCCTAGGAAACCTGGCTAAAATGCTTGCTTCCCGAACTTCCTTTCATGGGCAACGATGAGCCAGGCCTACTAAATCTAGCTACATGTTGAACTTCCATGCTCTCAGGCCAGGGGCACAATGTACTTTATACATGTATGGTTGGATCAGAATCGCCAGTATGGAGAATTAAGTAAAACCACAAGCCCAAAATTTAGGAATGGGACGATTTTAGCTAGCTAGCTAGCCACTTGAGGGCAACAACACAATGAGATTACAATTACTTTTTGGGATTCTGATGATGTGATTGGTGTGAAACCAAATCCAAACAGGCTTCCCATGACACTTTTTTCGGTGCACCAGGACCGTTCACAGTTGAACTCACTTAGTTTAGCTCAATGCTGATTGGTTATTATTTTTTTTTTTTAAATATCAAGGGAGTCCAAATGCTTGTTGGCTTCCTTTGCATTCAATGCTACGGGAGGACATAATGTCATACTCTTTTTGACCAGACAGGATCAAATAGTTGGGCTAAACATACTGAGACAGAAGAATGCTGTTTCGAACACTCGGATGCTTTCTCTGGTGAGATACAGTCAGCCTCTTCCGAACTGAAGTACATTTATGAAACACAGCGAGAAAAATATACATTTTTTTGTATGATTTTTTAAAAATTAAATTCTTTCTTGGTCATTTCTTTTGGGAAGCATGGCTTCACTTGGCACCCATGACTACACACCACTGTAAGTCCCTCTCACTTAGACATCGTTAATAAGTCATGTCAAAATGTGTAGAATTTAACTTTAAACCTGCTAAATGTTCTCTCCACTATATGACAAAATGTGGAGAACTGCAGAAAACTTGCTTTAAAACAAAAATGTCTCTTCTGCCCCAGTTAAAAATGAGTAGAATTGTATAAAATGTTTATACAATTGCAAAATGTGTAGAATTACAGGAAGCAAACTTTAAGACATACATTTTCCCTCCACAGTCAAGAGGGTGGCCACTAAAAAGGTTTTGCCCGCTTGTTGGGGGGGGGGGGGGCTCCCCCAAACCACACTTCCACTGAACTATATGTATAGCTAGCATCTAGCTAAATGGAAAATGGTTGTTGAAAAATGGTAGTACATAGCTAAATCTATCCAGTTATCTAATAGATGTTAACTGCTTAACGTTACCCTGAATTTTGAATTTCTCTGAATGTTTCGCCTCTTGTCGAGATCAGTGGTGTCTTCATAGTACTTCACCTGGTTGGAAATAAAATCAAATCTCCTAGATGGATGCCATTGAAGTGCAAGCTACATACAAACAGAAAGCTACAATAACAGTTACAGTAGCTAGCTAGCTAACGTTAGCTGAATATAACAGTCTGGCAGCCAGCTACTGTAGCTGGCATGCTGACTAGGCAGGCTGAGGTAAATAATTACTGTAGCTAGCAACATCAATCTAAAACAGCTTAAATTATGTTGTTCCTATTTAACAAAATGTACTTACATATAGACAAATATATGTTAAAGAAAGAGTGTTATCTTTCCAGTCTATTCGGTCCTGTGAAGGACTGTCAAAAACACTGTCCTTGGAGAGCAATTCTGAGGAAATCATTTTGCGTGGACTGAGTGAGCGTGTGTGTGCATCTTCAGTTACACATACATGTCAGTACACAACAAGTTCTTTAAAGGTGTTTTTCTCACCATCTTAAATAAGCATGCCCCTTTCAAAAAATGTAGAACTAAGAACAAATATAGCCCTTGGTTCACTCCAGACTTGACTGCCCTTGACCAGCACAAAAACATCCTGTGGCGTACTGCACTAGCACTAGCATCGAATAGTCCCCGTGATAGCAATTATTTTTAACACCTCTCCCACAGCAACTTTACAAAATTCAAACTTGCAATGCTTTCCTTTTTTTTTTTACATGGGTACGATAGCTCATTGCTAATTGTTGGCATTTCCTGCCTAAGTTTGCCTACTTTGCCAAAGAACAACAACAAATGGTTTTGTGATGAATAAGCCATCTAATTCGATATAATTTGCAGTTGAATGTGTCTTTCTGCCGATAATTTAATTCATAGTACCGGTATTCAAAAGTTGTTTTTCATTTTTTTTTATCTTGTTTTTATAAAAACATTTCTTTAGGGGGTGGATCAGCTTTAATATTGCAGATAGATTGTTGCTTCCATCAATGTAATTGTCTGCATCATTTACAATCCCCCATATATATTTTTGGGGTAAATATATACATACATACCCACATATATATATATATATGTATAGAAACATTTGTACATACATATATGTAACAGAATAACTTTAGACCGTCCCCTCGCCCATACCCGGGCACGAACCAGGGACCCTCTGCACACATCAACAACAGTCACCCACGAAGCATCGTTACCCATCGCTCCACAAAAGCCACGGCCATTGCAGAGCAAGGGGAACCACTACTTCAAGGCCTCAGAGCAAGTGACATCACCAAATGCCCACAAATGTTCTATAGAATTGAGGTCAGGGCTTTGTCATGGCCACTCGAATACCTGGACTTTGTTGTCCTTAAAGCCACATCAGTAGCATCCCCACAACATGATGCTGCCACCCCCGTGCTTCCCAGTTGGGATAGTGTTCTTTGGCTTGCAAGCATCCCCCTTCTTCCTCCAAACATAACAATGGTCATTATGGCCAATCAGTTCTATTTTGTTTAATCAGAACAGACGACATTTCTCCAAACGTACTAACTTTGTCCCCATGTGCAGTTGCAAACCATAGTCTGGATTTTTAATGGCGGTTTTGGAGCAGTGGCTTCTTCCTTGCTGAGCGGCCTTTCAGTTTCTGTCGATGTAGGACTCATTTTACTGTGGATATAGATACCTTTTTACCTGTTTCCTCCAGCATCTTCACAAGGTCCTTTGCTGTTGTTCTGGGATTGATTAGCACTTTTTGCACCAAAGTACATTCATCTCTAGGGATCAGAACGCATTTGACCCAAGTTAAACAATTTAAAGGCAATGCTACCAAATACTAATTGAGTGTATGTGATGGGAATGTGATGAAAGAAATAAAAGCTGAAGTAAATCATTATCTCTACTATTATTCTGACATTTCACAATCGTAAAATAAATGAGTGATCGTAAATGACCTAAGACAGGGAATTTTTACTAGGATTAAATGTCAGGATTTGTGAAAAGTGTATGTAAACTTCCGACTTCAACTGTATGTATGTATTTACCTGTGTGTTTGTCTGTGTATGTGCACATGTGTGCATTTGATGAGAGTATGTGTACAGTATATGCATAGGTGCAAACACCTGCACAGCATCAGCCTCAGGCAAACCGTCATTAGCTGTAAAAACACTTCCCTTCAGTGTCATTCAAACGTACTTTTATTTTGACTTCATTTTTTATAGTTTCATCTTTGACCATCATTCTATGCCCCGCCCAAGCCCCTCCCACCTATCTCTACTGGCCCCCTTCTTTGGATTTCTACGCACCATATATCTTTCAACTGTGCTGTGATGTTAAACATAGATTGAAATTGTATCTAATTGAATAGAATCCAAAGATTGCAAGTTGAAGATAAATACTTTTACTTTGAGTATTAGTATATTAGTCATTCACTGGCCCGGTCTCTCCAGATCTCCCAACAGTACTATTTCTAAGGTCAATTTTAGGTCAATGGTTATGCATTTTCAGCCATTCCTGAACCTGAGACGAGAAACAGGCTACATTTGTTATCTTGTTGTTGTTAGGCACACGTTTCAGCTCCATTCAACCCCTCCCATTTATCTCTTAACATCTTCCATATTGGATTTCTGTTTCCCATCATGCTTTATACAGATTGTAAATTAAGTATAAACATTTTTTGCTAAAATAATTATTATATTATTGATCGATTGACGATGACATTTCAAATCACCAAGTATTGCTATCTGCAGCGTTTGCTCTAGGAAAATGTTGTAATTCTTCAGCCATTCCTGGACCTATGACTAAAAATGAGCTACATATGGACAGCAACAAAATACATGATCTAATGACTAATGGCAGCAAAATCTGCAGAGCCGGGAAGATTGTATCCCCCATATATACAGTATAACATTCTATTGGTTGCAAGAATTTTGTATAATATATTAAATAGAAAATTCTATGTTTTGAATCCAGCGTTGTTTTGCGTGTCAATTCATAAACCATGTGCCATGGAATCTGTACATTGATAATCTCTTCCCAACTATTTTGCAATTTATATGCACAGCTGTCACATTTTTGGTCATTAAATGAAACTGGTATATATTTTATGTATCACTATTTTCTTTCACCAATTTTGGTCTTTAATGCAGGGCTGACAGACAAGTTCCTTACTTTTCCCCCTTCCACTTGCCTCTTCAATGTTTGTAGTAACGCTGCAATTAGTTGGTTGCAATTTTGTGTAGAGCAGACATTTTATTTTCGTATGTCTGTGTTAGCTGCATGTGTGACATAACTCCACCAGTCCTATTTATGATATCATTTACAAAGATTACACCTTTTTAAAATATTTTGTAAAAAAAAAAGTATTTTTTCAGGTAGTATATTTGATTTTAAACACAATATTTGTTGTATTATTTGTTCTGTCTTTTCAGGTGGATTTAACTGAAATTGCAACCAACGTTCTATTGCTTGTTTAAAAAATAACGATATTTTGGAGATTTTTTAGTTTTCAAATACCTGAATGTGAGCGGTTGTAATCTGAATTAAGGGAAAGGGGCATTCTTACTAATTTACTAGAGAACCATTTCAGATTTAAGTATAACTTTTGTATGACTGAAGCCTTTAGTGAGAGGTCTAATGCTTTAATATTTAATCATTTCTGCCCTCTGAATTCACATTCATTATATGAATAGGCCCTTTTAATTTTGTCTGGCTTGCCATTCCAAATAAAATGTCATATTTTATAAGCAGGTCACTAGGTGTAGGCAAAACCATAAGCAAATAGGTCAACTTTGATATGACTAAAGAGTTAATCATTCCATGGTTGCAAGATCTTATCTATTTTTTGCTAACTTTCTATTAAAATGTATTTGAGTGAAAATGTTTCTTTCTTTCAGGATATGCATACAGAATATGTCCACAACCTCGTCAGACCATTTTATTGGTAAACTACACGGTAATGTAAAAGTAGCATTTGTTAGTGATCCAATATGTAATACAGTACATTTATCATAATTTCGTTTTAATCAAGAGAGGCTAGAAAAAGTATCTAGATCCTCTGAGGCTGTGGAGAGATGCTAATTGTGGATTTAAAAGAAAACTGTAACGGCGTTCTTCGTTTGTAGAAAGAGAGTCGGACCGAAATGCAGCGTGGTGGTTACTCATGTCTTTAATGAAGAAAAAGGTGACGATACATGAAATAACTAATAAATACGAAAACAACAAACGGAACGTGAAACCTAATTACAGCCTATCTGGTGAAACTACACAGAGACAGGAACAATCACCCACGAAATACAAAGCGAACTCAGGCTACCTAAATACGGTTCCCAATCAGAGGCAACGAGAAGCACCCACACCGCCTCAGGCAGCCAAGCCTACACTCGACACACCCCTAATCAACCACAATCCCAATGCCTACAAAAAAAACAATACAACAACACAATAACCCATGTCACACCCTGGCCTGAACAAATAATTAAAGAAAACACAAAATACTAAGACCAAGGCGTGACAAAAACATGAATCCTCAGCGTACAATGACACCTTTGTTTTTAAACCATGGATTTCTAATCCCTTAATATTATTGTTGAATCTCATTTTAAAAGCTAACATTTTGATACCAATAATACATAGATATGCCAATAGTGGACAACCTTGTTTTACTCCACTTGACAGTTTAAAGCTTCTTCGGGATCTGTGGGTCGCCTGCGAGATGGTTGAGCTAATGCAGGCTAATGGCATTAGAGGTTAAAACTTTCTGAGGTGTAGCCATTACTTAATATTTTACACCTAGAGTTATTATATATAACTTTAACCCATTTTATAAGAGATTCTCCAAAGTTGAAATATTCCAAGCATTTATATATAAACTCCAGTTGTACTTTATCAAAAGCCTTTTCAAAGTCAGCTATGAAAACCAGCCTGGTTTCCCCAATATTTCATAGTGTTCTATTGTTTCCAGTACTTGTCTTATATTACCTCCAATGTATTATACATGTAAAAAAAAACCTGTCTGATTACGATTAATAATATCTTACAAAACCTTTTACATTTTATGCACCAAAAACAGCCAAAACTTGATTTTGTCTTGTCAGACCTTTCAGAAAGAAGAAATACAAGAACATTTGATTTTAAAACACTATATTTAAGAACTATTTGTTAAACATATTTCCTTCTCACAAACAAGCAATTTCTGTTTCCCCTAGTTGTAATTTTTCTTGTATTTCCCAGTAACAGTGTGTGTGATTTGACCCTATTGGTCAAAATGATGTATTTATTGCATTTTACACAAGTGGTGCTGGTTTTAAGGTCTTGTCGGGGGGGGGGGGGGGGTCAGAGCAAATCGTGTAGGCCCTGGAACAATTTTGATTACATTGGTAGCTGTGGTGATGGTGACCAATCTATATTACCGTCTTAAGACTTCCATGTCCTCTCTTCTCTGGGCTGATGTCAGATGTGATGCCAGACTTATCTCTTTCAGCCATGCCGTTTTTCAATTCCTCGTCAATCCATGACGCCTTAACAGTTTTAGCAATCAGTGTGATGAAAATAAGGGGAGACAGTAGCTGGTTTCAAGCGCAGCAGGTGTTTATTCCGAAGGGCCACAGGACGAGGCAGGTAGCTGGGTCCAGGGGCAGGCAGAAGTTCATACACAGGGGGTCCAAAAGGAAACAGTACAGGCAGGGAAAAGGCTAGTAACGTAGTCTGGGAGATCAGGCAATAGGTAGATAACAGGAAATCTGATAGGCTAAAGTACAGGCAGGGAATAGGCAAAAACTATAATACACGGGAGGCGAACAGAGCTCCGAACAAAGTGTGTCACAAAACAAACAATACCTCACAGTGTTGGGGTGCAAAGAACTGAACTAAATAGCATGTGATAATAACATACAGGTGTGTGAACAGGTGATTAGAATTCAGGTGATTGGGATCTGGAGCGTGAGCTACATTCAGGGGATCTAGGTGTTTGAGGACGGGAGTTAGAAGCAGACGTTACAATCAGTTGCATGTTTGTCGATAAATTCATGAAGTGCAGTGAATGTGGATGCTCCTTATTAATCACATCAGACCAACAAATATTTGTAACATCATCCACATTAAGAGTCACAGCAAAATATTTTAGAATTATCTCTTATACACTATTTTTGGCTCAGCTTTTGGAACTTTGGCTTTCCTGGATATAGCCACGACAAAGTTCTACAGTATTTGTGAAAATGTGATCAATAAAATGACTTGAAAGCAATGAGCAGTTACCTGAGCATAACCCAAACAACAACCTAAACAAAACAAACAATGTTGACTTGCTTAGCGTTTTTTCCCTTGCCAAGGTTCTGTGCAGGGAATATGTTTTAGCGTGTAGACACTGAGTAAACAAAACATTAAGAACACCTGCTCTTTGCATGACATAGATTGACCAGGTGAATCCAGGTTAAAGCTACCATCCCTTATTAATGGCGCTTGTTAAATCCACTTCAATCATTGTAGATGAAGGGGAGGGACAGGTTAAAGAAGGATTTTTAGCCTTGAGACATGGATTGTGAATATGCGCCATTCAGAGGGTGAATGGGAAAGACAAAATATTTGAGTGCCTTTGAATGGGTATGGTAGTAGGTGCCAGGCATACCGGTTTGTGTCGAGATCTGCAACACTGCTGGGTTTTTTACGCTTAAAAATCCGTGAATCAAGAATGGTCCACCACCCAAAAGGACATTCAGTCAGCTTGACACAATTGTGGAAACATGGGCCAGCATCCTACTGGAATGCTTTCAACACCTTGTAGAGTCCATGTCCCACCAAATTGAAGCTGTTCTGAGGGGAAAAGGGGAGGTGCAAATTAGTATTAGGAAGGTGTTCCTAATGTAATCTCAATTGGGAATCCCCCTCCCCCTTTTCTCTTTAAGCTCTTCTTTCTTCTCCCCTACCTCCCTCCCTCTGAAAAAAAAAGGAGGGAATTATTTACAGCGTCCGAAAGAAAAAAGAAAAATTATTGAGGAACATGCAAGGGAAATACCTCTATTTTTAACCTTACCTACACCGAGGTGCACGGTGTGAGTCACAAGCTGAATGAAATTGGCCAAAGGGAGTGAGGGAGAGAGAGCAAGAGAAATAGAGAGCGAGATGGAAAATGGATAGAAAAAGCAGGACAAAGAGGACAGAGAGATGGACAGGGAGAGGTAGAGAGAAAGGGGCAAAAGGGAGGAGAGAGAGGATAGAGGGAAATACAGTAAATCACTTTTAGAGCCTCACCTTCATACATTCATGAAACCCCTACAGAATATGAATCAAGCCGCTTCTTGCCACCGGAGAATCCCCTCTCTCTGCCTCCCATCATTGCCACTAGACTCGCTCATCATAAAAGCCACACAGTCCTGGTTGTGTCCATGTCAAGGACATGTGAAGTGAAAAGAAGGGGAGATGATCGAGTGCATACGGGGGTGCTACAAATTTACAGTACCAGTCAAAAATGTGGACACACCTACTCATTCAAGTGTTTTTCTTTATTTTTACTATTTTCTACATTGTATAATAATAGTCAAGACGTCAAAACTATGAAAAACACATATGGAATCATGTATTTGTAAATAGATCAAAATACAGTATATTTTATATTTGAGATTCTTCAAAGTAGCCACCCTTTGCCTTGATGACAGCTTTGCACACTCTTGGCATCATCTCAATCAGCTTCATGAGGTAGTCACCTGAAATGCATTTCAATTAACAGGTGTGCCTTGTTAAAGTTATTTTTGGAATTTCTTTCCTTAATGCATTTGAGCCAATCCATTGTGTTGTGACAAGGTAGGGGTGGTATTACTTTAAGACATGAAGGTCAGTCAATATGGAAAACAAATAAAAAATATATTTTATATTTGAGGTTCTTCAAAGTAGCCACCCTTTGCCTTAATGACAGCTTTGCACATTCTTGGCATTCTCTCAACCAGCTTCATGAGGAATGCTTTTCCAACAGTCTTGAACGAGTTCCCACATATGCTGAGCACTTTTGGTTGCTTTTCCATTACACTGTGGTCCAACTCATCCCAAACCATCTCAATTGGTTTGAGGTCGGCTGATTGTGGAGGCCAGGTCATCTGATGTAGTCTCCTCTAAACAGTTGAAGTTGACATGTGTCTGTTACTTGAACTCTGTGAAGCATTTATTTGGGCTGCAATCTGAGGTGCAGTTAACTTATCATCTGCATTAAACATCTGTGTATTTTAGAGAGATTATTTATTTTATTGTAGACCATTCAATATGTTGCTAAAATATTCCCAGTCGTTTGTAAACCAAATGCTTAAATGCTTCATTTTCTATTTTGTTTTCAATGTTGTCTTATAACATTTGCAAAGCCTAAAAAAGGTTCATGGCCAAAAGTAGTGCAATACATAGGGAAAAGGGTGCCATTTGGGACACATCCTAGCTCGCTCAGTGGCCCTTGGAGAGGTAGCCTCACAACAACATAGATATGAGAGAGAGAGAGAGAGAGAGAGAGAGAGAGAGAGAGAGAGAGTCATCCATCCAGGAAGTGTCATGTCAAATCCCTCTATATAAGTCCTTGAGAAGGTTATCAATTTTATGTAGTAGCGTGTTCATCTACTCTTCCCAGAGTGGGTGAAAACGCACTTTGGTGATGATATTTCACTTCCTTGTGTTATAAAATTGATTTTACCGAGACAAATATGATTCTTCATGTTTTGAATAGTTCAGTGGGGTCTTTCTCTAACATATCATTAACATTCTATCCCAAAAATTGGATTCCGTAACCTAATACAGCTTTATCGCCAAAACTTTTGAGGATTTTACATTTTGTGGTTGTCATCTTCCAAGTTGTTTACACAGGTTGCAAATAGAAAAATTAGCATGACACGAGCTGAATTAAATGTAAAAGTCTTTGAAAATACAAATCTTGCGGTACGCTCAGTGCTCGGTTGACAAAGATACACTTGTTTTTGTGAGAAGTCTTAGAAAATGAATAGGAGCTATGCATTAATATGAACAATGTGCACTAAAATATGTAATGTCTCAAAATGGTTTCATGTCCTCATGATTTGAGAAGAAAGATGACGAGTTCAGTGGCAACCCTATCAGGTAGCCTTAATTCCCACACAGCATTCAGCCTAGTTGACCCAATGCTATTTTCCAGAGTTATGAGCACTTTTTTTCTGGCCTCCATTGACTTAATCCCCTTAATCCAATAAATGTTGAATGATTATGATAGAGAGCTGAGGTTTGGACCATTGTTTTTTTTAGAGGATTATCTACACTGAACATTTATCTACACAATTATTATTTTACCCATCGGTCAAAAGAGGTGTTATTCATTGGCTACCCTTTATGGAGAGAGAAAAATGTATTTTAAACTTTAAAAAGTTTCCTAGTAAACAAACATTTCTGGCCATAACATTCAAGCAGTCAAGATGGCTTCCCCCTTCCTGACACACCCACTTCCTATTTCATACAAACCAGGAAGTGACTATGGGTGTGGCTAGGAAGTGACCAGGGCCTATACACATCTCAAGGAATCATGGTGAATTTCAATTGTATTTCTTTGATTCCTTGAATCCTCTCTCCTTTCCTCCTAATCAAAATGCATTGGTGGAAAAGATCCAGGGGGAGGGACCTCAGATCTTCTGCTCCAATGTGCTTTGAGAAGAAGATGAGGAGGGAGGACATGGGTTAATCAAGGAAATTTGATTGAAATTTGCTTCTTATTTCATTTTGTACTTACAAAGACCCTCACTACTCCAATTCCTCCAAAACAAAATAACCTTTAAAAATCTTTAAACAATATTCACTAGAAATAGAAAGCTTTGGAGTGCACCTTTAGTGGTTGCGTTAGTCGAGCTGAAGACGAAGTCACTTCATGCCCAAAACTTTTAAACAACAATGCCTGAACAATTTTTTATGTCAATGACAATAACACTCTTTCTTCTCAGTCACTCTGGCATTTTCTCCCGATGAAGGATTAGCATCCGCACTTCAAAAACTATTTCACACTGATTGACTTGAAGAAGTATTTTTGTTTCGATATTGATGTTTTATTAAGCATAATATTGTCATTGACATTAATTTATGAATCTCATAAAATTTATTATTTAATGATCTTTTTCATTTAGTAATTTTGCTACGCTGTCTAAATGAAACCTTTGTGGAACTGATTTGTGTCACACATGAAGATTTTGTTAAGCAAGTATATGGAATTGTTATAAGATGATCATACCATGGATCATTTAGCTATTTGATCTTGAATTTTAGGACCACTGTAGGTATAAAAAAATACATGTAAAAAGTATTTTCAAAAATATTGAATTTGCCTAGCACATCAATGAATGACTAAACACACAGTCAAAAGATACATCTTAAAGACTACGGTTTTGAAGTGTGTGTCCTATATCTAGGAGATGCAATATAAGAAATCTCAGGAAATATATTTTTGGGACACATATTTAACTCCTTTTTTTGGTCACAAAACTACCTCCATACTTCCATTCCATTTTTAAACCGGTACTAGTTTAGCTTCAGACAAGTCCTGTGGGGTTTGTAGAGAACATCATTGTGTTTGTGAGAGTCACATGTTTCCATAGAGTGGTCATATTAGTTAGTATTAGCCAAACCATTTGGATGCTACAGACATTTTCGTGAGAAGACTGACTTTCGGGATGTCTCATGGTCTGACAAACACCGCTGTAGCTTGGCCACCTTCCACTGTAGATGCGGAAGGCCAACAGATGAGATGCAGCACATTGAAAAAAAACAGATATCCCTAGATTAAACTGACAGATGGCGATTTTTTAAATTATGTTACTTAGAATGATGCAAAGGTGCGTCAATAGACTCTTTAGGATTAAACACTGATTATTTCTATCCTCCCACTTAGAGTGACCACAGGCCTGCATTTTGACCCTTTGTCCCGCCTCCCGCAACCAACCAATCATGTCCCGAATTTCATCAACAATTTCAAATACCACGAATGTAGAAAAAAAGGTTGATTTGTCCCGTATTTCAGTCAGACATTCCAAGCTGTCTGGGCAATGCATCTTTTTTGTGGGGGAAGGATGAAGCGAGTGACGAACACAGGTGTGAGAGAGATACTCAGAGGAGGAGAGACAAGTTATTGAAATCACACTGGCCCTTAAGCTGTCCAATCCCATTACATTATGATGAAAATCAGCAGGCCCCCATACACTGCAGGGAACAAACAGCAGCACATTGCACGCAACTAGCTAACCCAACTCAGCATGGTATGTGTGTGCATGTGATGGGGAGGATTAGAGGGTAGGAGGAAGTGCGCGTGTGTGTGTGTGTGTGTGTGTGTGTGTGTGTGTGTGTGTGTGTGTGTGTGTGTGTGTGTGTGTGTGTGAACATGTGTGTGAGTGAACATGTATGTCGGTGGTTTGCATGACTAAGTGCCTATGAGGGTACATGACTGTTCTGTGTGTGTGTGTGTGTGTGTGTGTGTGTGTGTGTGTGTGTGTGTGTGTGTGTGTGTGTGTGTGTGTGTGTGTGTGTGTGTGTGTGTGTGTGTGTGAATGAATGTTCACCAAAGATTGTATGTGCAGAGCCCCTGGAGGACATTGTGCATAACACACACACACACACACACAGCCCCACCCCACCCATGTAGTATTTCCGAACCGCCTCCTGTGCAACAGAGGCAGTCATCTCCCCAGTGACAGTATGCCTGCGGATTTTTGTGCCGTTATGAATGGATACGAGTACAGAATGAATGTGCGTGTGTGTGTGTAAAAAGGTGAATGAATGTTCCCAAGCGAATATGAAGGGAAAAAGCCTATTGAATTAATGCAGTGTGGATGATGGTCAGGCATAAATGAACATGGAGAGGAATATGAAGAAGTTAATTGAGAGGTAGAGACTGTGTGTGTGTGGGGGGGGGGGGGAATAATGAATGAGCACAAGTGAAAGAGGCAGGATGAATGGATACTGGTGGGATTTTATTTCACAGTACGCAGATAACCAGGTGTAAACGGTCAAATGGTAATTGCAGTATTAACCTAATATTTACATTGTTTTTTGGGGATTCATCAAAACATGTGCAAGCGGTTACAATTTGGTACAAGGTCGTTAGCTATTGTGTTCAATTCCTTGGGTCCTTATTACAGTGTAATTACACTGTAGCAAGTATTGTAGGTTATTGTATTAACTCATAGTTACACTGCAATAGCAACATGGTAATTGCGGTCTGTAAATACAGAGGTGTAACAATGAATGCTTGTTACCATGCTTGTTACAAATGGGCAAATTTCCACTAAATTCACCAATTTAGTGTTTTGTTTTTCTCAACTGCATCGGATTCAGTAACAACTGTCACAAGGTTGTAATCTCTTATGGACAGATTATCTGGGTGTCCGAGATTACAACGGTTGGAGGCTCAATAGGCTCTAATTATCTACCTGTGAATGCACACTCTTCAAAATCTCCACTATATGTTGTTGCTAAAAGTGTAGATATAATTCATGTGTACATTACCATGTATGACAACCTGAACCTTTCCATCCAGGTGATAGAATAAATCCACAAGTACACAATAAAGTACATGTACTATGTCTGTAAGTACAGTGTAATTACTAGGTGTTACAGGATTTAGATGGTTAAAATGAAGTGTATATTGAGGGGGTACTTGTAATTTGTAACTTGTAATTAATGTCTACTTATATAGTACATTACCCATCCTGACAACCTGACCCTCATTGTAAGGCTTCCGGAAGCACCATCCAAGGATAAACACATTAGCACACCACAGTCAGAATACATGTAATATCTGCATAAGTACAATGTAATTACTAGGTGTTTAGGATTTAGATAGTTAAAGTGAAGTGTATCTTGAGGGGTGCTTACTTGTAATTATTGTGTACATACGAAGTACATTACCCATCCTCACAATCTAATAGTCAGCTTCTGAAAGCGCCATCCAAGGGAGAAAATAAACACAAGTACAAGGTTATTGCTAGTTGTTACACAGGATTTAGCTATTTATGAGCAATTTCTATATAATTACTACTAACAAAAGATGAGTTTCTACTTTAGTCAACTTTACTGCAACATGTCAAAATGCCTTACATTTCTTACAAAATAATAATGATTTTTATTGTTAGCTTAATAATTGTATTAATTAGATTAAACAAAGGTATATAGCCTACTCAATAAAAAAAACATAACCATTATAGTGGTGACTTATGTATGTAGCCTATAGTAAGTAGCCTAGATAGTGATATTTTCGAAATTATCTGTCTCTTTCTTTCTAACTACAAGTAACAATGGAAATCCTCTGCCTTCATCTGTTTCTTCTTGTAAGCATTTTTCTATCCCGAAGTCTTAGACCTTGTGGAAATCTGTGGTAAAGAAGAAGAATGTATGACAATTTACCATAGACACAGCATTACCCTATACTAGTATTATCATGATTTAAATAGTTTAGGCCTAGTTACAGTAGCTAGCTACTTAGCTCGTTGTTGTGTTATCCAACTAGCAATAATAGTGCTTGCTAACACTAATAAGTTAGCTAACGTTAGTGTTTAGCAACACTGAAAAGGAACTAACTTAACTCATAGTGTATGTTGACACAAGTAGCTAGCTAGGTCTAGGCAAGATAAGACCATCAAACCCAGTTAGCTTGCAAAAGTTAGTTAGTTAGCAAGCGAGTAGCGACCATATCATAGCTATTTGCCAGCTTTAGGTAGCTACCTAGCTAGTCAAGGTTAGAAAAATAGCTAGCTAGCTAATCCCGCAAAAACTCAACATATTGCATGGTAAGTATTTTCTGTATGGTAAGTTACTAGCTAGCTAGCCTGGTTGATAGGACAAACAAAAATGTCAGCTAGCAGTTTAGTTAGCTACAGTTATTTAGCTAGCCAACCAAATGCTAACCAGCAAAATTAATGTCCATAAAAGCAAAACAAATTGCATGGGAAACGTACTCTCTCTCCTGTGTTGACGTTTTTGTCTCGTCTACAGCATTGTTCAAAAGAAACAATCTCTCATGTCTGGATTTTGCACACTGACCAAAGGAGGTTGGTGGCACCATAACTGGGGAGAACGGGCTCGTGTTAATGGCTGGAGCGGGATCAGTGGAATGGTATCAAATAAATCAAGCACATGGTTTCCAGCCTCCACTGACACTGAACTTCTTCTCGACCCCATTCTTTGCACACATTCGAGGTCGCCGTTATTTCGAGCATGTCGTGCAAACATTTAAATCTACAGTGTATCAGTTGATTTCGACTGATTTCACCAGGTTACAGTTAATTCCCTGTATTGACTGATATTGTGTTGCAGTCCCTTTTCCACTCAAGACAAGATAAACAGTACTTTTCTCTCCAGTCAGAAATGAATTTCTTGGTCCATCTGTGCACCTAGCAGTTCAGCCAGTCTGGCAGCTTTTGGAGAAACCCTCCGAGATTACACTCAAACCCAACAGCTACAGAAGTGGTGAGCAAATGGCTGGACAGAGAGGATAGAGATAGCAAATGACAGTCGCCACTTAAAAATCCAATAGGGAAAAGCTTAAAGACTTGTTATTTTGCCAAGATGGCAGACATAAATCCTAAGAGCTGCTATTTGGCCTTATCATTGGGGGCACTTCTCCTCCTCCCCCACTACCCCCCTACCTCCTCCGCTGCTCCTCTGTTCAGTTAGCTGAACTCAAGGTCATTCTTAGTCATTATCTCCTAGACACGTTAGCATGGTCCACGGGCCCCTCATACTACACCCACTGACACTAATCAGCTAATGAGGTATCTCTCTCCTTTTCTCTTTATTTTCTCTTTGTTCCCCTTCTCTCTTCCCACACTGCTCTGTGGCATTGGGATTTCAATTTCCTTCTAACTGGCTCAACAATTATATTAGTTAGGAAGGAATCCGACAGGGGCCAACATGTAGCGGGGAGCGTTGAATAATTCATGGGAGGGTTGTCAAGCTCCCAGCTTTTTAAACGGCACTAGACACAATGGGGCACTCCCCCAGGGACACAATTGTTGGCTGTGGGTTCAACAATGAAATCAGTGTTGGCCACGGGGGAGTGATTTAGGGAGTGGTGGGAGACAGACAGCCACAAATTAAATGATGAATGAAAATGATAATTGTTGAGGTCAGCAGGGGTGCAATCCCCCCCCCCCCCCACATTCTAAAATTGTATTTTTGTTCCCCCCAGTTTTATCATTGCAATGTGATACTCAAAGTGGCATCGGTGTGCTTTAGGACCATGCTTACGCCTCAGAGCGGTCAGATAGGCTGTTTGGCAGATTCAGCGAGCTGGATTTAGTACCACGCAGACACAGAGCATGCCTACAGGCTGTGTGAAGGCAAAGCTTCTGAAAGACATGGTACTGCTGTCTGCAGCTGCTGTCTCTGTGTGTATTGCTCTTTTCTCAGAGTTGTAAAAGCAAGCAGAGCAGAAACCGGCTACTCTATAATTGACTAATGTAGCTGGCAAGGTATCTGCTGTTTGACTTAACAGAAGAAAAAAAATATTCCCAGTGCTGAACTAGTAGTGTAACTGACATATAACGTTAATTACGGTAATGTTTCCTCCCCTCTCGACTGAAGTTCTGTCTGAAGAGAATGAACTATCTAGCTAGTAACTACCACAGCCAGTTCAGCATTAGTGTCTAGATATCTGTCATGTAGCAGTATCTAACAGCTGTTGTGTGTATGGAAATGTTTTGTATCCTTTTTGTCCCGTTTCAACAGAAGGCAATTAACTTGGCTAGTTTTCATCAGTTGATGTACCATTAAAGCTAGCCAAAAGTTGGCTAACATTTGCTAGCTAGCTCACTAACTTTAGCTCTTATTTTTGCCTCAATCACACTAGACCTGAATCAAACAATGAAACCTATCGGCCAAACGATTGAAGACCGGTATTCTGACGTTTATCGACAGTGAAATGCGAGTGTTTATTAGAGTCAGTGTAGCAATGTAGCATTATTGATCTGTCAGTTTCCATAGCTAATTCCCTACTTTTTACACTGACACAGTATAAACAGCTCTACAGGCTACACTGGCATGGTGCACAGTCAGTACACAACACTATGCTCATCATGTCCCAGCAGGGTCAGACATCCAGGGAAGACCAGTCTATGGAGCTCAGGTGAATTTTGCAATATATTATAACAATCAGTGAATGGATGAGTTGAAGGGTAGGTTACATTCTGGGATCTGGGAATAATGGTCATTTGAATTATTGAATCATTGGTTCTATTCTTGGTTAATATAATGTATAAATGTACACCAAGGTAATTCTTTGTCATTCCTCATCTGAGCAGGATCAAATGGTGACAGGGGTCTCAGCAGGGTCAGACAGTCAGGGAAGACCAGTCTGTGATGGCGCACTTTTGCAGATACAACACTTTGCTCTCTCAGTGCAGCAAACACCGGGCAAGCCAGAAGCTTCAAAGATTAAAACTATTTTAATGCAGCCTGACAAACCTCAAGTTGATTTCCAAACTATATTAAAGGTCAATAGAGGCTTTTCCCAATGACACAAAACATGTCAAACAAAAATGTGAGGAAGACCTGGGAGACACTACTGACGATGATGATGAATGGATTCAGATATGTTTGAATGCCCAGTCATGTTCAATAAAATCTCAGACATAAATTAGTGCAGGTGAAGACCATCTGTAGAGCATATATGCCAGTGAAACTGAATATCATGCACTCATTAATGCAATTCCTCTGCTGAAGGTGTACAACACAAAAGGGGACATATTTGCATGGTATGATCTTGTGAAGGCTGACTAAATTCTGGTAAAGAGTATGTTCTTTTATCTCTGCATGTCTACAGATTCTCCCTTCTCACTGTTTTTGTTTGCTTAGAAATGTTGATACTGGAGACTGTTATCAGAACAAACTGTGTAACCTAGCATTTATAGTGGCTAAGAAATGCATTGCCATTAATTGTAAGGTTGGTTATCAACCCACAATGTCACAATGGGCGGCAGAAATGTCAAGTTATGTTTCACTAGATTTGTTTCATTATAAGATTAAGGGTATACTGGGTGCCTTATACTGTAGGTGTCACGCCCTGATCTTAGTTCCCTTTTTATGTCTCTATTTTGGTTTGGTCAGGGCGTGAGTTGGGGTGGGCATTCTATGTTGTTTTTCTATGTTTTATTTTCTATGTGTTTGGCCTGGTATGGTTCCCAATCAGAGGCAGCTGTCTATCATTGTCTCTGATTGAGAACCATACTTAGGTAGCCTTTTCCCACCTGATGTTTGTGGGTAGTTGTTTCCTGTTTTGTGTTTTCACCTTTCAGGACTGTTTAGATTTTAATTTCTTACATTCACTTTGTTATTTTGTATTTTCGTGGTCTTTTATAATAAATAATCATGGACACCTACCACGCTGCGTTTTCGTCCGATCCTTCCTACTCATCATCCGATGAAGACGAAGATCGTTACAGTAGGTCTGGATTCGTTATATGGAATACTGTATGACAAAATGGGTCTGTAAAAAAAATTATTGTCCAGCAGTCTCAAGAATATATATATATTTTCATGGCACACGCAACACCTATCTGATTTGCATATGTCTCAGGGGACTAATCCATTGAGGAGGCCGCGGGGAAGACACGGGCCAAGAATATGTGGATTGTGGCTCAAATGCACAAGGTACGCCTCTCTCCAGAATGAGCTCTCTCCCGCCATTTTGTGGGTATTCATTGTTAACTTCATTATGTGCATTGTTTGCTGTGTCTATCAATTCCCCATTACATACTGTATATCACCAGTAGTAGTCTATATTTACCGTTAATTCACAATTTCTAATCTGTAATGTTTGTTTGGTTATAGTTGTTTCTGTTATTGCATTCAATATATTATCAGGGCCTAAAATGTACTTTTTGGTTCATCAGCCACTGTCAGGTAGATAAAAAAATCTACCAGCCACTCAGATATTTTACAAGCCAAAATATTTTTTGCACGCAAAAATTCCACCAACAAAACAAAAAAATGGATGTAAAGTTTCAAAAACAATACATGGATTACTAGTAAGAATTAATGTGATATATTGTTTAAGTTTTTTGTTTAAAAGACCTGAGCCCTTTAACCAAAATATCACAAATGAGACAAAAAATTTCACCTGCCCCTTTAAGGGAGGGAGGTTACCCTGGTAATGCGACTGGAGAGTCTTGTGCCTGTGAGATTGAGAGTGTAATAGCTGGGTTGTCTTCTCTTCCCTAGCAGGTGAAACTCAAGCATTGAAAAACAACCTAGTTTGTGAACACAACTATGTAAATAGCCAAGAAACACAGGTACAGTGATTAATTTACCAGCTATGAAACAAAACGGTAGAAATCATTTGAAAACAGCTACTGCAGCCTTTACTTTCCTATAAATGTGATCTTACTTGAATATTTTTTATGCACAAATGTGAGTGAAATACTCGCACTGTGGAGCCCTGATTACCCGCCAACATAGCTGGTGAATTGGACGTCTTACCCGCCAATGCCTAAAAATCTACCCGCATTTGGCAGGTTGCGGGTGTTAGTTTAGGCCAACCGTTCTCATTGTCGGAGTGGACATATGTTTTGCAGAACTCACAACCTATGCTACTCTTGTGAGAAACAAGTTTTTGTTCATTTCATTCCATTCATTCACCATATTTTGTTTGAAATGCTCCAGTCAATGCTGATTAAGGACACGCACCTGATTATTGACATAGAAGTAGGACTCGTCTACATGCACAGGGTGCAAATGTAAGCCTATAAATGTGCCCATCTTAACTCACCACCAGTAATGAGCTGTTGAGCTTCTCAAAGTAATTTTTCTTCACCTCAAACAGAAAATGAACAAAGTCAGTTTTAAGAATCAATTGAGAATGAAAATGTAATGCTCTGATCCATTGGAAACATCATAAAATACCTCATTACTTCTTATCCCTTGCACAAAGTGCCACAGCTGTGTCTGTCCCAAGGTCACTAGAATGGGAAACTTCGAGGGCCCAGAATATTTTATTGCTAGCGTGAGTTTAGGGCAACCCATTTGATAGTTGATACAATATTTCAAGTTTGTTGCAAACAGGCCATGTGTAGCCAATATGATACACCGGACGTGGCAGGGCCTTCAAACCATTAGACTACAAAGGGAAGCACAGCCGAGAGCTGCCCAGTGACATGAGCCTACCAGACGAGCTAAACAACTTCTATGCTCGATTCGAGGCAAATAACACTGAAACATGCATGAGAGTACCAGCTGTACCGGAAGACGTGTGTGATCATGCTCTCTGCAGCCGGTGTGAGTAAGACCTTTAGACAGGTCAACATTCACAAGCCTGCAGGGCCAGACGGATTACCAGGATTACTGTGAGCATGCGCTGACCAACTAGCAAGTGGCTTCACTGACATTTTCAACCTCTCCCTGTCCAAGTCTGTAATACCAACATGTTTTAAGCAGACCACCATAGTGCCTGTGCCCAAGAACACTAATCTATCCTGCCTAAATGACTACCGACCCGTAGCACTCACGCCTGTAGCCATGAAGTGCTTTGAAAGGCTGGTCATGGCTCATATCAACACCATCGTCCCAGAAACCCGAGACCCACTCCATTTTGCGTGCTGCCCTAACAGATCCACAGATGATGCAGTCTCTATTCAAATCAAATCAAATCAAATCAAATTTATTTATATAGCCCTTCGTACATCAGCTGATATCTCAAAGTGCTGTACAGAAACCCAGCCTAAAACCCCAAACAGCAAGCAATGCAGGTGTAGAAGCAGGGTGGCTAGGAAAAACTCCCTAGAAAGGCCAATACCTAGGAAGAAACCTAGAGAGGAACCAGGCTATGTGGGGTGGCCAGTCCTCTTCTGGCTGTGCCGGGTGGAGATTATAACAGAACATGGCCAAGATGTTCAAATGTTCATAAATGACCAGCATGGTCGAATAATAATAAGGCAGAACAGTTGAAACTGGAGCAGCAGCACAGTCAGGTGGAAGTTGAAACTGGAGCAGCAGCATGGCCAGGTGGACTGGGGACAGCAAGGAGTCATAATGTCAGGTAGTCCTGGGGCATGGTCCTAGGGCTGAGGTCCTCCGAGAGAGAGAAAGAAAGAGAGAAGGAGAGAATTAGAGAACGCACACTTAGATTCACACAGGACACCGAATAGGACAGGAGAAGTACTCCAGATATAACAAACTGACCCCAGCCCCCCGACACATAAACTACTGCAGCATAAATACTGGAGGCTGAGACAGGAGGGGTCAGGAGACACTGTGGCCCCATCCGAGGACACCCCCAGACAGGGCCAAACAGGATGTTGTACTCCACACTGCCATTTCCCACCTGGACAAAAGGAATACCCATGTGAGAATGCTATTCATTGACTCATAAATAAGCTAAGGACTAAACACCTCCCTCTGCAACTGGATCCTGGACTTCCTGATGGTCCACCCCAAGGTGGTAAGGGTAGGTAACAATACATCCGTCACACGGATCCTCAACACAGGGGTCCATCAGGGGTGTGCTCAGCCCCTTCCTGTACTCCCTGTTCACTCATGACTGCATGGCCAGGCACGACTCCAACACCATTACTAAATTTGCCGATAACACATCACAGACAACAACAAGACAGCCTATAGGGAGGAGGTCAGAGACCTGGCCATGTGGTGCCAGGACAACAACCTCTCCCTCATCGTGATCAAGACAAAGGAGAATTGTGGACTTCAGGAAAAAGAGGACCGAGCACACCCCCATTCTCATCGACGGGGCTGCAGTGGAGCAGGTGAGAGCTTCAAGTTCCTTGGTGTCCACATCACCAACAAACTAACATGGTCCAAGCACACCATGACAGTCGTGAAGCAGGCATGACAAAACCTGTTCCCCCTCAGGAGACTGAGGAGATTTGGCAACTGCTCAGCCTCCGACTACAGGGCACTATAGAGGGTAGTGCGAACGGCCCAGTACATCACTGGGGCCAAGTTTCCTACCATCCAACAGCTATACGCCAGGCGGTGTCAGAGAAAGGCCCTAAAAATTGTCAGACTCCAGCCACCCTAGTCATAGACTGTACTCTCTGCTACCACACGGCAAGTGGTACTGGGGTGCCTAGTCTAGGTCCAAGAGGCTTCTAAACAGATTCTACTCCCAAGCATAAGACTCCTGAACATCCAGTTAAATGGCTACCCAGCCTATTTGCATTGCCCCCCCCCCCCCACACCACTGCCACTCTCTGATACCATCAATGCATAGTCACTTTAATAAACTCTACCTACATGTACATACTACCTCAACTAACTGTTGCCCCAGCACATTGACTCTGTACCGGCACCCCCCTGTCGATATTGTTATTATTTACTGTTGCTCTTTAAGTACTTATTACTTTTATCTTTTATTCTTATCTGTATTTACACCTATTGTATTCGGGGGATGTGACTCATATATTTTGATTTGTAGCATATTTATTTTTATCAGGATATTTTATACCTGCAGGCTGCAATGTAATTTTTTTTGTGTTGGCTTTTATGCAGACCTTTTTTTCATAGTTGGCTATGGCAATAAGATACTTTTAGATGTGTCTAATTTTAGAATGTAATTAATTAATCACAGACAATGATTTTGAAATACAAATCTATTATAAAATAAATGAAACTGTTCCACAAAAACGTGCATTTAAAAATCATAACTGGCACTCAAATTGGCAGAAATGGTAAGATCAAATGGCACCCCAAATGGAAAAGGTTGCCGAACGATGGTGTAGCCAGTAGCCCAACTTCAGGAGCATAATGGCAGAATCTGTGGAGGAAGGCCAGCAGCAGCGGGAGGAGGGTCAGGAACAGTTTTTTTTCTTCTGGTTATCTTAATCACTGGCTCCTTCTTGAGTAATTGTTTGTCTTAATTATTTATTCAAACAGCCTGCTTAAAGCATCAGACACGCTCAGTACATATAGCCTAGTTGATTTTGTTCAAACAAATACGGCTTTTGATTAGTCGAAAGAAAAGACTACTCTTGGTCAACCAAAATATTACATTTTTTAAGTCGAGGACAGCCGTAGTAGAAGTGCAGCAAATGAGCTTATGACCCACCCTCCAGGTTAGGTCTCCCCCACTTCTAAAACCCAAAGTGCTGCCCCTGGACGTCAGGTTACAAATGAAAGCCTCGGACCAAGAGAGAAATAAGAATTGGTTGCGTGGTCAATAGCAACTTGTGTGTCAATCGGGGAATCCCTTTCCCAACCCTAGCAAGACAGTCCCTGGACTTTACACCTGAATCATGTTTGAAGATTGATTTGACCTTTATGTCAAGAGGCCCGTGGCAGTTGGGGTGGCTGTTGAGAAACGATTACTTCGCTGTTTACCAACATGCCCTCCCAAAACCTGATCACCAAGTACAACTTCTCCGAAGCCATAACTTTACTTGAACAGCTGCTTCTATAACTCAAGAGTGACTGTAGGACTATAAATAATGTGTGTCAGGCTCAGACAAAACCAGAGGAAGCCACTGGTGAGAAGTGCTGAAACCTTTGAACCTCCCAACTTTTACATGTATTGTTTTGTTCAGCGTAAACTGATGAAGCTTTGCATGTTTGGACCCCTGCAGTTAGCACAGGTTTTCTGATCTTCTCACCCAAACAGCAGTGGAACTGCAGAAAACACAGGGAGAAATGGAGGGGGGGTGGGTGGGTTGGGTTGCTAGTTCAAGAGTTTCGGCAGAGAAGAGGAACTATAATGATCACACAGTTCTGTTCTAGGGTTGAAGTATTAGCTAGACTTTAACTTCAAACAAGGTTCTCAACAACAATCGGGTCGGGAAACCTGTTCCGATATTTAAAAGTTCAGAGACATTCATCTATCCCACTGGGCAAAAACTGGGTGAGTCAACTTTGTTTCCAAGTCATTTCAACCCTAAAATTCAATGTGATGACGTTGAATCAACGTGGAAAACTGAATGGATTTGCAAAAAGTCATCAACATAAGGGAATTTCATATTCGTTTCACCCACATTTTTACCTAAATCCAATGAAAGGGTGACATTTTTGGTTGATTTCACGTGGAATTCACATTAGTGAAAACTAGACGTTGAACTGACATCTGTGCCCAGTGGTTTATAGTTTAATGGAGCACCTTTGATGGTAGTAGAAAGCAGATTATTCCGTCGACGTCTTAGACTACAGCGACATCATCTATATGAACACAGTTGCCTCTTCATTAAAGCCGTTAAATATAGTTTATCATAGCGCACTGCGCTTAATTACAGGTGACAGTTTTAGTACTCATCACTGCGTTCTCTACCCGAAAGTTGGTTGGTTCTTTTTGATGTCACATAGTTTGATACAATATGTTTTCATTTATGAAGCAATTTTACAAAAAGTCCCACTGTACCTAATATCTTTACTAAACTTTAGACATACGAGTTACCACACCCAGTCTCAGGGATGGTTAACTCTGGAAATTCATTTGGCCTTTACTGAGTTAGGTAAATCAGCTTTAAGTTTTCTTGGCACCTTATTTGTGCAACAATCTTAAAACATTTTTTAAATGTGATGTTTTGGTGCCTCTAGGGCAATTCAGAAAGCTCTTTGAGGACCTTATTACTGATTAATGTTTTAGTTTTTTATGACCGTGTTTTTCTTTCTTTATGCTTGCGTTTTATATTTTGATGTGTGTATTTTCTGTCATTTATGTAATTGAGTGGTCATCCGTAAAAGAGACCTTGGTCTCAGTATGACTCCCTGATTAAAATAAAGGTTAAATACATTTTAATTGCTGAGGGCAAGTAAGTTAACAGAGACATAGACAACAAATGAAGCAGCCAATTAGACATGAATACATGGTACCTATTGGTAGATGGGTAAAACATGAAAAAAGCAGATATTGAATATCCCTTTGAGCATTGTGAAGTTATTAATTACACTTTGGATGTTGTATCAATGCACCCAGCCACTACAATGTCACGCCCTGACCATTGTAAGCTGTTTATTCTCTGTGTTGGTTGGGGTGTGATAGTGACTTGGGTGGGTCATCTGGGTGAATTTGTATGGCTATGGTGGCCTGATATGGTTCCCAATCAGAGGCAGCTGTTTATCGTCATCTCTGATTGGGGATAATATTTAGGTAGCCATTGTCCCCATTGTTAGTTGTGGGATCTTGTCCCAAACATGCATCCTGTTTGCAAAGAGTCACTAAAGTAAACTGCCAAAAATGTGGGAAAGAAATAAACTTTATGTCCTGAATACAAAGTGTTATGTTTGGGGCAAATCCAACACATCACTGAGTACCACTCTTCATATGTTCAAGTGTGGTGGCTAGATCATGTCATGGGTATGCTTGTCATCGGGAAGGACTAGGGAGTTTTTTTAGGATAAAAAGAAAGAGAATAGTGGGCCTCCTGACTGGCGCAGCGGTCTAAGGCACTGCATCGAAGTGCTAGAGGTGTCACTATAGAGACGGGTTTGAACCCGGTCTGTGTCGCAGCGACCGGGAGACTCATGAGGCGGTGCACAATTGGCCAAGGGTTGTCCGGCTTAGGGGAGAGTTTGGCTGGCTGGGATGTCATTGTCCTATTGCGCTCTAGCGACTCCATATGGTGGGCCGGGCGCATGCACACTGACTCCGGTTGCTAGGTGTACTGTGTTTCCTCCGTCTACCTGCTTAAGCGAGGAGTGTATCAAGAAGCAGTATGGCTAGGCGTGGTCGTGTTTCAGAGGAAGCTTGGCTCTCAACCTTCACCTCTATCAAGACCGGGAGATGCAGCAATGGGACAAGGCTGTAACTACCAGTTTTGATATAATAACAATAATTCAGTCTGCTTTCCAATAGATACTGGGAGTATTTTCATCTTTCAGCAAGACAATAACCTAAAACACAATACCAAATATACACTGGAGTTGCTCACCAAGATGTCATTGAATGTTCCTGAGTGGCTTAGTTACAGTGTTGACTTAACCTTTTACTGCACTGGGCTAAATCAGAGTCACACGGAGTGTTTCTTGGTAGTCTTAAACAAGTCTACTTTGAAACAAAAGTATACACCTCACACACATGGTTATGGGTTTAAAAAGACACCTTTACCTGTCACATATAGAGTTTAAATGTATTACATTTTGAGTTTGCATCCCAATATTACACTTTATTTCAATCACAAAAGACTGAAATATAACACAACCATTTGACATAGAAACACCTGAACTCTGATGCCTGGCTGTGTCCTAAACATTTCTTAAGCGCTGTAATAATTTATTTATCATCATTTCTTGCCCTCTCCTTCTTATTCTAATGCCCCCGTCTTGCTCCCCAATGATACGTCTCCTCCTTGCCAGGTTTTTGCCTGCTCCTCCAGTGCTCTAAAGTCATTAGAGCGGAAAGCAAGTGACATGGATGAATGTAAGGTCTCCACGCTGGATCATTTGAATAAATAAATTAATTCATTGAATGAATGAATAAATTAATCAATGGACCTGCTAGTCAGCAATGTCTGACAGTCAAATGGAAGAAGCACTGTCGTTACCAACAATGCAATGCGAACAGCAGTCGTCCCACTCGTTGCAGTACTTCTCCCATTTGATCATCATCAAACTCTCAGATTACAGGTGTCATGACAGAAGTGTGTGTGTGTGTGTGTGTGTGTGTGATATATGTTTGTAAACATCATCAAAGTCAAAACACCTACACTAGCGATGGCTCTGAAATGGCTAGTGTCTAACCCCTCCATTCTCTACAATGGATGAAGTGAGGAGATTATGAGTGGTAATCATTTGGAGATCTTTACACTTAGAAAAAGGGTTTCCAGAAGGGTTCTCCGGCTGTCCCCATAGAATAACCCTTTTGAGTTCAGCTTTAAACCTTCTGGGAAAAGGATTCTTCAAAGGGTTCTCCGATGTACACAGCCAAAAAACACTTTTAGGTTCTAGACAGCACCTCTTTTTTTTCTCATAGTGTGTTAAAATTGAGGTGATACGGCATTATCGTCATCAGCTTGCCATGATTACCAATGTTGTTCGAGCATTGAGCTGAAGGGTGTCCAGTCACCCCATTACTTAATTACTTACTAAGAATGAAAATAATGATGTTGATGACAGTAACGATGCTAATTCTAATAATTATATAATATCATTGGGCATTATGGCAATAGAGCCTCGAAAGGCTTTGACGGATTTCACCAGATGCTTTCGCACCGCAGCACTCACATCTGTAGCCATGAAATAAATGCTTTGAAAGGCTGGTCATGGCTCACATCAACACCATCATCCCAGGCACCCTGGACCCAGTCCAATTCACAGATGACACACTCTCTTGCACTGCACACTGTCCTTTCCCACTTGATCAAAAGCAACAACTACACTGCCATCAGAAAGTTCACTCCCCTCAACTTTTTCCACATTGAGATTTTGTGTCTGGCCAACACACAAAACACCATAATGTCAAAGTGGAATTATGTTTTGAGAAATGTTTACAAATTAATAAAAAATGAAAAGCTGGAAAGTCTTGAGTCAATAATGATTCAACTCCTTTTTTATGGTATGCTTAAATACATTCAGGAATGTGCTTAACAAGTCACATAAGTTGCATGGACTCACTCTGTGTGAAATAATAGTATTTAATATGACTACCTCACCTCTGTACCTCACACATACAATTATCTGTAAGGTCCCTCAGTCGAGCAGTGAATATCAAACACGGATTCAACCAAAATGACCAGGGAGGTTTACCAATGCCTCACAAAAAAGGGTACCTATTGGTAGATGGGTAAAAAAAAAAGCAGACAATGAATATCCCTTTGAGCATGGTGGAGTTATTAATTACACTTTGGATGTTGTATCAATGCACCCAGCCACTACAAAGATACAGGCTTCCTTCCTAACTCAGTTGCTGTATTGGAAGGAAAACGCTCAGGGATTTCACCATGAAGCCGCTGCTGACTTTAAAACAGTTAGATTTTAAATGGCTGTGATAAGAAAAAATTTGATTGGATCAACAACATTGAAGTTACTCCACGATACTAACTTACATGACAGAGTGAAAAGAAGGACGCTTGTTGAGAATAAAAATTTCCGATACATGCATCACGTTTGCCATAAGGCACTAAAGTAAACTGCCAAAAATGTGTGAATGAAATTCACTTCATGTCCTGAATACAAAGTGTTATGTTTGGGGCAACTCCAACACAACACATCACTGAGTACCACTCTTCATATGTTCAAGTGTGGTGGTGGCTAGATCATGTTATGGGTATGCTTGTCATCGGGTAGGACTAGGAAGTATTTTAGGATAAAGAGAATAGTGGGCCTCCCGAGTGGTGCAGCGGTCTAAGGCACTGCATCGAAGTGCTAGAGGTGTTACTATAGAGCCGGGTTCGAACCCGGGCTGTGTTGCAGCCGTCCGCGACCGGGAGACTCATGAGGCGGTGCACAATTGGCCAAGCGTTGTCCGGCTTAGGGGAGAGTTTGGCTGGCAGGGATGTCATTGTCCTAATGCGCTTTAACGACTCCTTATGGTGGTCCGGGTGCATGCACACTGACTCCGATCTCTAGGTGTATGGTGTTTCCTCCGGCTACCGGATTAAGCGAGCAGTGTTTCAAGAAGCAGTATGGCTAGGTGGGGTCGTGTTTCGGAGGACGCATGGCTCTCAACCTTCGCCTCTCCAGAGTCCACAAGGGAGTTACAGCGATGGGACAAGACTTAAGTACCAATTTGATATAATAACAATAATAATTGAAAGAAAAGGAATAGAGCTAAGCACAGGCAAACTCATAGAGGAAAACCTGGTTCAGTCTGCTTTCTAACTGACACTGGGAGACAAATTCACCTTTCAGCAGGACAATAGCCTAAAACACAATGCCAAATATACACTGGAGTTTCTTACCAATGGCTTAGTTACAGTGTTGACTTAACCTTTTACTGCAGTGGGCTAAATCAGAGTCACACGGAGTGTTTCTTGGTAGTCTTAAACAAATCTACTTTGAAACAAAAGTATACACCTCACACACATGGTTATTGGTTTAAAAAGACACCTGTACCTGTCACATATAGGGATTAAATGTATTACATTTTGAGTTTGCATCCCAATATAACACTTTATACATGTCACAAAAGACTGAAATATAACACAACCATTTGACATAGAAAAACTTGAACTATGATGACTGGCTGTCTCCAAAACAGTTCTTAAGCGCTGTAATTATTTCTTTATCATTCCTTGCCCTCTCCCTCTTATTCTAATGCCCCCTTCTTGCTCCCAATGATACGTCTCCTCCTTGCCGAGTCTATGCTGGCTCCACCAGTGCTCTAAAGTCATTAGAGAGGAAAGCAAGTGACTTGGATGAATGTAAGATCTCCACCCCGGATCATTTGAATACATTAATTAATTCATTGAATAAATAAATTAATTAATCAATGGACCTGCTAGTCAGCAATGTCCGACAGTCAAATGGAAGAAGCACTGTCGTTACCAACAATGCAATACGAGCAGCAGTCGTCGCACTCGTTGCAGTACTTCTCCCATTTGGTCATCATCAAACTCTCAGATTACAGGTGTCATGACAGAAGTGTGTGTGTGTGTGTGTGTGTGAAATACGTTTGTAAAGGTCATCAAAATCAAAACACCTACACTAGCGATGGCTCTGAAATGGCTAGAGGCTAACCCCTCCATTCTCTACATTGGATAAAATGAGGAGATTATGAGTGATAATCATTTGGAGATCTTTACACTTAGAAAAAGGGCTTCCAGAAAGTTTCTCCTATGTACACAGCCCCCCCCAAAAATGTAGGTTCTAGACAGCTCTTTTTTGTCTCATAGTGTGTTAAAATTGAGGGGATACAGCATTATCGTCATCATCAGCTTGCTATGATTACCAACGTTGTTCGAGCATTGAGCTGAAGGGTGTCCAGTCACCCCATTACTTAATTACTTACAAAGAATGAAGAGAATGGTGTTGATGACAGTAACGATGCTAATCATAATAATTATACATTATTGGGCATTATGGCAATAGAGCCTCCAAAAGGCTTTGACGGATTTCACCAGATGCTTTCGCACCGCAGCACTCACATCTGTAGCTGGTCATGGCTCACATCAACACCATCATCCCAGGCACCCTGGACCCAGTCCAATTCGCAGATGACACACTCTCTTGCACTGCACACTGTCCTTTCCCACTTGAACAAAAGCAACAACTACACTGCCATCAGAAAGTTCACTCGACTTTTTCCACATTGAGATTTTGTATCTGGCCAACACACAAAACACCATAATGTCAAAGTGGAATTATGTTTTGAGAAATGTTTACAAATGAATAAAAAATGAATAGCTGGAAAGTCAAGTCTTGAGTCAATAATGATTCAACTCCTTTGTTATGGTATGCTTAAATACATTCAGGAATATGCTTAACAAGTCACATAAGTTGCAAGGACTCACTCTGTGTGCAATAATAGTAGTTAATATAATTTTTAATTGACTACCTCATGTCTGTACCTCACACATACAATTATCTGTAAGGTCCCCCAGTCGAGCAGTGAATATCAAACACAGATTCAGCCAAAATGACCAGGGAGGTTTACCAATGCCTCACAAAAAAGGGTACCTATTGGTAGATGGGTAAAAAAAAATAGCAGACAATGAATATCCCTTTGAGCATGGTGAAGTTATTAATGGTGGTGAGGGAAATCTAAGGCACTGTCTAAGGCACTGCATCGCATCCCAGGTTGTGTTGCAGCCATCCGCGACCGGGAGACCCATACGGTGATTCCTCTGGCTACCGGGTGAAGGGAGCAGTGTATCAAGAATGGCTAGGTGGAGTCGTGTTTCGGAGGACGCATGGCTCTCAACCTCTCCCAAGTCCATACGGGAGTCACAGCGATGGGACAAGACTTAACTACCAATTTGATATAATGATAATTGAAAGAAAAGGAATAGAGGCAAAACCTGGTTCAGTCTGCTTTCTAACTGACACTGGGAGACAAATTCACCTTTCAGCAGGACAATAACCTAAAACACAATGCCAAATATACACTGGAGTTGTTTACCGAGATGACACTAAATGTTCCTGAGTGGCTTAGTTACAGTGTTGACTTAACCTTTTACTGCACTGGGCTAAATCAGAAAATCTTGGTAGTCTTAAACAAATCTACTTTGAAACAAAAGTATACACCTCACACACATGGTTATGGGCTTTAAAAAGACACCTGTACCTGTCACATATAGGGATTAAATGTATTACATTTTGAGTTTGCATCCCAATATTATACTTTATATACGTCACAAAACCATTTGACATAGGAACACCGAATCTTCTGCAAGAAAGGGATAATTAGTCTTTAAAACCTATGACAAGACTTGAAAATGGCTGTCTAACTATGATCAAAAACCAACTTGACAGAGCTTGAAGAATTGTAAAAAAAGAATCATGTGCAAATATTGTATAATCCTGTTGTGCAATGCTCTTGAAGACTTACCCAGAAAGAATCACAGCTGTAAATCCCTTCCAAAGGTGATTCTAACATGTATTGACTCAGGCGTGTGAATCCTTATGTAAATGTGATATTTCTGTATGTCATTCTAAAGGAAATTGCAGTTTGTTCGAAATACATGTTTTCACTTTGTCATTATAGGGTATTTTGTTTAGATATATATATATATATATTTCATCGATTTTGAATTCAAACTGTAACACAACAAAATGTGGAATAAGTCCAGCTGTATGAATACTTTCTGAAGGCACTATACGTGAGCATGATGTTTATTGACAACCGCTCAGTGTTCAGCACCATAGTGCCCTCCAAGCTTATCGCTAAGGTCCTTGGGACTGTGTTCAGCACCATAGTGCCCTCCAAGCTTATCGCTAAGCTTAGGTCCTTGGGACTGAACACCTCCCTCTGCAACTGGATCCTTGACTTCTTGATGGGACGCCCCCAGGAGGTAAGAGTAGACAACAGCATATCCACCACGCTGACCTTCAACACGGGACCCCTCAGGGGTGCGTACTTTGTCCCCTCCTGTACTCCCTGTTCTCGCACAACGGTGTGGTAGTGCACGACTCCAACACCATCATTAAGTTTGACAACGGCACAATGGTGGAAAACCTGATCGCCAACAACGTTGAGACAGCCTATAGGGAAGAGATCAGAGGCCTGATCCCCGACAATGATGAGACAGCCTATAGGGAGAAGATCAGAGGCTTGATCTCATCCCTATATATTTTTTCTTCATATTTGCATGTGTGGTAGCTTTGACCCTATTTTACATCATCTAAGGTTTTTACAACACAAAATATATGATTATTTCACTCCAAGTCTGAGTGGAATCGGAGCTCCAAGTCTAGGTCCAAGAGGCTTCTATAAACAGCTTCTAACCCCAAGCCATAAGTCTCCTGAACATCTAATCAAATGGCTACCCAGACTATTTGCATTGACCCGCCCCCCCCCCTCCTTTTACACTGCTGCTACTCTCTGTTGTTATCATCTACGCATAGTCACTTTAATAACTCTACCTACATGTACATATTACCTCAATTACCTCGACTAACCGGCACATTGACTCTGCACCAGTAGTACCCCCCCTGTATATATTGTTATTTTACTGCTGCTCTTTAATTACTTGTTACTTTTATTTCTTATTCATATTTATTTTTAACTGCATTGATGGTCAGGGGTTCGTAAGTAAACATTCCACTGTAAGGTCTAATACCTGTTGTATTCGGCGCAGGTGACTAATAGAATTTGATTTGATTTGAAGTCAAGCACTGGACTAGAGTATTACCCAGCCACAGTGCTATGCCTGCTGGTTCATAACAATCTATTGAATAGCTTACCTATGTTTGAACCTCCCCGTCGTAACTATTTAGAGGCAGGGGAAAAGGCCATGGGATGTCTATGTTTTACTTGACATAGTGTGAAGTTAGCCATAGTCGATGATCTGCGCTCAGTTGACCATTTTCCCCGTTAATGTTAAGGTTACAATTGGGGGAAGGAAACCTGATCCTAGATATGTAGGTATGAGAAACTTGACCCCAGAGCTCCCTGGTCAGACTAAACCTCTGCTGTGTCTGTTGTTCCTCAACCCAAAGCCGGGTGTGCCCAAAAACGCCCGGAGTCGGCGGCTGTAAAGACAGAAGACATCCTCATGGTTGCATAAGACTTCCAACATTATCAAAATCTCAATTATTCATAGGCTGCAGACATAGCGATGTTTGAAAATGTGCCGACGCTAAGGCAGGATGCAGTAGAGGGAACCTGTCCTCCATAGTGATACGAGGAACAATCCCATTTTGGAGAACCTGCGGGATAGGCAAACAGTGTTTCGATTCGGTTATCAACATGTTTTGTTTTTACATTGTTGGTGGGGAGACGATGGAGATGTGGGATTTTTCTTTGTGAAATATGAAATGTGAACCACTCCCTTGATGAATATCCAAGTCACCCCTCCCACTTACAGTATATTGGACGACACAAAGGCCCAATTTCAAGATAAGATTCGGGAGATAAGACGGTCTGGCTGTCATATGAGAGGACACAGGAAATAAGATGACGGCGAATGCGAACACGACCGGGAGCCATTGTCTGTCAATAGTGCTGAGGTTACAACAAATGATGTTTCCCTATGTGATCTCTCTTGTGAGAGGTTGGGAACTGCAGCGTGACCAGACTGACAACGAATTACATCTGGGAGACAATCGGAGGCAAGACACACGGACATCATAAACATCCACAAATGCACACGAACAAAACATACGAGCACATGCACACTGGCACGTACACTCAAATACAGTACATACATGTGCACACACAGACACAAAGAACATACAAATGCATGCACCTGCATGGCACGTATTCACAAATACATAGGCATACAGAGAATATACAAACACGTACACATACACATACAAACACATACACAACTGGAGACGTACACACACACAAACACGTACAGTCTAAAACAGAAATTCGACACCAATTTTTTGGTTGTTGTTGAAATTACATCTAAGATTGAACACTTCCCGTGTCAGTGAAGTGGAGGACCGGATACTCAAGAACACAGCGAGAGAGAGGTGATTGAAAAACACATGCAGGGGCATGTGCAGGACTATAATGTTACTGTAATGTTATTCTGACAATTATAGACAACAGACCTTTATGAGACGAGTGTGTCTGTGGCATTGCTCAAAAACAGCTTCAAGACCGCTAACAGTTGAGGAGGAATCAGACGCTCCGGACTGTCGCTACGTGAACTAAATGTGTCAGGCATTTTTAGCATAATGGCGTAGAAACGGATCGTTATGACTAACTGTTTTGCAAAAGTGGTTGAACATCTCAGGAGAGAGGCAAAACAGTTAGTCATAACGATCCGTTTCTACGCCATTATGCTAAAAATGCCTGACACATTTAGTTCACGTAGCGACAGTCCGGAGCGTCTGATTCCTCCTCAACTGTTAGCGGTCTTGAAGCTGTTTTTGAGCAATGCCACAGACACACTCGTCTCATAAAGGTCTGTTGTCTATAATTGTCAGAATAACATTACAGTAACATTATAGTCCTGCACATGCCCCTGCATGTGTTTTTCAATCACCTCTCTCTCGCTGTGTTCTTGAGTGGCGCAGGGGTCGAAGACACTGCATGCCAGTGCAAGAGGTGTCACTGCAGTACCTGGCTCGAATCCAGGCTGCATCACATCTGGCCGTGATTAGGAGTCCCATAGGGTGGCGCACAATTGGCCCAGCGTCCGTCTGGGTTAGGCTGTCATTGTAAATCAGAATTCGTTCTTAAACTGAGTTGCTTGGTTTTAAAAAATGGCGACATGGGAAAGCTGACGAGTAGAAGCTTTGCTGTTTGAACTGTAGACATTCACACACACACACACAATCTCTCTCTCTCTCACGCACACACACTTGTTTGCTCTTCCTGTGTTGTGAGGAAGGGAAATTAGCTTCAAAATGTCAGACACACAATGCAAGGAATCCTTACCGCAAAATTGTTCATTGACATACTGTACATACACCTCCACTTAAAATGTTTCCCCCTTTCTCTGATGAAAACATCACACTACCTACCACTGGTTGGCAAATGAGCTCCCACTACAAAGGACACACAAGTTAGACATGACAATTTGCCTTCAGAATGGTTCATGTGGCGTTGGTACACCTCCGCAAGAACGGACTTATAATTTCTCAATGGCACAATTTTCAAAGAGGATGAGGGAGTTGTGATGTTAAGCACGGATATTTACACACCTACTTCGACCCACACACGCACTTCCTCATGCTACACGAACAAGAGAGGAGCGTGATAAAAATACTGGATGTGTAAGGAGTTGAAAAACGGAGCGGGGATCATCCAGCTAAGCTCGATGGGAACGTGGATTGAAGTCATGCTCCTGTGTACTGGAGAGAAGGAAAAGAGAGGAAAGGAGAGAGAGACAGAAAGAGAGGGAAAGAAAGAGGGAGAGACTGAGAAAGAGAGAGGGACAGGGAGTGAGGGAATCAATGAGGGAAAATCTAACATTTGCAGATGTTGACGCTTCTGGCTGCAACAGTGCAGTAATACCTAGCAATGAAAAAACTATATATACAAGTCTCAACAAAAAAAAACGAATGAAGAAATACACTGAGTATACAAAGAGTAAGAACATCTGCTCTTTCAGTGACCTGTAATAAGGTTACAATCCCTTATTGATGTCACTTGTTAAATCCACTATTAGTGTAGCCAAAGGGGAGGCGACAGGCTAACTGTTAAAAGTCTAAACTGTTGGGAGGTTCCAAGCTTACATATGAAATAGTTTTATGATGGTCATACTATAGATAATTCAGGCCGTCTCGTCGTTGTTGATAATCAGGCCTACCACTGTGGTGTCCTCTGCAATCTTGATGATTGAGTTGGAGACGTGCTTGGCCACACAGTCATGGTTGAAAATGGAGTACAGCAGGGAGCTGAGCATGCACCCCTGTTGGACAGGGCAGGGTTCAGACACGGGTCTTTGAGCTTCATGGTGATCTTGGAGGGCACTATGGTGTTGAAAGCTGAGCTGTAGTCGGTGGTCAGCATTCTTCCATAGGTATTCCTCATGTCCAAGTGGAATAGGGCAGTGTGCAGTGCGATGGCGATTGGGTTGTCCATGAGTCTGTTGGGGCCGTATGAAAATTGAAGTGGGTCTAGGGTGTCGGGTAAGGTGGAGGTGGAGGTGATAGGATCCTCGACTCTCAAAGCACTTCATGATGACAGAAGTGAGTGCCACGGGGTGATAGTCATTTAGTTCAGTTACTTTCGCTTTCTTGGGTACATGAAGAATGGTGGACATCTTAATGCTTGTGTGGTGTTCATGTTTTTGTTATTCACCCGATTTTCGCGGGTCTGATGAACCCACAACATTATTGGGTTTTTAAAACAATACAGACATAAAAATGTACATTTAAAATACTTCATACAATACTTAGATGTTGACATATCATTTACAAGCAATATAAGACCGCATGCAAGGTTAATATTGGCCATTTACCTCTGTTAGATTACATTCATCAATAAAAGCGCTGTTCGTTTTTAAAAATAAAATATGACTTTTAAAAACAAAAGTCAATAATAATTAAGACATGGATGGAATAAATCATGTTTATTCCATCCATTAAACAAGGTTTTCATCACTATTGACGTTCATTGATTTGAAGTAAACAAATTGGAAGGACAAATTTTACATACAGTATTTTATGGAACTGATAAATGAGCCCCATTGAACACAAATTAATGCCGGTCTACACACCACCTAAGGGACAGAGTTTTACTGTGTGTGGGTGTTGCAAATGTATTTCTTGCACTTGATGCATCTGTGCTGTGTCTTCCTGTCCTTGGGTCCACACACATCGCAGAGCTTCTTGTTGCTTCCGGCTTCAATCTAGAATGATGAAAACACTTAGTTCATGAATTTTACTAACCACTCACTCTCTCACACTCACACTCACACACTGTCACACACACACATATATAGTTACAGCAGACCAAGGTAGGAGAGTCAGACACACACACATACAACATCACTCAATCTTACTTCCGGTATTGGAGTTGTTGGTTCTGTGGGGTCGGGCGGTTGGGGGAATCAGCATTCTCCTCCTGAATCCACCTCACGATGGCTGCAGAAGCTGGGGTCCTTGGGATATGTTGCCTCCTCTGGATTTGAGGTCCTACCAATGCCTCGCCCAGCTCCTCGAGAAAGAGCCGTCAACTCTGGAGCTTCCCTCTGTTCCAATCTGGGTTCAATGCCATCCAGATAACAAACGCGTTGTACGTAGGATCTTCTTTTGCAGCTGTAGCCAGTCACTAGCTTGTCTAAATGATCCACCCCTTTCTGTTTTTTAATGTTCCTGGCCACAGCTTCTCCCATCCCGAGATGAGTTTGGTCCATCTCTTTCCATCTCCCTCCAAAAACACGTCTTCCCTCCAAATTAGTGCAGTCCAGAATGATTTTCTAGATAGTGTCTGGGTTGAACAGTTCAAAAGAAGACTTTATGTCCTCTACAAGAGTAACCACCATCCGTGTCGGCCCTTGTTGCATCACATTGGCAACCATGCCGGGTGGCTCATTCCTTGGGCAAGAATACCAGAGAGAATAAAGTAGACGGCACACATCAAAAGTTTGATTGATGGCCCTATGACCGGATGACGTGTGCATGTCCATATTTGGGCATCCGGTCAGGACATCCTAGCGGGAATTTATCACGTGCTCTAGCGAGTGCCCATATTTGGGCATCCTGGCAGGACATCCTGGCAGGAACTTATCATGTGTTCCAGTTCTCACGCGTTAGAGGGTGTGCTAATTTATGCATATATTGCATCTATTCCTTTGAAGTTGTCATGATGATTGATGTCTAGGGCCTTCTTTGAACTGGGGGGGATGTGTTTGAACATTTCAAAGAGTATGGACCCCCCACCCCCTGTTTTATTGACCTTAGGGCTGTTGTCTATGACACAGGAATGTTATGTCTCCTAGGCCAATTCTCGGGTGCGTCTCTTGTCATGAACCCAATGACAAAAGCCTCGAAAGTTTTGTGTGAGACCCCAGAATGTTTTAAAGGAGTTTTGGGTACGAGTGAGGGACATATGTCTTACATATTCCAACCTGAGGAATCTACGGTTAAGATATTCACAGACAGCGGCCCCAAACCCCTTTATCAGGCAAAACCCTGGAGTTTTTCTCCTGCGCTGCGGATCAGAGAATGGCTTAAGATAAGGCTAGCACTCTGTCAAATTGAACAGGCCCTGAGCGGTACAACTCTCCCCGGATATGCACTGGAAGAACTGGTCTGCGGACGCAGTGATCTGAAGGCCCTAAGAATCGCTTCACCGGTGTGTAGCCCTGACTCCAAAGTGACAATTTTAGCATGTGAACAATTTGATAGTGCAAATGCGACGAAGTCTGTAAGTTCATATGTATGGTCACCATCTTCGAGTTCACTTGGAACTCCCTCTCCCGGATCTGGGACAATTGTCATCAACTGAAACTAATTAGCATAACGCAATGTTTAGCTTTAAATGGATAGATTATCCCATATTCATAACCCTTATGAATATGCTGGACAATCTTTTCCAAAATCGTGAACAATTATGGCGCTGGCCGTGTCTATCCGAAACCTCTTGAAATTAGGGGGCACTATTTTCATTTTTGGAAAAATAACGTTCCCAAAGTAAACGGGCTATTTTGTCAGGACAAGATGCTAGAATATGCATATAATTGACCGCTTAGGATGGAAAACACTCTAAAGTTTCCAAAACTATAAAAATATTGTCTGTGAGTATAACAGAACTGATATTGCAGGCAAAAGCCTGAGAAAAATCCAATTAGGAAGGGACTCTTATTTAGAAAGCTCTGCGTTCCTATGTGTCCCTATTGAGCAGTGAATTGAATATCAACCAGACTCCTTTTTCTATGGCTTCCCTAATGTGTCTAGTGTCACAATACATAGTTTCAGCCCTTTATTTTTTTAAATGAGCCTGAACAACAACATTGTGTCAGTGGTGGCTCTCAGAGTGATTTGTGCGTAATAGACGAATGCAGCCATTGTTTCTCTCTTTCCTACTAAGAAGCCACCTGTCCCGGTTGATATATTATCAAATAGATATTTGAAAAACACCTTGAGGCTTGATTATAAAAAATGTTTGCCATGTTTCTGTCGATATTATGGATCTAATTTGGAATATTTTTTGGCGGATTTCTCAACCAAACGTGAAGTACAAACAGAGGTATTTCGGCTATAAAAATAATCTTTATGGGACAAAATGAACATTTGCTGTCTAACTGGGAGTCTCGTGAGTGAAAACATCCGAAGCTCATCAAAGGTAAACGATTTAATTTGATTGCTTTTCTGATTTTCGTGACCAAGTTGCTTACTGCTAGCTGGACATAATGCTATGCTAGGCTATCGATAAACTTACACAAATATTGGCTTGCATTGGCTGTAAAGCATAATTTCAAAATCTGAGACGACAGGGTGATTAACAAAAGGCTAAGCTGTGTTTCAATATAATTCACTTGTGATTTCATGAATATGAATATTTTCTAGTAATATTTTTTGTCCGTTGCGTTATGCTAATTAGTTTCAGTTGATGACAATTGTCCCGGATCCGGGAGAGGGAGTTCCAAGTGAACTCGAAGATGGTGACCATATCACAGAATGGTCCTCCTGTGGTCCCAAAAGCTATGCTTTTAGGACTAAAGACTATCACATGGTTTTGAAAGCCAAAGGCGTGACTCAAAACTATGAAAATGCCCCCCGTGTAAACTTGGAATCAATCACACGCTTGGTCGAGGGGTTCATAAACGACAGGAATAGTGACTTGGACATTTTGAGCTCCTACAAATAAAATTGTTAGGGATAAAAAGGGCTTCCATCTAAGGAATGTCCCACTTACTAAAAGATTCAGGGTAGTCTATGACAAGAGACTGCTTTTTCCTGACGGGACCACATTGCCCTTTGGCTTCTGACTTATGCTACAAGCCACAGTGTGTCTTAAAGCTTAAAGATATAATGACTGCTGTAGAAGGTTTTGCCCCTCGGTTGCAACTACCATTTTCGGCCTTAATCGTAGGCCCATCTAATAGTGATAAAACTTGTTTTGTAAAACGTATTTTAGAGAATTCTGAACATGTGTTATCTCAAAAGCCTGATAATATTGTGTGGTGTTATTCGTGTTATCAACCTCTGTATGATGAATTGTTGAAGAAAATAAAAATCAAGTATGTTGAAGGAGTACCTGAATCCCTGTCTGATGATGAACTTCTCCCTCCTAATAAAAACAATCTGCTGGTTTTGGACGATATGCTATTTGCAGGTAGCGAACATCACGAAATTGCCCGTGCTTTTACCCAATATACTCATCATAGAAACCTGTCCGTGCTTTACTTGGTGCAGAATGTCTTTCAACAAGGTAAAAATAGCCACACCATCAGTTTGAACTCCAATTACATGGTTTTGTTAAAAAATCCTAGAGACATACTACAAATTAACACTCTAGCTCAGCAGATGTACCCGGGAGAGAAATCCTACTTTATGGAGAGCTATGAGGACGCTACCAAAGCGCAATTTTCTTATTTAGTCGTGGATTTAAAAGCAAATACTCCAGAACACCTGAGGCTACGAACCGGTCTGTTCCCGTGGGAGTGGCCGGCTGCATACATTCCTAAAAAGTAACAGCTATGTCTCTGCGTTTAAAAGAAACCTGCCCCTCTTGAGAAGCCGAGTTGGGGCTACAGCTAATGAACGGAAGGCCATCTTGGGTCACTGTTCTTCAGATCTCATATTATCCCTATGTAAGCTTGTTTTGAATCTTCTCAAATGAGAAGATTCACCCTGACCCAATTGAAAAACTTAAAGAGACAAAAGACCGTGATCAAACTCTTTGCCAATAAAAGGGCCAGTCTTCAAAAGAAAAGACATAGCATACAACAGTCTGGGGGTTTTCTTCTACCTTTACTAAGTATAGCCGTGCCCTTCATCACCAGCCTTATTGGTGCCAGACGTGGGGGTTGAATACAGAGGGTGATGGCCAATAAAATGTATGTGGTGCCACAACAGCTTCCCTGTATTTGTTGTCATCCACCAGGGTGTGTCGGATTTCTTTGAGGTTCTCGTGGATGTAGATTGCCTCCTTCAGCTCATGTAGGAAAGCCTTGGTTACCCCGTAAACTCTGGGAATAGATGGCACAAGACCCATAGACTCCAGGGCTCTGACCAGCGGTGGTATAAACCTGCAGGACCAAAGTATTTTCACCAGCGCCTCAAAATGGTTGAAGAAGTAATATCTTGGGGGTTCGTATAGGCACGGATGATGGCGCTGGCTGGGGTGATTGATCTCACAACCGTTTTATTTTTCTCTTTTATACTCTCCAATCATCACGTCTAAAAGTTTGGCTACAGAAGCCTTGATGTTGTCCACAAAAATAGTACTAACCACCCCATCAAACACATCCTCAGGCTGTGTACATGTAGGGGGTGTCGCGGGTCTTGCCCGGGGGGAGTAGAATTTTGGGCTGCGAGGCATAGAGTCCTTAGGGTCTGGTCCCCATGACGTTTCAGAGTCCTGGTATGTTGTATGAATATCCATGGTATATGCTGAAATGAAGAACTGGAGGCTTTAAGGGCACTCTGTGTATTGCTGAACCAGTCCTTTGGGTATTAGGGCGTGGTTAACGCAGCAGCGTACTTAGTTTTCTTCCGGGGCTGACCCTTCTGAGGATGTACCTTCTTGGGGCTCCTTTGAATCATAATCCTCATATATTATGCACTTCCTTACATGAACAATGCTCTGCCACTGTTGGCTCTGTACAAAAAGAGAGTCCAACAACTCTAACATTCCATTAAATCCGAACTTTTAAAAGGAATAAGCATGTGCAACCTAAAATCCCCAGCCACCATCACGAATGTTTTGGTTGCGGCTTTATTTATAATGCGTCTGCCACACCCAATACACCCGGACATTCCCGTTTCACAGACGACAGCCCTAAGGTCAAGGGAGTGGGGGGGCCATACTCTTTGAAATGTTCAAACACATCCCCCCAGGTTAGAGGGCCCTAGACATCAATCATCATGACAACTTCAAAGGAATAGATGCAATATATGCATAAATTAGCACACCCTCTAACGCGTGAGAACTGGAACACATGATAAGTTCCCGCCAGGATGTCCTGTCCGGATGCCCAAATATGGACATGCACACATCAAATATGGACATGCACACATCATCCGGACATAGGGCCATCAATCAAACTTTTGATTTGTGCCGTCTACTTTATTCTCCCTAAGACCATTCAATTTCACCATATTTTTCCTCCTGCAGGCTGCTGATGAGCTGGCTGCTGACAGGCTGGTCCTGGGTCTGGTTGCTGACGGGCTGGTCCTGGGGCTGGTTGCTGACGGGCTGGTCCTGTGGCTGGTTGCTGATGGGCTGGTCCTGTGGCTGGTTGCTGATGGGCTGGTCCTGTGGCTGGTTGCTGACGGGCTGGTCCTGTGGCAGGTTGCTGACGGGCTGGTCCTAGGGCTGGTTGCTGACTGGCTGGTCCTGGAGCTGTCTGAGGGTCAATCTCATCCTCTTCTTCCAACTCACTGTCAGACTCTAAATTGACAATGACTTTCCAAAGTGGAAGACACTCCTTCCAAATTAGCTTCTCTCTCTGGAAAAAATGTTTGTAAGGCCCTCGGAGCAGAGATTATTTTGCCATACTGATTGATTGTGGTAAGGAGCCAAACATGCAAAGCTATTTATTTGTTGTGTCCCTCCCCCAATTTGCACCTGGCAGGGGTGGAGTGTGGGAAAATACAGATTTTGTTTTACAATGTATCAAAACAACGCACCGAAATAATGTATTGTAATGTCATTGTGCAGGTTCCCACAATAGATTTTGTAGTTTCACACACTACAAAAGGCAAAGAGTTTGACAAAAGCGGGAGACAGACAGACAGACAGTTTCTTGGTGCTATGTTGAAAAAGCAGGCCCAGGGAGGAGGAAGACAAACCTTTTTGTTTCAATTATACTTGTTTTCACCAACACACTTATTACCCTCGGGACCAGTGGACTCGAACTCCACATATGTAATATAAATGTGTAGGGGGGTGCACTCAATTAAAATGTGTTCTTTTACATTTGATACAAATTTGCCAAGAAAAATGAGTCTCAAGTTGAAAAAATCAATTATTGTAGGATTTTTCAATAAGTAAGCATTGAAACATCGAGCACCACACAAGGGTTAAACCAAGTGGGGACAACAGACTGGGTTAGTGAGAGATTGAATACGTTCATAAACACTCCAGCCAACTGGTCTGCACATGCTCTGAGGAAGCGGCTTTGGATGTCGTTGGGCCGGCAGCCCTGCAAGGGCAAACACTCTTAAATGTCTTACTCAGGTCAGAGTGAGAGAGAGACTGAGAAAGAGGGAGAGGCAGGCAGAGGGAGAGAGGGAAAGAGAGAGAGGAAGAGAGCGAGAGAGACCTATGTCGCTCCGGTCTAATAGTGTTTACCCATTTCTCCTCGCGAGATACATATATTAATTCAAGCTTTATCTACGCCCATTCACTCTCACCTCCAGCTTCCTCTGTCTCTCTTTGCACGTCTCTACAGATGGCAAACTCGCCAATGCATTGTTTTCCTGTTCTCTTATTTTAATGTTTACCCCTTCCCCTCTCAATGTTTGAAATGCCAATGAGAATCTTCAAGTGTCTAGTTGTTTGCCATGTCAGGAACAACAAGTCTATCAACTGAGGCATACCCTTCCCCGAAGAAATACCTGATGATGTTGCTTTGCTATTCAGTTATGTAGAGAGTAATTCCCTGAAGTAATCAATATGCTCTGAGCTACTTGGTTTCTGCATCCTATTAGTGGTGTAGCCAAGCAAATCTATATTTAACTTGGTAGCAAGGCTATGAACTCAAGCTAGTAACACAAATGTCTGCTCGGCTTGAGATTTGGGGATAGGCTGCATTTTCCAAAGCCCACATTCCTCTTGACATGTCCCACATCTATGAGTGTAGTATATGTAAGGATAAGTATAGACGTATGGAATATCATTTGTCTGTCATACTGTGTCTCTTCAACCTTGCAAAATGTTTAACATTGACAAGAACCAAGCAGGAAGCGCCAGTGACTCGGTCTATAAAAAACTGGTCGGATGAAGCAGATGCTAAACTACAGGACTGTTTAGCTAGCAGACTGGTATATGTTCCGGGATTCTTCCAATGGCATTGAGGAGTACACCACATCAGTCATTGGCTTTATCAATAAGTGCATTGAGGATGTCGTCCCCACAGTGACTGTACGTACATACCCCAACCAGAAGCCATTGATTACAGGCAACATTCACATTGAGCTAAAGGGTAGAGCTGCCGCTTTCAAGGAGTGGGACTCTAACCCTTCTCCTTGTATGTCTTTTTGTCAATAACAGCTGGTGCGCAATGTCTAATATTAAAGATGTCTCAAGGTATTGCTCGCCTGAGGTAGAGTACCTTATGATAAGGTGTGGACCACACTATCGACCAAGAGTTCTCATCTATATTATTCGTAGCCGTCTATTTACCACCACAGACCGATGCTGGTACTAAGATTGCACTCAACCAACTCTATAAGGCCATAAGCAAACAAAAAAGTCCTCACCCAGAAACGGCACTCTTAGTGGCTGGGGACTTTAATGCAGGTAATCTTAAATCAGTTTTACCACATTTTACCAGCATGTCACATGTGCAACCAGAGGAAAAAAACTCTAGACCACCATTACTCCACACACAGAGATGCATACATAGCTCTCCCCCGCCCTCCATTTGGCAAATCTAACCATAATTCTATACTCCTGATTCCTGCTTACAAGCAAAAACTAAAGCAGGAAGTAGCAGTGACTCGCTCAATACGGAAGTGATCAGATGACACAGATGCTACGCTACAGGACTGTTTTGCTAGCACAGACTGGAATATGTTCCAGGATTCATCCAATGGCATTGAGGAATCGGCTTCATCATTAAGTGCATCGACAACGTCGTCCCCACAGTGACCGTACGTACATATACCAATCAGAAGCCATGGATTGCAGGCAACATCCGCATCGAGCTAAAGGCTAGAGCTGCCGCTTTCAAGGAGCTGGACACTAATCCGGACGGCACTATGCCATCAGACGAACCATCAAGCAAGAAAAGCATCAATATAGGATTAAGACTGAATCCTACTACACTGGCTCTGATGCTCGTCGGATGTGGAAGGGCTTGAAAACTATTACGGACTACGAAGGGAAACCCAGACGGGAGCTGCCCAGTGACGTGAGCCTAGCAGACGAGCTAAATGCCTTTAATCCTCGCTTCGAGGCATGCAACACTGAAGCATGCACGACAGCACCAGCTGTTCTGTATGACTGTGTGATAATAATCTCGGTAGCCGACTTGAGCAAGACCTTTAAACAGGTCAACATTCACAAAGCCGCGAGCCTGAAGGATTACCAGGATGTGTACTCAAAGCATCAGCGGACCCATTGGCAAGTGTCTTCACTGACATTTTCAACCTCTCCCTGACTGCGTCTGTAATACCTGCATGTTTAAAGCAGACCACCATCATAGTCGGTAACCTGCCTAAATGATTACCGCCCCGTAGCACTCACATCAGTAGCCATGCAGTGCTCTGAATGCTGGTCATGGCTCACATCAACAGCATCCTCCTAGACCCACTCCAATTTGCATACTGCCCAATAGATGCACAGATGATGCAATCGCAATCACACTCCACACTGCCCTTCCCCACATGGACAAAAGGAACACCTACAGTATGTGAGTATGTGAGTATGCTGTTCATTCACTACAGCTCAATGTTCAACACCATAGTGCCCACGAAGCACATCACTAAGTTAAGGACCCTGGGACTAAACACCTCCCTCTGCAACTGGATCCTGGACTTCCTGACGGGCCGCCCCCAGGTGGTAAGGGTAGACAACAACACGTCCGCCATGCTGATCCTCAACACTGGGGCCGCTCGGGGGGGGGGGGGGGGATTAGTCCCCTCCTGTACTCCCTGTTCACCCATGACTGTGTGGCCAAAGACGACTCCAACACCATCAAAATTGTCAAAGATTCAAGCCACCCAAGTCATAGACTGTTTTCTCTGCTACCGCAAAGCAAGCGGTACCGGAGCGCCAATTCTAGGTCCAAAAGGCTCCTTAACAGCTTCTACCCCCAAGCCATAAGACTGCTGAACAGTTAATCAAATCACTTTTTATTATATTTTATTTTGTTTATTTGGTAAATATTTTCTTAACTCTTAAACTGCACTGTTGGTTAAGGGCTTGTAAGTAAGCATTTCACGGTAAGGTCTACCTACACCTGTTGTATTCGGAGCATACAAATGACACAGTCTTTATATACTTCATCTACACAAAGAGCTATACCCCCTTTTACGGGAGGAAAGCTAAGAAAGTACAGTTGATAAGGGGTAATTGACTCCACTTCCTTAGAAACAGGACAAATGACAACAGGTTCTAACCAGTTGTCACAGCCTATATGTCTAAGATAGAGGAGTGATCGGATATTTAAATCCTAACCAGAGGAAACTAGTTTTCCGCCTGGCTTGGCTTTTAGTGCCCTGTTGATCAGCTAGTAATACTTCACTCCTCTGTGCGGTATGTATAGAGGTTACTGAACAACTGTGGAAAATGACCTGCGACTGTGGAAAATGACCAGTGACTAGTACGATTTTTATTTATTAAATTTGTATTTATTTACCCTTTATTTAACTAGGCATGTCAGTTTTGAACAAATTCTTATTTTACAATAACGGACTACAACGGCCAAACCCCTCCTCCCCTATCCCGGACGATGCTGGGCCGATTGTGTGCGCTCCCCATTCATCTTAAGAGACTGTAACGAAACCATTTTGCATCCACAGTGGTATTGCTAGATGGCTATGTTCTAATACACCTTTTAGGCAGATTTAATGTTATTGTTTAGATGAAAACTCAACCGTCAGTGTAATTTAAAATAACGTATGGCTCACTAGGCGGTAGGTTGGCTTGGCGGTAACATGTGGCTAAGGGTGTACAAGGTTGCTGGTTCATATCTTAACCCCAACCCAATCTTACCAAAACATTTATTGAGTAATCTGGCTTGCCTAAATTTACCCTAACATTTCTTGCCTAAATAGCGTTTGTTTCTGCCCTCGAGACATTGAATAAAGAAAACTCAAAAAAGTGCTTTTATACGACACCAATAAATGTGATTTTCTATCTACAGTAGAATTTCTTTGTGGCTATCTTGGTGTATCCGCACATATAATCGGTTGGTCTGCAGACTAACAGCGCCAGCTGGCCTTCCTCTTAATAACCTGAGCTAGAAATGAATTCAACTATATAAACAGTAAACACAGTCCCAAAAATATGAATCGCTGGAAGCTAACAAACTGTCCAATTTCACAGCTGACTGTTACTTAGTTACCTTTTTAAAAATGGATTAAATCAAATCAGTTGCAAACGCTTAGGGATATGGAATTTACAATAAAGAAACAATTATATCTGAGGCCTGGGAGGTAAGGGAAGAAACTACGCTCTTTTTATCCGGCCCTTTAAGTGGAACCCTCTTTTTTTTACAGAACAGCGAGACAGGCCTCCGGCAGAGGGTGTCTGTGACATTTGCACACATTTTTAAATGAGAAAAAAAAAACATTTTGGTGCGGTTATGTGTATAATTTGTTATTTCTTTGTCATCTCATTCTCTCTTTAGTGACGACGTGTTGAAATAATTGAAATAGGATAGCCCCCGGATGTCCTGGTGCCTCTCAATGAGTGCTAGTCTGAGTCATGTGATCATAGGGTGGCAGCACTACCACTAGAACAGCCCCCAGCATACGAATCAATGTTCTTTCCGAGTCACTGACTCAAGTCCCCAACTCTGCTCCACGATACACCAGGCCCAAAATCCAATTATCCACAACTCCCACATGCTGCACCAACCTTCTCCCCACGACACGTGAAAATATACTAGATTAAAATATATATCACAATAAAAGCAAATTGAAAACATAATTATGAATATGTTTACAGTTAATGTATTCAGCACCATTTTTTTGCTCAGGTATTGCTAGGGAAAATGAGAGTAAGAGAGTGAGAAATTGAAGGAGATAAAAAAAATATGGATATAACTTTGTGAAAAGAAGATGTCAACACCATGCAACATCTCCTGTATTAATGCTTTGCCGTGGCTTGGAACACTGGTGGGAATGCAATAAGCTGCTTGGCTTCCATTGCTTTTATGTGGATTCCATCATTATTATAATTTCAACATATTTTATAAGGCCAGGTCAAAATGGGACCAACCTTCTTCCAATTATAATGATCCATATTCCATAGTGTGAAGAAAGACAGACCCCCATTATCTGGCACGTGATCAATGGTGCGTCATAGTCTTCTTTTGTTTGTGTATGTGAGGGTCAAGGGTGAACATAATGTCACTGAAAAGGTGACTATGTGTCTAATGTTTTATCTATTCGTTGTGTGTGGACAACTAACACATGCAGCTGCTATAAGGCATTAACAACCATAGTTAAACCTCGGGAGAACTATAGTTTTGGAACACCAGGCTTAGGGGCCAACCCTGAGTCAGACGGAGGAGGGAGGGAGAGAGAGAGAGAGATTTCCAGCTCGTTATCCAAAAGAGCAAAGCCAGGGTGTTACGTCCGTCGTTAGATGAATGAGACCAACGCGCAAAAGTGTTCATGATTTTTAAAACTGAGCTTCGAGAAAAACAACAAAATACAAAAACCGAACGTGAAGTTCTGCAGGGCTAGACAGCAACTATGCAAAAAACAAGATCCCACAATCAAAGGTGGGAAAAAGGACTGCCTAAGTATGATCCCCAATCAGAGACAATGATAGACAGCTGCCTCTGATTGGGAACCATACCCGACCAACAAAGAAATAGAAAAACTAGAATCCCCACCCAAATCACACCCCGACCTAACCAAATAGAGAAATAAAAAGGTTCTCTAAGGTCAGGGCGTGACACAGGGGGAGAAAACCACTGAATGTGTGTGTTCTTATAGAAATATGATGAGTAAAAATGAATCGAGGGCATCGGCATTTCACATTCTGAAAATGGAGTGTGTGTGTGTGCAATAGCTTCTCAATTCATTCAGGATTCAGGCCCTTAGAATATCATTAATCTACCTTCCTAGAAGTTGATGTCTAGAATTAACTTAGCCAGGTTAGCATGGCCTTGAACATTGAAGACTCTTCTTCCGAAGAGGAGAGGCGAAAAGGATCGGAGGACCAATATGCGGCGTGGTAAGTGTCCATGGTTCTTTTAATACGAAATAGTACACATGAACAACTGAATACAAAAAAAAACGTGGAAAACCTAAACAGCCTTATCTGGTGCAAACAAACACAGAGACAGGAACAATCACCCACGAAACACTCAAAGAATATGGCTGCCTAAATATGGTTCCCAATCAGAGACAACGATATAAACACCTGCCTCTGAGAACCACTCCAGGCAGCCATAGACTATTCTAGACAACCCCACTAACCACAATCCCATGACCTACAAAAAACCCCAAGACAAAACACACCACATAAATAACCCATGTCACACCCTGGCCTGACCAAAATAATAAAGAAAATACTAAGACCAGGGCGTGACAACATTTTTTTAAGTTTGTATAAGTTTTGGTGTAGGCAGTTTTATTTTGCGGGTGTTCATGCACACAAAAACATTTCTTGAGTCAAGTCGAAGTTGGATAGCCGAAGTCTACGCACCTTCGTTGGTAATTGGTCAACAGTACTACTCGGTCAACAGTACTACTCCTAGTAGAGATGGGAACATGAAGTGTTTGTTGTCAGTCAACGAGAGGCGACTAGTTTTCAAGGACGTTATTTTACTAGAGAAATACTGCCCCAAACATCTTAGCTAGATGTCAAATTGCGTGACTAAGACCTCCTCTGCAAAAATGTCAAAATGAATTACACATTTCTTAAATTATTTTAGATGAATTCAGACAATTTTAAAGAAGTGTTTATATCTATGTTGTTGATACGGTGACAAACAACAGTAATATTGCCACTTTCTCATTTTTTCAAGCAAAGGTCTTTAGGAAGTATGCGAGAATAGACGGTCACTCCGCCTAGCCGATTTCTGCTGGGAGCAAAACGTCAGTACAGTGACAAAGTGTAGTCATAATTCTAGACATATGTGGCAGAGTCTTCAGACAATCACGTATTACAAAGGGAAAACCAGCCACGTCACAGACACCGACGTCTTGCTCCCAGACAAGCTAAAAACCTTATTTCCCCCTTTGAGGATAATACAGTGCCACCAACTTTGCCCGCTCCCAGGGACTGTGGGCTCTAGCTCTCCGTGGCCGAAGTTAGACATTTACGCGTGTTAACCCTCACAAGGCTGCCGGCCCAGAGGGAATCCCTAGCCACGTCCTCAGAGCATGCGACAGACCAGTTGGCTGGAGTGTTTACCGACATATTCAATCTCTCCCTATCCCAGTCTGCTGTCCCCACTTGCTTCAAGATGTCCACCATTGTTCCTGTGCCCAAGAATGCAAAGGTAAATTACCTCAATGACTATCGCCCCCAAGCACTCACTTCTGTCACCATGAAGAGCTTTGAGATTGAGAGGCTAGTTAAGGATCATATCACCTCTACCTTACCTGACACCCCAGACCCACTTCAATTTGCATACTGCTCCAAAAGATCCACAGCAGATGCAATCGCCATCGCACTGCACTCTGCCCTTTCCCATCTGGACAAAGAAGGAATACCTATGTAAGAATGCTGTTCATTGACTATAGCTCACCATGAAGCTTGGGGCCCTGGGTCTGAACCCCGCCCTGTGCAACTGGGCCGCCCCCAGGTGGTGAAGGTAGGAAACAACACCTCCACTTCACTGATCAACAACACAGGGTCCCCACAAGGGTGCATGCTCAGTCCCCTCCTGTACTCCTTGTTCACCCATGACTGCGTGGCAATGCAGGCCTCCAGCTCAATCATCAAGCAGACAACACAGTAGTAGGACCTGAGCCCTAGGACCATGCCCCAGGACTACCTGACATGATGACTCCTTGCTGTCCCCAGTCCATCTGACCGTGCTGCTGCTCCAGTTTCAACTGTTCTGCCTTATTATTATACGACCATGCTGGTCATTTATGAACATTTGAACATCTTGGCCATGTTCTGTTATAATCTCCACCCGGCACAGCCAGAAGAGGACTGGCCACCCCACATAGCCTAGTTCCTCTCTAGGTTTCTTCCTAGGTTTTGGCCTTTCTAGGGAGTTTTTCCTAGCCACCGTGCTTCTACACCTGCATTGCTTGCTGTTTGGGCTTTTAGGCTGGGTTTCTGTACAGCACTTTGAGATATCAGCTGATGTACGAAGGGCTATATAAATACATTTGATTTGATTTGATTTAGGCTCTGATTACCAACAATGACAAGACAGCCTACAGGGAGGAGGTGAGGGACCTGGTGGAGCGGTGCCAGGAAAATACATTTTAAAAAGAGTTTAGTTCCTCGGCATACACATCACTGACAATCTCAAATGGTCCAACCATACAGACAATGTGGTGAATTTTTTATTTTTATTTTTTATTTCACCTTTATTTAACCAGGTAGGCGACCTGGCCAAGATAAAGCATAGCAGTGTGAGCAGACAACAAAGAGTTACACATGGAGTAAACAATTAACAAGTCAATAACACAGTAGAAACCAAAGGGGGAGTCTATATACAATGTGTGCAAAAGGCATGAGGAGGTAGGCAAATAATTACAATTTTGCAGATTAACACTGGAGTGATGAATGATCAGATGGTCATGTACAGGTAGAGATATTGGTGTGCAAAAGAGCAGAAAAGTAAATAAATAAAAACAGTATGGGGATGAGGTAGGTGAAAAAGGGTGGGCTATTTACCAATAGACTATGTACAGCTGCAGCGATCGGTTAGCTGCTCAGATAGCTGATGTTTGAAGTTGGTGAGGGAGATAAAAGTCTCCAACTTCAGCGATTTTTGCAATTCGTTCCAGTCACAGGCAGCAGAGTACTGGAACGAAAGGCGGCCAAATGAGGTGTTGGCTTTAGGGATGATCAGTGAGATACACCTGCTGGAGCGCGTGCTACGGATGGGTGTTGCCATCGTGACCAGTGAGCTGAGATAAGGCGGAGCTTTACCTAGCATGGACTTGTAGATGACCTGGAGCCAGTGGGTCTGGCGACGAATATGTAGCGAGGGCCAGCCGACTAGAGCATACAAGTCGCAGTGGTGGGTGGTATAAGGTGCTTTAGTGACGAAACGGATGGCACTGTGATAGACTGCATCCAGTTTGCTGAGTAGAGTGTTGGAAGCCATTTTGTAGATGACATCGCCGAAGTCGAGGATCGGTAGGATAGTCAGTTTTACTAGGGTAAGCTTGGCGGCGTGAGTGAAGGAGGCTTTGTTGCGGAATAGAAAGCCGACTCTTGATTTGATTTTCGATTGGAGATGTTTGATATGAGTCTGGAAGGAGAGTTTGCAGTCTAGCCAGACACCTAGGTACTTATAGACGTCCACATATTCTAGGTCGGAACCATCCAGGGTGGTGATGCTAGTCGGGCATGCGGGTGCAGGCAGCGACCGGTTGAAAAGCATGCATTTGGTTTTACTAGCGTTTAAGAGCAGTTGGAGGCCACGGAAGGAGTGTTGTATGGCATTGAAGCTTGTTTGGAGGTTAGATAGCACAGTGTCCAAAGCCGGGCCGAAGGTATATAGAATGGTGTCGTCTGCGTAGAGGTGGATCAGGGAATCGCCCGCAGCAAGAGCAACATCATTGATATACACAGAGAAAAGAGTTGGCCCGAGAATTGAACCCTGTGGCACCCCCATAGAGACTGCCAGAGGACCAGACAGCATGCCTTCCGATTTGACGCACTGAACTCTGTCTGCAAAGTAATTGGTGAACCAGGCAAGGCAGTCATCCGAAAAACCGAGGCTCCTGAGTCTGCCGATAAGAATATGGTGATTGACAGAGTCGAAAGCCTTGGCAAGGTCGATGAAGACGGCTGCACAGTACTGTCTTTTATCGATGGCGGTTATGATATCGTTGAGTACCTTGAGTGTGGCTGAGGTGCACCCATGACCGGCTCGGAAACCAGATTGCACAGCGGAGAAGGTGCGGTGGGATTCGAGATGGTCAGTGACCTGTTTGTTGACTTGGCTTTCGAAGACCTTAGATAGGCAGGGCAGGATGGATATAGGTCTGTAACAGTTTGGGTCCAGGGTGTCTCCCCCTTTGAAGAGGGGGATGACTGCGGCAGCTTTCCAATCCTTGGGGATCTCAGACGATATGAAAGAGAGGTTGAACAGGCTGGTAATAGGGGTTGCGACAATGGTGGCAGATAGTTTCAGAAATAGAGGGTCCAGATTGTCAAGCCCAGCTGATTTGTACGTGTCCAGGTTTTGCAGCTCTTTCAGAACATCTGCTATCTGGATTTGGTTAAAGGAGAACCTGGAGAGGCTTGGGCGAGGAGCTGCGGGGGGGGCGAGCTGTTGGCCGAGGTTGAAGTAGCCAGGCGGAAGGCATGGCCAGCCGTTGAGAAATGCTTATTGAAGTTTTCGATAATCATGGATTTATCAGTGGTGACCGTGTTACCTAGCCTCAGTGCAGTGGGCAGCTGGGAGGAGGTGCTCTTGTTCTCCATGGACTTCACGGTGTCCCAGAACTTTTTGGAGTTGGAGCTACAGGATGCAAACTTCTGCCTGAAGAAGCTGGCCTTAGCTTTCCTGACTGACTGCGTGTATTGGTTCCGGACTTCCCTGAACAGTTGCATATCACGGGGACTATTCGATGCTATTGCAGTCCGCCACAGGATGTTTTTGTGCTGGTCGAGGGCAGTCAGGTCTGGGGTGAACCAAGGGCTGTATCTGTTCTTAGTTCTGCATTTTTTGAACAGAGCATGCTTATCTAAAATGGTGAGGAAGTTACTTTTAAAGAATGACCAGGCATCCTCAACTGACGGGATGAGGTCAATGTCCTTCCAGGATACCCGGGCCAGGTCGATTAGAAAGGCCTGCTCACAGAAGTGTTTTAGGGAGCGTTTGACAGTGATGAGGGGTGGTCGTTTGACTGCGGCTCCGTAGCGGATACAGGCAATGAGGCAGTGATCGCTGAGATCCTGGTTGAAGACAGCGGAGGTGTATTTGGAGGGCCAGTTGGTCAGGATGACGTCTATGAGGGTGCCCTTGTTTACAGAGTTAGGGTTGTACCTGGTGGGTTCCTTGATGATTTGTGTGAGATTGAGGGCATCTAGCTTAGATTGTAGGACTGGCGAGGTGTTAAGCATATCCCAGTTTAGGTCACCTAACAGAACAAACTCTGAAGCTAGATGGGGGGCGATCAATTCACAAATGGTGTCCAGGGCACAGCTGGGAGCTGAGGGGGGTCGGTAGCAGGCGGCAACTGTGAGAGACTTATTTCTGGAGAGAGTAATTTTCAAAATTAGTAGTTCGAACTGTTTGGGTATGGACCTGGAAAGTATGACATTACTTTGCAGGCTATCTCTGCAGTAAACTGCAACTCCGCCCCCTTTGGCAGTTCTATCTTGACGGAAGATGTTATAGTTGGGTATGGAAATCTCTGAATTTTTGGTGGCCTTCCTGAGCCAGGATTCAGACACAGCAAGGACATCAGGGTTAGCAGAGTGTGCTAAAGCAGTGAGTAAAACAAACTTAGGGAGGAGGCTTCTGATGTTGACATGCATGAAACCAAGGCTTTTTCGATCACAGAAGTCAACAAATGAGGGTGCCTGGGGACATGCAGGGCCTGGGTTTACCTCCACATCACCCGCGGAACAGAGAAGGAGTAGTATGAGGGTGCGGCTAAAGGCTATCAAAACTGGTCGCCTAGAGCGTTGGGGACAGAGAATAAGAGGAGCAGGTTTCTGGGCATGGTAGAATATATTCAGGGCACAATGCGCAGACAGGGGTATGGTGGGGTGCGGGTACAGCGGAGGTAAGCCCAGGCACTGGGTGATGATGAGGGAGGTTGTATCTCTGGACATGCTGGTAGTAATGGGTGAGGTCACCGCATGTGTGGGAGGTGGGACAAAGGAGTTATCAGGGGCGTGAAGAGTGGAACTAGGGGCTCCATTGTGAACTAAAACAATGATAACTAACCTGAACAACAGTATACAAGGCACATTGACATTTGAGAGAGACATACAGCGAGGCATACAGTAATCACAGGTGTTGAATTGGGAAAGCTAGCTAAAACAGTAGGTGAGACAACAGCTAATCAGCTAGCACAACAACAACAGGTAAAATGGCGTAGACTAGGCAACGGGGCCAACAGATAGAACAAACAAGCAGAATGGAGTACCGTGATTAATGGACAGTCCAGCGTGCATCAGCTATGTAGCCAAGAGATCAGTGTCCAGGGGGCAGCGGTGGATAGGGCAGGGAAGCTGGCCTGGCGAGTGTTATCCAGGTAAAAAAAAACTAACAATGACTAAGTAGCTTGTAGCTAGTTAGCTGGTTAGCTTCTGGAGGTTCTTGAGTGTGTTCTAAAAATAAAAATAGAGATTCCGTATCACATTGGGTGAGGCAGGTTTCCGGAAGGTATAAACAAATTAAAAGTCAAAAGAGATAGAAAGTAAATATGGGTCCGGTGAGCGTTTGAGACGCGGCGATTCAGGCGGTTAGCAGGCCTGAACCTCAGGAGGCTGAAGAAGTTTGGCTTGGCCCCTAAGATCCTCACAAAGTTTTACAGCTGCACAATTGAGAGCATCCTGTCGGGCTGTATCACCACCTGGTACGGCAACTGCCCGCTCTCCAGAAGGTGGTGCGGTCTGCCCAACGCATCACCGGGGGAACACTGCCTAACCTCCAGGACACCAACAGCACCGGATGTCACAGTAAGACCAAAAAGATCATCAAGAACATTAACCACCCGAGCCACGGCCTGTTCACCCCGTTATCATCCCCAGAAGGCGAGGTCAGTAGAGGTGCATCAAAGCTGGGATCGAGAGACTGAAAAACAGCTTTTATCTCAAGGCCATCAGACTGTTAAATAGCCATCACTAGCCGGACTACCACCCGGTTCCTCAACCCTGCACCTTAGAGGCTGCTGCCCTATATACATAGACATGGAATCACTGGTCACTTTAATAATGGAACACTAGTCACTTGAATAATGTTTACATACTGCTTTACTCATTCATATATATATACTGTATTCTATTCTACTTTATATTAGTCAGTGCCACGCCGACATTGCTCGTCCTAATATTTATATATTGCTTAATTCCATTATTTTACTTTAAATATGTGTTTATTGTTGTGAATTGTTAGATACTACTGCACTGTGGGAGCTAGGAACACAAGCATTTCGCTACACCCGCAATAACATCTGCTAAATATGTGTATGTGACATATAACATTTGATTTGATTTGAACAGCAGCTGTAAAATTGGCCAAGTTGTTAGCTTCCAGCGATTTGTCTTTTTGGGAGTGTTTTTTCCGTTAATATGGTTTAATGAATTTCTTGCTCAGGTTATTAAGAGGAAGGCCATTGGAGCTTTTTAGTCTGCAGAGTAGACCAACCAATGATTTGTGCGGATATACCAGGCAAGAATTGTTATGGGTAAGTTTAGGCAAGTAATTCCTAAAAAGGTTAGTTTTATAGGTTGGGTTAAGTTTAGGCAATAAGAAGTGTTTGGATAAGATTGGGTAGATTTGAACCAGCAACCTTGTGTACCAACTACCTTGCGAGCCTTACATTATTTTAACATTGACTGAATGTTAAGCTTTCCTCCAACCAGTATTATTAATTCTGCCTTAGATAGGTTTGATACCAGATGTGGTATTAGAACATAGAAATTCAGAGATGGAGAACTCTTCCTATTTTTAAGAATATATTACCAAGGTTGATGTATTTATTTCAAGTCTTTACCAGTTTCAATTCCATTCAACTTCTTTAACAAAATAAATTGCCTGCTCTCGAACTTTATTTCAAGTGGAAAGATCTCAAGAGTCAAATGTTATGTTTTACACTTCCCTTATAAAGCTGGAGGTCTTCGACTACCTCATATGTGGTGTAGTGTGATGTTTTCTTCAGAGAAAGGGGGAAAAAATCCAAACTGCCTGTGTGTATGCATGTCTATGAACAATCGGTGGTGAGGATTCCTCGGATTGTGTGTCTGTCACATTTTGAAGCAAATTTTCCCTTCCTCACAACACAGGAAGAGGGAAAGCAAACCAGTGTGTATTTGAGAGAGAGAGAGATAGAGAGAGAGAGTGTGTGTGAGAGTATGTGTGCTTGTGTGTCTGCAGTTCACGCATCAAAGCTTGACCTCGTCAGCGTTCACCTGGTACCTCTCTCCAGAGTTGTTATGCAATTTTTGGAAACTGGTAGTCACAACAATCCGTTTCTACACCATTAGGCTTTTGACGGCTGACACATGTAGTTGACGCATCATCGGTCCAGAGCGTCTGATTCCACCTGAACTGCTAGCGGTCTTGATTTTAACAATGCTGCAGACACACTGGTCTTATAAAGGTCTCCTGGCTATTGTCAGAATAGAGGGATTCCTCAGGAAACCCAGACAAAAAAGGACAATGATTTGAGGGATTTTAACTAAATTATATTTGTAAGGGTTGGGGAGTAACTGGTTATAAAAAAAACGGTAATTGTAATCCATTACTTTACCAGCTAAAACTATTGCAATCAGATTACATATCCTAGATTACTAGATTATTACATCTAGGATTACTTTTAAATTCAGAAAGGATGTGTAGGAATTTTTGGTTGTTGACAACATTCTGTTTTCTCAATGACATTCAAATCAGCATTGAAAAAAATTTGTTCTGCCTGAATGAGTCTGACCACAAGTCATAGACCACTGTGATGAGACCCCAAGGGCTCTATTTTTAGATTGGCGTTAAGGCGGTGCTAGTGTCAAAAGCACATTAGTTTGCAATTCTGTCATGGAAAAACTGCTGCACTGGGATTTTCCAGACCTCTTTGCCAGATTCGTCCATTTACCTGCTCATTGAGCTCCGGTGGGAGGGGTGGAAATATTTGAGGTGTGTCCTTAAAAACGTGATCCAAAGTGCTAATGATCTTTAAGACCGACCAAAAGCTGTTTTTTAGAGGTAACGCAGTTGGTTATGGCATGAATTTAGACAGTCAGCCTATCCAGCTGTGATGCACCCTGCCCATACAGTATGTGTATGGAACAAGAATAGCCTAATGTGCTTTTGGTGCCTGTTTACTCCCTATTTAGAAACATACAAAAAATATATTTGTTATTCCCATGCATTTAGATACCATCTCCACCATAATCTTGAGAAAGGACAGATCAGAGCAACTTTTCAGTTCAGTGCATCTCTGATTCAGGAAATCCAGACAGGCATTCATGAAATCCAAACAAATGATCTACTTTATGACTAATTATTACTACTACCAATATTCTTAATGCAAATCTCTAAAAAATAACAGCACATTCTGTTGAAACAATGTTTCAAATGAGCTTATACTCCCCTCATCACACTGTCAACCTCATCGCAGTCATAGGATCAGGAAATGATCCCGATCATCCAGCAGACCCAAACTGGTGAGATTTATCAAAACAAAATTAACACAACAGCACAACAATACACTCCCTCCTATATCACTCAAGGTGTGTAAACACTCCTCCAGGCTGTGTAAGGGCTATTTTACCAAGAAGGAGAGTGATGGAGTGCTGAATCAGATGACCTGGCCTCCACAATCCCCTGACCTCAACCAATTGAGATGGTTTGGGATGAGTCAGACTGCAGGGATGAGTCGAAAAGCAGCCAACAAATGCTCAGCATATGTGGGAACTCCTTCAAGACTGTTGGAAAAACATTCCAGGTGAAGCTGATTGAGAAAATTCCAAGAGTGTGCAAAGTTGTCATCAAGGCAAAGGGTGGCTATTTAAAGAATCTCAAATACAACTGTACATGATTCCAAATGTGTTATTTCATGGTTTTGATGTCTTCAGTATTATTCTACAATATAGAAAATAGTAAAAATAAAGAAAAATGAGCAGGTGAATGAGCAGGTGTTCTAAAAGTTTTGACCGGTAGTGTACGTCTACATATAGGTTGGTTAAGTTGCCTATCATTATATTCCCAGTAATTACTTTATCAAATCTCTAGTAATCGATTTTACACACATACAATTTCTCATATTTTTTTTTCATGTCTTCACAGAATCAATATATAACGTAGGAAATCTCACATTAATTATTCACTCCATGTGCGTTTCCAACAACTCCTGATGCATACACTCCCAGCGGAACCCAAAAACGTTAGTTTCGCTGCCCTATGGGAATAATGCTCAACGGTTCTCCAGTCTTCCAGAAACTATAGAATAACATCTCGCACTTAATAATACCACTCTGTGATATACTATGATGGGCAGTGTTGAACGAACCCCATATCTTATTATCCAAATGTAAGATGAACTCTTTTCTCGAGACTCAAAAAAACTCTCATTCACATTCACACAGTACTGTTCCCAAAACAAACTTCCCTCACACACTCTCATTTACATAAAATACAAACAAAAAGCACTGAGGGGAATGAGTCAGACAAGGAAAACCCGGTTAGCACATTTTTTCCCCCGATTTTAAAATCCTGTCTGTTTAAACGGGGAAACCGTTTATCAAAATATTGCCTAGTTAGTGGTCCCACAACGGGGTATTGCATCCACACTAGGATTTCGCCTACTGAGATTACTATGGTATAGATTATTTTATGTCTATCCAAATGTGCAAAACTACCAACAGAGTACCCATTTCTCCTATCTATGTAACACGGTCCCAGAAAATCCAACCTTACCTCATATTTTCTAATATCAGGAATAACAAAACAATTACAATAACACCGAACTACAGTAACCCAGGGCATACCTGTTTACCTCATTTAACAAGGCATTTGATCAATTACGTACACATGAAAATTTGATCTTCAAGTTAGATGCCCTCGCAAGGCGTCGCCTGCATTATAGTCCCTCATTCAGTGAGCTTCACCAAGCCGAGTTGTCTCGCAAGATTACCCACGCTCTAGTCCTTCACTCTACATTAACCTCACCAATCCTACTGTGATCAAGTCAGTTCCACAGATCTGGAGTTTTGGTTGCCTGCAACTGGCTTAAAAACAGCTATGGCCCTCTTAAGGAAAACCTCGCTCTGAGTGTACCCTCAACAGGGGATTTTATTGTTTCAATTATTTTTCTTTTTTTCTTTAACTTCATCACTTATTGATAGATTGTCCAAGCCTACCTCTCTCAGTACTATGTCAGTACTATGTCCGTGCCTCTCAGATCATAGGTGGGTCCAGATGCTCAATAATAAGCGTGGTTTACCCTGAGATCCCAATTTAAGATCCCCTGTGCACAGTTTGCCCAGATCTTCAGGAGCGGTCAACGGGGTGAAGTTGCAGGTCAACTCCTCGTCGACAAAAATGTAGTGGAAATTCAGTACCGAGAGGGACTTGGTCATTTCTTCAAACAATCATCTTTATTTAAAATCAATGAATTATTGCATAATGAAACCGTCAGCCCAACAGTCTTGATTGTCGGACCGAGTGCTTGAATCATACATACAATACCGGGTTTTTATATACCAAACCTAAAACTGCTTCAACCATGGCTGTCTCCTCCCCCCGCCCCCCAATTGGGCACCATAACCGACCCTGGGTTCATCCTGTCGTTGATCTGTACGGGGTGTGGGGGGGCGGTCTTATTCAACTCCTCCAGGCTAAGTTTCCCAAATGCAAGGATGAGAACAAACAATGAAATGTTTGTTCTATTCCTTCAGGCTACCTCTGTCTCGGTGACACACATAATCCCATCTATAGAATGCAGGCCCAGTTAGACCAGAGACATATGTCTCACATGCACCACTAATGATAGACTGGAATGTGGCTGGATGTTTTTTTTATTATCACTGAGACATCAATCAATTGTCAGCTTCAAGCGATCTCTAGTAAAACCCATGTCCTCGACGCCCAGACTAGCTGCAGGAAGCAAGAGTGGACACTATAAAGCTCAGCCTTAGCAGGCCAGTCTTACTATTAGTTCATTACATAATAGTTTCCAAAGTAGTCAAGACTGTCGATAAAGGGTTTGGCTCCTGAGACCGCTTGGAAATAAACATTTTTTGAGTAAAACAGTGAGCTGACATTCCCTTTTTATCTATGTATTGTAGACAGGCCCACATTAGTTTAGCCATGGATATAAGAACTGGTAAATCTGGTGCAGTCCATGAGGAGGAGATGCACTGCAGTACTTAATGCAGCTGGTGGCCACACCAAGATGCTGACTGTTACATTTGATTTTGACCCCACCTTTGTTCAGGGACACATTATTTAATTTCTGTTAGTTACATGTCTGTGGAACTTGTTCAGTTTATGTCTCAGTTGTTGAATCTTGTTCAACAACCTCGGCTTTGCTCTTTAGGGTAACGAGCAGGAAATCTCTCTCTCATTCTTTCCCTCTCAATCTCTCTCTTCTCCCTCTAGTATACGGTCTCAATCTCCCTCTCCCTGTTTCTCTCACTCTGTTTCTGTCTCCTTTTGCCAATTTCTCCCTCTCTATCCCTCTCTTTCTCTCTCACTCCTCCATCTGACACAGGCTTGACCCCTACGCCTGGTGTTTTTCATTTGATTTTATTAGGATCCCCATTACAGCCAAAATACTTTACAATTTACATACATTTTAAAACATGAACATGTAGTGTGTGTGTGCATCTATCAGTTACACATACATGTCACGTGTTCACTTGCATGATAGGAGATGCAAGGGAGTTCCATACATTCCAATGTACAGTTTTCTGTATAATACTGTATGTTTCCTTGAATTTGTTTCTGACCTGGGAACTGTGAAAAGACCCCTGGTGGCATGTCTGGTGGGGTTAGTGTGTGTGTCAGTGCTGTGTGTAAGTTGACTATGCAAACAAGTTTGAGTTTCCAACACATTGTTTCTTATAAAAAAACAAGAATTGATGCAATCAGTCTTACCTCAACTCTTAGCCAAGAGAGACTGGCATGCAAATGACTGATACTAGCCCTCTGACTTCTTTCAACCAATCATCAGTAATTGTGTTAGTGCAGCACATGTTGAGTGTACTTGTTATAAGCATGCTGAAAATATGTTGTTAATTTGTTTACATATAAATAGCATTGTATTTGGTCAAACAACATTCGTTCTAACAGTTTGATAAGAGTTGCCATCCTGAGTAGCTTCCATCTAAGTTGTCAATGTCAGGACATTGGCTTTTATTGATCATTTTTCCACCTCTCCCACACTAACTTTTAAAAAATCGAACTTTCAATGCTTTTCTTTCATTGTCTGTTTTTTTATGCCGGACTACGATGGCTCACTGTTTGTTGTTGGTAGTTCCTGCCTAAGTTTGCCCACATTGTCAATATCAATCAAATAAGAGTTTTGTGATGAATATGCCATCTGATTTGATAAAAGACGGAGTTGAATTTGTCTTTCTGCACATAATTTAATAATTTAATAATTAAATTTATTTAATTGATCTTCATCTTTTTTTTCTGAGTTTAGTCACATAATTTCTCAATTTGCAGAAAGAGCAGCCAGACTTATTAGCCACTCTTTTTTTCCCCCATCTCTTTCAACCACACAGTTTTTCAATTCCTCATCAATCCATGGAACCTTAACAGTTCTAACAGTCAGTTTATTAACAGTTGCATTGTTATCAATACATTCATCAAATGCAGCATCTGATGCTCCTTGTTAATCACATCAGACCCACAAATATTTTGCATGATCTCTTAAACATTATTTGAAGTCCCAGGTTTTAGAACTTTGGCTTTCCTCTATATATCCACGGTATTGTGATCACTGTATCCACTGGGTACAGATACAGCTTGAACAAAGTTCTAAAGTATTAGTTGAAATCTGATCTATAAATGTGGATGTTATCATTCGGGTAGTCTACGTAAACACCCCAAGTAGGTTGATTAATAACCTGAACCAGATTACAGGCAGTGGTTACAGTGAGAAGCTTCCTATTGAGCAGACAGCTTGATGAAAACCAGTCAATATGCAGGTCCCCAAGAAATTAGACCTCTCTGTTTACATTGCATACACTATCAAGCATTTCACACACATTATTTAGATACTGACTGTTTGCTATGTTAGCAATTTAGAGCCGACAGATATTGTGTTTGAATTGTATCATTTTGAATTTCTGTTAGGATATTGAATTTTAATTTTATGCTTTTGAATTTGTTAGGATATTGAACTTCAATTCAATATTTTTGAACTCGTAATTCACAAATGTAATCATTAAATTCGTAAATTGAACTTGTACTTCATGATTTGAAAATTAATTTAATTAATATTGCATTCGGTTTTAAAATAAATGTCAATATAATTAATTGGTTGTCACATTACTGAGAATACAGATATGCCTCTGTTGATCACAGATACCTTAAATAAATAGGGGGGTTGATCTGAAATTTGACCTCCATTTGCCTCATGCAGCACGAAACATGTCCTTCGCTTAGAATTGATCAGATTATTGATTGTGGCCTGTGGAATGTTGTCCCACTCCTCTTCAATAGCTATGCGACGTTGCTGGATATTAGCGGGAACTGGAACACGCTGTCGTACAGGTCGATCAAAAGCATCTCAAACATGCTCAATGGGTGACATGTCTGGTGAGTATTCAGACCATGGAAGAACTGGGACATTTTCATCTTCCAGGAATTGTGTATTGATCCTTGCGGAATGGGGCCTTGCATTATCACGCTGGAACATGAGGTGATGGCGGCAGGTGAATGGCACAATGATAGGCCTCAGGATCTCATCACGGTAACTCTGTGCATTCAAATGACCATCAAGAAAATAAAAATTGTGTTTGTTGTCTGTAGCTTATGGCTGCCCGTACCAAAATCCCACCGCCCCCACGGGGCACTCTGTTCACAACGTTGACATCAGCAAACTGCTCGCCCACAAGACTCCTTATTCAGTACGTGGTCTGCAGTTGCGAGTCCGGTTGGATATACCTCCCAATTCTCTAAAATGACGTTGGGGGTGACTTATAGTAGAGAAATTAACATTAGATTCAATGGCAACAGCTCTGGTGGACATTCCTGAGGTCAGCATGTCAAATGCGTGCTCCCTCAAAACTTGAGACATCTGTGGCATTGTGTTGTGTGACAAAACTGCACGTTTTAGAGTGGCCTTTAATTGTCCCCAGCACAAGGTCCACTTGTGTAATGACCATGCCATTTAATTCGCTTATTGATGTGCCACACCTGACATTTTGATGGATTACCTTGGCAAAGGAGAAATCCTCACTAACGGGGATGTAAACAAATATATCCACAAAATTTGAGAGAAATAAGCTTTTTGTGCATCTGGAAAATGTTCAGCTCATGAAACATAGGACCAACACTTTACATTTATATTTTTGTCGGCAGGCAGGCTCAGGCAGAGTTGTCAGGCAAGCGGGCTTGGAGCCAAGACAGGCAAGGGTCAAAACCAGGAGTGCGAGAAAAGAGAGACTGGAAAAAGCAGGAGCTGAGACACTAAATGCTGGTTGACTTGAACAAATGAGACGAACTGGTAACAGACAAACAGAGACCAGAGGATTAAATACACAGGGGATAATGGGGAAGATGGGCAACACCTGGAGGGGGGTGGAGACAATCACAAAGACAGGTGAAACAGATCAGGGTGTGACAGCTCTTCCATCTCTATTTAGCTTTTACCATAATTTTATTTACCACTACATCCCTGCATAACTATGGCAAATTGACCAATCGCATAGTTTGTGAGGCCTCTCGTACTGCTGCTTTATTGGCCAGGTAAATTGTAGGTAATGCTTATCATTATACCCCATCTTATCACTTACACACACTCTCTCTTTAATGTGTTGACTACCCTACCTGAATGGAATGACTCACATCGAAAATGGAGAGAGAATGGATGTCAAAGGATCTTAGCATTTTTGAGACAACTCAACAGTAATTTTGTGTCTTTCTCTCTGTCCTTCAGTATTTTCCAATGACAGGCATGCTATGTTTTTGGCCTACAGAATGGGCTTAAGTGAATGATCCAGACGGCTAAAGATTCCTGTGAGTGTTCGATGGTCCGTATTTTGCGAGTGCGCAGATGAATAACGATGACTGGATTTGGGTGCCACTTGGGGATCAGATTATGAGCCCCATGCTTGATTGTGAGAGTTCCGCCCAACCCCACAAAGTTCTGCATATTGTCATTTCCTCCCTCTCTCTCTCTCTCTCTGTCTCTCTGTCTCTCTCTCTGTCTCTCTGTCTCTCTGTCTCTCTCTCTCTCTGTCTCTGTCTCTCTCACATCTTTCTCTCATTGCCTAGATGTATTTATACTACTCTGTTTTATCTCCCACATCCCCATACACTAACTTCTTTCACATTCTCTCTGTCATCTGATTTCTTTCTCGCTCTCCCTCTTTATCTCCCGTTCTCTCTACCCTCTAACTTCACTTTCTCATCACTCTCTAATCCCATTTCTCTCCTTTAATCACTTACCCTCTCTATTCTCAAATTATTTCACAATCTCTCTATCGCCCCCGCTCTCTCTCATCCCCCCCCTTTTCTCATTTTTTCCCCACTTGTTCTCTTTCCCGTATGTATTTTGGTTTTGCCCTCACTCTCTCTCTTCCCGCTATCTCTTTCTGTCTTTCTCGATCTGTCTAATCGCTCTGCTATGCCCCTGGCTTTAATGTGTCTGGGTGCTTTGATGGTTGCCGCAACGATGAGATGAGTGACAGCTGTGGCCAATTTTCACACTCTAATCGTGACGACATCATCGCTCAGCCCAGTTTCATTTCACATCAAGCAGGGATGATTTGAGAGGTGAAAAACACGGAAGGATTTTACCTCGCAATTTGGTATATCCTACATTGTACGAACACACTAAAAGGCCAATTTTCAAAATGCTATGGCATAGCTGTGACCACTGTAACTACTGCAAAAATTACAAATCAAATCAGCCAGAAATGGAAAATATAAATTTCCATCAGAGTAGGCTGGTAGGCGGCGATATTGGAGGGAGGGTTCATTATAAAGGTAGGAATTGAATCAATAGAAAGGCACCAAACACATCAAACCCGTGGTTTTCACAATGAGCCAATCCTCCTACATATTTGTCCATCAGCCACCACTGTTTTCTACAAAGAGCAGGAGTCAAGCACTTTGCATTTGACTGAAAGGTAATTCATTTGTGAATGCAAGTTATAATTGTGCTGTGAGTTCCTAATGAACCAATGTGGTTGGTTGTCTTCTTTTTTATTGTTGTTGACAGGAAGTCTAAAAAAGACCAACGTTTATTGAGACCAAGCTTTCCTTTCCAGACGTGTAACACCACAATTAACATCCAACACCTTAAATTACACATCCATACACACATTAAAATACTTCAGTAAAAAGGTCCTCTATAACAAACATCTGAAGAAAAAAACTAAAAGCAGATCTACCCAACTCAGTTGAGATTGAAGGAATCTCCAGAGTTAGCCATCCCTGAGACCAGGTCTGGTATCCCGTATGTCTATAAATTAAGAAGGAAGCAAGGTACAGTGGAAGTTTATGCAGGAGGGCTTTATAAACAAAAAGAGCGCAATGCATCAATCCAGGAGACTTCAAAGAGGGACAGCTTAATTTCTGATACAGAATGCATCCATTTCTGATACAGTATGCAATCACCTGTGATAAATCTTAGTGTGCTATGATAACCTGTGTCCAATGGTTTTAATACAGTGGCAGCTGCATTCATACAGACAATATCCTCATAGTTTATAACCGGTATGCATTTTGACTGAATTATTTGTTTTCTGCTACTGAATTAATTTATGAATTTTCATTTATTAGCTAACACATCAAAATGTTTTTTTAAAGATAGCTTTTCGTCAGTCCAGATGCCCAGATATTTATAAGCGGGAACACGATCAATGAGGGCACCCTCCAATTTACAGATGCATAAATCATCAGCTACATTTGTTTGTGATTTGTGGAATAATATTAACTTGATTAAAATGCCAAATCCATGTTAAACCAATAAATCTCTCATTCTTTCAAAGACATGTTGGCCTAGACAACCAGGGGTTGACCAGACACTCCCTGCCTCCTCCCTGCCTGCTCCTGTTTGTTCTTCCTGGGTAGAAGAACCCATTCAGAGAGAGATACTGTAGGTGGACATTCTGTGGCTGTAGACCAACACCAGACTATACTCTACTATAAAGCAGACCAGGGTTCAAATCCTATTTGAAATCTTTAAACTACCTTTACGTATGTTATACCCTATCTAGAGTGCCAGATGGGCAGGTTTTACAGTTTTGGGACTGTTCTATTGGTTCATTAAGCCAGACAAGCGCAATCAAGTACAGATACATTTTTTATTTTATTTTTTTATAGTTTTTGAAGCCAGGTCTGATATACACTACTTTAAATAACCGTGTTAAAGCGACACAGCTGTGTTTTCTTTGATTAGGCTTTATTTCGGGGCCCTTATCGCTCCTGAGGGCCTCTCCCAACCTCCCCGGAGCTAGTTTGATGTAGCAAAATGAAGCACAGAGGCATTAAAGAACAATAACAAAACGGGAGTCAGGGGGTCTAGGGAGGGGAAATGGAAGAATTTCTGTTCATGTCAACGTGCTCTCTCTCCTTCACTCTCTCTCTCTCATTTCTTTCACTTGTTCTCTCTTGATCTCTCCATCTCTCGTTCTCTAATTAGCCAACTGACTTTCATGCCTGCTCCATGAATATACCCCCTCTTTATCTCCTCCTCTCTTTCTCTCGAGAAAAACAAACACAAACCAAGACAAACTACACCATCGGTATCGAACCGCGAAGAAGGGGAGGGAAATGTCTCTGCTCTAAGCCTTCTGATGCTAAGTGCGGCGACGCTTGCGGGGACGTTTAAAAAAAAAAAGACTGATACTTGGGCAGTGAAGCTCTTCTGTCATCTTTGGCATTTCCTATTTTCCATCTTGTTATCAGCCCAGACGTCCTGTTGAAATGACTGACGCTTCGCGTGCCTGCCGAAACAGTAGGCGCTAACAATAACTCGGCAAAGTGCACAGCCCCCAACTCCCTGGTGCCCGATATGAGTGAGCATGTTTTTAATATCTCCCTCATTCATTATTAATGAGATTAGGTCCTCCGGCCCTCCGCTATTTATCAAGTGAGAACGCATTATTTTATAAAATCCCTCCACCCGCTACAACTCCGCTCCTGCTCCAAGATTGCTGTTTACTTCCCATTCATTTATTATCTCGTTCTTTCTCTAGTTCTCTTTCACGTTCTCTCATCCTGTCCCCTCTTTCACTTTTCCTCTCATTTTCTCTTTCTTTCTTTCTTTCTTTCCTTCTTCTCTCTATTCTGCCGATGTTTGCACTAACCGATGGTGCAAACAAAGGAGCGACGGCGACAAAAGTTGGGGTCATCTATTTGCACACGGTTCCACCATTGTTAGATAATCAAGGGTCTTCTTGCTTTTCTATGCTGATTACTGCCTCCAAACGAATCGATGTCAATTGTGGTGCAATGGTCCCCACCCTAGCACATGTTCCAAGTCATTTCTGTGAGTTGATTGTTTCTGAGAGTCGCATTTGTCTACAGATCTGGGTTCAAATACTACAGATGTCCAGCAGGGTTAGGGTTAGTCTGTTCTGGACTTGGGGACTGTGAAGAGACCTCTGGTGGCATGTCTTGTGGGGTATGTATGGTTGTCTGAGCTGTGTGCTAGTAGTTTAAACAGATAGCTCGGTGCATTCAATGGTTCCATTGAAACTGGCAAGACCAATCAAGAGCGGCTTAAGTATTTGAAATGATTTTGAATAGTATTTGAACCCAGGTGTTTTTGGTTGTGGTGGATGGTAGGTTTAGGTTATATCACTATTGGTATGAAGTGGATTGACATCGGCATTGTGTTCTGGTATTAGTGAAATTATATTATCCTGATCCTGATGTGTATTAACGCTACAGAGGGTTGTGCGGACAGCCCAGTACATCCCGTGGGTCGAGCTCCCTGCCATCCAGGACCTTCACATCATGCTGTGTCAGAGGAAGGCCCGAAATATTGCCAAAGACCACCAAACCATTTTACTCTGCTACTATCGGGCAAACAGTACCGGAGCACCGGTTCTCGCACCAACAGGCTCAGAGACAGCGTCTATCCCCTAGCCAAAAGACTCCTAAATAGCCAAAAGAGTGCCAAATAGTTTATTAAATGGTTACCCGGACTATCTGCACTGACCCTATCTTGCACTGACTACATTCACACTCACAACATTACATACAGCACATTCGGAAATTATTCAGATCCCTTGACTTTTATCACATTTTGTTACGTTACATCCTTATTCTAAAATGGATGAAATAAAACATTTTCCTCATCAATCTACTCAATCTACTGACAAAAAGAAAATGTATGCAAATCTATTAAAAATATAAACAGAAATAGCTTATTTACATACGCTACCGGTCAAAGGTTTTAGAACACGTACTCATTCAAGGGTTTTTCTTTATTTTGACTACTTCTACATTGTAGAATAATAGTGAAGACATCAAAACTATGAAATAACACATATGGTATTATGTAGTATCCAGAAAAGTGTTAAACAAATCAAAATATATTATATATTTGAAATTCTTCAAATAGCCCCCCTTTGCCTTGATGCCAGCTTTGCAAATTCTTGGCATTCTCTCAACCAGCTTCACCTGGAATTAATTTCCAACAGTCTTGAAGGAGTTCCACCATATTCTGAGAACTTCTTGGCTGCTTTTCCTTCATTCTGCAGTCTGACTCATCCCAAACCATCTCAATTTGCTTGAGGTCGGGGAATTTTGGAGGCCAAGTCATCTGATGCAGCACTCCATCACTCTCCTTCTTGGTCAAATATACCTTACACAGCCTGGAGGTGTGTTGGGTCATTGTCCTGTTGAAAATGAAATGATAGTCCCACTAAGCCCAAACCAGATGGGGTGACGTGTCGCTGCAGAATGCTGTGGTAGTCATGCTGGTTAAGTGTGCCTCTAATTCTAAATAAATCACAGACAGTGTCACCAGAAAAACACCACCACACCGTAACACCTCCTCCTCCATGCTTTACAGTGGGAAATACACATGGGTCTCACAAAGACACCAAAAACCTCAAATTTGGACTCCAGACCAAAGGACATATGTCCATTGCTTGTGTTTCTTCGCCCAAGCAAGTCTCTTAATAGTTTTGATGTCTTCACTATTATTCTACAATGTAGAAAATACTAAAAATGTGTTCTATAACCTCTAAAACAGGATTGTGTTGAGGCCCAGTTTTGGAGAAGGGCACCAAAGAAATTCTGCAGCATTGAAGTTCCCTAAGAACACTGTGGCGTCCATCATTATTTAATGGAAAGTTTGGAAGCACCAAGACTCTTCGTCGAGCTGGCCGCCCGGCCAAACTGAGCAATCGGGAGAGAAGGGCCAAGAACCCGATAGTCACTCTGAAAGAGCTCCAGAGTCCCTCTGTGGAGATGGAAGAACCTTCCAGAAGGACAACCATCTCTGCAGCACTCTACCAATCAGGCCTTTATGGTAGAGTGGCCAGATGAACGCCACTCCTCAGTAAAAGGCACATGACAGCCCGCTTGGAGTTAGCCAAAAGGCTCCTAAATGACCTGAGAAACAAGATTCTCTGGTCTGATGAAACCAAGATTGAACTCTTTGGTCTGAATGCCAAGCGTACCGTCTGGAGGGAACCTGGCACCATCCGTATGGTGAAGCATGGTGGTGGCAGCATCATGCTGAGGGGATGTTTATAAACTGCAGTGACTGGGAGACTAGTCCGGATTGAGGGAAAGATGAACGGAGCAAAGTACAGAGAGATCCTTGATAAAAACCTGCTCCAGAACGCTTAGGACCTTAGACTAGGGTGACGGTTCACCTTCCAACAGGACAACGACCCTAAACACACAGCCAGGAGTGGCTTCGGGACAATTCTCTGAATGTCCTTGAGTGGCCTAGCCAAAGCCCGGATTGAACCTGATCGAACATCTTTGGAGATACCTGAAAATAGCTGTGCACCTACGATCCCATCCAACCTAACAGAGTCTGAGAGGATCTGCAGAGAAGAATGGGAGAAACTCACCAAATATAGGTGTGCCAAGCTTGTAGCATCATACCCAAGAAGACTCGAGGCTGTAATCGCTGCTGAAGGTGCTTCAAAAAACTACTGAGTGAAGGTTCTGAATACTTATGTAAATGTGGTATTTCAGGGGGGTATTGCACACAAAAAATACTACAATTCCGAACAACCTGTTTTCGCTTTGTCTTTATGGGATATTGTGTGTAGATTGAGGAAAAAGGTATTTAATCCATTTTAGAATAAGGCTGTAACGTAACAAAAGTCAAGGGGTCTGAATACCTTCCGAATGCATTGTACACACACTATATAAACACCCTCTCACACAAACTACACTGACAAACTTACACAAAACCCACACATATTCACATACACTATATATGCACACACACACACACACACACACATACACACACTCACGTACACACTCACTTTTACACTCATCATATGCTGCGTCTCCTCTGTTCTTTATTTTACTCGTATTATTATCTGTCCCGATGCCTACTCACTGGGCACGGACGTCAGTTCAATGTCTAGTTTTTATTTACGTTTTGGTTGAGTTGTCAACTAATGTGAATTCAACGTGAAATCCACAAAACAATTCCCCATGTCACTGGACTTCAAGAGTTAAGAGATGAAATGGCCTTACATGGATTCCTTTTTTCAAATCCAATCGGTTTTCCACTCAAATACGATGTACCCCTGCACATTGATCTGGTACTGGTACTCCCTGTATATAGCTCCATTTTGTGTTTGTTATTTATCTTGTGTTACAAATTATTATTCTATTTTATGGTTTTGTTTTAATTCTACATCATTGGAAAGAGCTTGTAAGCAAGCATTTCCCAGTAAAGCCAACACCTGTTGTATTTGGCACATGTGACAAATACACATTTTTTTACATTTTTATTTATCTCTGCCCTCCCACCCACCCACACACAACATGCGCACACACACACAAACACACACATACTTAAGGGACTCTTGGGAAGGTGAGGCCAGGACCAAATCTAATTTTAGCCTCCCCAGTCTGCCTGTATCTCCCCATGTTTTTACTGCTCGCCCTCTGTCGCTGAACTTGTTGTTTGTGGGCTTCTCAAAACGAATCACCATCGGGGGCATTAACAATTGACAAGCGCTGACGCCTCGCCCCCTCGCCTCACTCGCCCTCCTCGTCTATTTTTAGCTCCACCGAAGCTACCTGATTACACAACTACGTCTCCCGGCGCAGTTTGTGTCTTCTAAAAACAGCTCTTTCGTTTTGCAGATGGCTGGAGAACGAGGAGGGGTAATTAAAGTGAAATTGAAACAATTTTCAGCTTCATATTCATCATCTCCAGCACCAACCCAACATCAACATAATGTGAAAATGTTGTGTTTCTAGGTATTTGTAGTAAACAAGATAGAGGAAGATAAGTGTTTCCAATGACATCATCAACCAATTGATGATTGGTTGAAAATATTTGTTTTACTACAAAACATGGAAACGCACCATTTTCACATATGTTGATGTTGGAGTGGTGCTAGAGATGATGAATATGAAGTATAAATAGAACAGAAATTTCCCTTTAAGTGCTAAAATGCTTTGGAAGAAGTCCCTGGCGAGGCTTTTTTCTGGGTCCAGAGACCCCTTCAAATTAGCATGCCGACCCACATGGGAACCGCTGGGGATTGTGGGGAGACACAGAACTGTCTGTAGTAAAGAAGACAGAGGTTGCATCTCAGATGGCAACCTATTCCGTATGTAATACACAACTTTTGAACAGAGCCATAAAAAAGTAGCACACGTAATAATGAATAGGGTGCCATTTGGGACGGCCTCTCCAAGCTGTTCTCTAAGATGTTGGACACTTAATGGCTGTGTTGATTGAGGAAATGCAGAGACAACTCAGACGCACACAGACTCATCCATGTGTACATATACACACACAGTCACACACACCTACACCTCTTTCAATTAACCCACCAAAAAAGACACAATTAATACGGCATATATACCATACCTCCTCACTGGAACAGCTCTTCACTGGAACAGTTCTTCACTGGAACAGCTCTTCACTGGAACAGCGCTTCACTGGAACAGCCATTCACTGGAACAGCCATTCACTAGAACAGCCATTCACTGGAACAGCTCTTCACTGGAACAGCCCTTCACTAGAACAGCCCTTCACTAGAACAGCCCTTCACTAGAACAGCTCTTCACTGGAACAGCTCTTCACTGGAACAGCCCTTCACTGGAACAGTCCTTCACTGGAACAGTTCTTCACTGGAACAGCTCTTCACTGGAACAGCTCTTCACTGGAACAGCGCTTCACTGGAACAGCCATTCACTGGAACAGCCATTCACTAGAACAGCCATTCACTGGAACAGCTCTTCACTGGAACAGCCCTTCACTAGAACAGCCCTTCACTAGAACAGCTCTTCACTGGAACAGCTCTTCACTGGAACAGCCCTTCACTGGAACAGTCCTTCACTGGAACAGCCCTTCACTAGAACAGCCCTTCACTAGAACAGCTCTTCACTGGAACAGCCCTTCACTGGAACAGTCCTTCACTGGAACAGCCCTTCACTAGAACAGCCCTTCACTAGAACAGCACTTCACTGGAACAGTCCTTCACTGGAACAGCTCTTCACTGGAACAGCACTTCACTGGAACAGCACTTCACTAGGACAGCTCTTCACTGGAACAGTCCTTCACTGGAACAGCCCTTCACTGGAACAGCCCTTCACTGGAACAGTCCTTCACTGGAACAGCTCTTCACTGGAACAGCCCTTCACTGGAACAGTCCTTCACTGGAACAGTCCTTCACTGGAACAGCTTTTCACTAGAACAGTTCTTCACTGGAACAGCCCTTCACTAGAACAGCACTTCACTAGGACAGCTCTTCACTGGAACAGTCCTTCACTGGAACAGCCCTTCACTGGAACAGCCCTTCACTGGAACAGTCCTTCACTGGAACAGCTCTTCACTGGAACAGCCCTTCACTGGAACAGTCCTTCACTGGAACAGTCCTTCACTGGAACAGCTTTTCACTAGAACAGTTCTTCACTGGAACAGCCCTTCACTAGAACAGTCCTTCACTGGAACAGTCCTTCACTGGAACAGCCCTTCACTAGAACAGCCCTTCACTGGAACAGTCCTTCACTGGAACAGCCCTTCACTGGAACAGTCCTTCACTGGAACAGCCCTTCACTAGAACAGCCCTTCACTGGAACAGTCCTTCACTGGAACAGCCCTTCACTGGAACAGCCCTTCACTGGAACAGCCCTTCACTAGAACAGCCCTTCACTGGAACAGTCCTTCACTGGAACAGCCCTTCACTAGAACAGCCCTTCACTGGAACAGTCCTTCACTGGAACAGTCCTTCACTGGAACAGCCCTTCACTAGAACAGCCCTTCACTGGAACAGTCCTTCACTGGAACAGCCCTTCACTGGAACAGTCCTTCACTGGAACAGCCCTTCACTAGAACAGCACTTCACTGGAACAGTCCTTCACTGGAACAGCCCTTCACTGCAACAGCCCTTCACTGGAACAGCCCTTCACTAGAACAGCCCTTCACTGGAACAGTCCTTCACTGGAACAGCCCTTCCCTAGAACAGCCCTTCACTGGAACAGTCCTTCACTGGAACAGTCCTTCACTGGAACAGCCCTTCACTGGAACAGCCCTTCACTGGAACAGTCCTTCACTGGAACAGCCCTTCACTGGAACAGCCCTTCACTAGAACAGCCCTTCACTGGAACAGCCCTTCACTAGAACAGCCCTTCACTCAACTCAATAAATAAAAACAGTGCAAGTGCACACGTCAGTCAATTCAATGAGCACACGTCAATTATTCAACGAGCCTAGCTTTCCAAATATGCATATTCAAATAAGCACTGATATATGCATATGTTATTCATGTTATTAGCGATACATGTCAGTGAAATAAAGAATTAGGCCTCGGGCTGTACAGCAGAAAGTTTCCAATTACAGTTGTTATTTTTCAACCAATGATAAATATATAATTTAACCCAGTATGCTTAAAGGAAAACACCACTCAAAAACATTATGCTTTGTTCCTGTGACACGTTCTCTATTTTGAAAGTTCTGTATCTTGATAACTTGATTTGCTGTATCAACAGTGCACTAATGAAACAAATAGCAAAAGACAGTTTTTGAGTGGTATTTTCCTATAACATCAAAAAACTGTCCAAAAATATCTGTCATCTGAAGTAGCATTTTTTGTTGTTTAAATGTTAGAACTCCTTGTGGATAAAGTGAAGACCTTGATAGTAATGTACTGCAGTGTATTTGAGGGGTAGCCTCAACTAAGATACAAACCCAAGTCCTGTGATTGTCAATCCAGCACCTTAGCTGTTACGCCAAGTGTATTGAACCTCTTGATAAGGTTCTTATAGTATGTGGTTTGGATCCCCAAACTTGCCCCCAAGATAGAAGGAGTCCCCATGCAGATTCCTGTTTCCGTTTCTTTTGGAACTTATGGCATGTTCTCTATCATGGCTCAGGCCCTGTACTCTGCTAGACATGCTACTTAGGTCTGGTGGGGTAGGACAGATCTAGGATCAGCTTCCCTTCCCACAACCCAGTGTGAGTGTCGCCCAGTTAGTTGTGTTGTGTTTTGGGGAGGTTAATACGTGCTGACATCACAGAAATGTCATTTCATCCAGCAGAGAATATGCCAGGCAAGCAGCAAGTAAACCAACAGGGCATCAGACATTTTATTCTTAGCTCCAGCCTCTGGTTCTCTCGCTCTCTGACACAGACAGAGACACACACCGTAACAAACACGCAAGCATACACACATGCACGCACACGCACGCACACACGCACACACAAACACACACACACACACACACTCTATTGCTATCTCTCATCTCTTTTATTTCTAATTATATCCAACCACTACACCTCCTTCTGTACTAACCGTGTTCTCTCTGCCTCCATGCATTTAAATAACATGGAATAACAGTAGGTTTTCTGCTTGATTGCCCTGACAAATTCATGCGATTCCTCTCTTGCATTGAACAAACATGTTCGGTTAACACGCCTGTCACCTCCACAGAAGGCACTGGGATGAGAATTGCAATGGAATCTGGCAGATAATCAAATCCTACTATGTGTGGTTGTCAAATCTCTATTTCTCACGGATCTCAGCAATGTTCAATGCATTTATATGTTTTTGATTCTCTCCCGCTTTCCCTTTGTTGCTTTATCTCCCTCTCTCTTTCCTCTCTCTCTTGTTATCTCTTGTTCTCTGTCTCTCTATTAATAACACTACAAGATTGAATCCACAGGACCAGTCCCACAGATTTTCCATGTGTGGAGCCATACTGTGTACTATACAGCTGAGCTACACGAGCAGAAGTCACCCATCAATGGTAAATCGCATGTGTCAAGGAGAAACTGCCACTCGTCACACCCCTAAATGGCGCCATTTTGGGGTCACCGGCTCCATTGCTTCCTGGGATTAGTGTGGTGACGTGTGAACGCCTGTGAAAACAAACAGGCCTGATCAATGGCTTTGCTGTGCCTCGTTTTTAATCCGTGGGTAATGCCACTGAAACAGCACGGCCATCTTAGGTCTTAGAGCTAGCTATCATAACATTGCTAGGATGGGAGAAAGCTTATACAGATGGCAGGAGAGAATTGAGAAGATCTATTTACCCCAACCCCCCACCTCTTTTTAACAGCTGAAATCTCAACAACAAGGATGTTATTTTACTCTGAACATTCTCATTTTACCGACAGAACATTTAAGTAGCGCTAACGCTAAACAAAACATAGCATGGATAATGGCACCGGCTGAATGTTCCATTTTGAGTTAAAGTTGGTTTAGTCGAATTGCCAAGTTTGTCTGTTTTGGTTTACGTCTTAACTTCGCTAACCTCCCTATCGGCCTGCTGTCCTCTCACCCTTGTTTAGGGTAAACATGTTCCAGCATGGCAAGCACACGCACCACCACTTCATTAAGTTAATGCAAACGTTGGAATCAATGTGCAAATTGATTAATCAGAAAAACGCTCTGTCGTGTTATACGTATGTATGAGTGAAATTGTGAGTCTTGTTGTGTGTGACTGTGTTACACTGTATGTTTGTTACTGTGTGTGACACGTGTGTCTGTTCTGGTGTGTGCGAGCACACATACAGTGGGGCAAAAAAGTATTTAATCAGCCACCAATTGTGCAAGTTCTCCCACTTAAAAAGATGAGAGAGGCCTGTAATTTTCATCATAGGTACACTTCAACTATGACAGACAAAATGAGAAAAAAAATCCAGAAAATCACATTGTAGGATTTTTTATGAATTTATTTGCAAATTATGGTGGAAAATAAGTATTTTGTCACCTACAAACAAGCAAGATTTCTGGCTCTCACAGACCTGTTAATTCTTCTTTAAGAGGCTACTCTGTCCTCCACTCGTTACCTGTATTAATGGCACCTGTTTGAACTTGTTATCAGTATAAAAGACACCTGTCCACAACCTCAAACAGTCACACTCCAAACTCCACTATAGCCAGGACCAAAGAGATGTCAAAGGACACCAGAAACAAAATTGTAAACCTGCACCAGGCTGGAAAGACTGAATCTGCAATAGGTAAGCAGCTTGGATTGAAGAAATCAACTGTGGGAGCAATTATTAGGAAATAGAAGACATACAAGACCACTGATAATCTCCCTCAATCTGGGGCTCCACGCAAGATCTCACCACGTGGAGTCAAAATGATCACAAGAACGGTGAGCAAAAATCCCAGAACCACACGGTGAACCACCTAGTGAATGAGCTGCAGAGAGCTGGGACCAAAGTAACAAAGCCTACCATCAGTAACACACTACGCCACCAGGGACTCAAATCCTGCAGTGCCACACATGTCCCCCTGCTTAAGCCAGTACATGTCCAGGCCCGTCTGAAGTTTGCTATGCTAGAGGGCATTTGGATGATCCAGAAGACGATTGGGAGAATGTCATATGGTCAGATGAAACCAAAATATAACTTTTTGGTAAAAACTAAACTCATCGTGTTTGGAGGACAAGGAATGCTGAGTTGCATCCAAAGAACACCATACCTACTGTGAAGCATGGGGGTGGAAACATCATGCTTTGGGGCTGTTTTTCTGCAAAGAGACCAGGACGACTGATCCGTGTAAAGGAAAGAATGAATGGGGCCATGTATCGTGAGATTTTGAGTGAAAACCTCCTTCCATCAGCAAGGGCATTGAAGATGAAACGTGGCTGGGCCTTTCAGCATGACTATGATCTCAAACACACGGCCCAGGCAATGAAGGAGTGGCTTCGTAAGAAGCATTTCAAGGTCCTGGAGTGGCCTAGCCAGTCTCCAGATCTCAACCCCATAGAAAATCTTTGGAGGGAGTTGAAAGTCTGTGTTGCCCAGCAACAGCCCCAAAACATAACTAGCGGAGATCTGCATGGAGGAATGGGCCAAAATACCAGCAACAGTGTGTGAAAACCATGTGAACACTTACAGAAAACTTTTGACCTCTGTCAGTGCCAACAAAGGGTATATAACAAAGTATTGAGATAAACTTTTGTCATTGACCAAATACTTATTTTCCACCATAATTTGCAAATAAATTCATTACAAATCCTAGAATGTGATTTTCTCATTTTGTCTATCATAGTTGAAGAGTACCTATGATGAAAATTACAGGCCTCTCTCATCTTTTTAAGTGGGAGAACTTGCACAATTGGTGGCTGACTAAATACTTTTTTGCCCCACTGTATGTACAGTTGAAGTCGGAAGTTTACATACACTTAGGTTGGAATCATTAAAACACTCCACAAACTTCTTGTTAACAAACTATAGTTTTGGCAAGTCATTTAGAACATCTACTTTGTGCATGACATAAGTAATTTTTCCAACAATTTTTTACAGACAGATTATTTCACTTATAATTCACTGTATCACAATTCAAGTGGGTCAGAAGTTACCATATACTAAGTTGTCACGCCCTGACCATAGAGAGCTTTTTATTCTCTATGTTGGTTAGGTCGGGGTGTGACTAGGGTGGGTCAGCTAGGTGATTTATGTTTCTATGTTGGCCAGGTATGGTTCCCAATAAGAAGCAGCTGTTTGTTGTTGTCTCTGATTGGGGATTATATTTAGGCAGCCATTTCCCCTTTGTGCATGGTGGGATCTTATCTATGTATAGTTGCCTGTTGGCACTATTGTTAGCTTCACGTTTCGTTTTGAGATTTATTGTTTTTGTTTTGCTGTGAGTTTCACCTAGTAATAAAGAAGATGTGGAACCCAGATCACGCTGCGCTTTGGTCCACTTATTCTAACGAGCGTGACAGAATATCCCATCTACAAAGGACCAAGCAGCGTTCCAGTCCCGCTCCATGGTGGGAGCCTTCCCCTGCGCCGATGCCCAATCCAGACAAAGTGTTCAGCCTGGGTCCATGGCTGGATCCACAGGATGAGGGGCTATTTCGTCCCGCACCAGAGCCGCCCCAGATGCTGGCGAATGAGCGGGTACTTCGCCCCGCACCAGAGCCAACACCAACACTAGACACCCACCCTAACCCTCCCTTTTTGTTTCAGGTTTTGCTGTCGGGGTCCGCACCTTTGGGGGGGTACTGACATGTCCTGACCATAGAAAGCCTGCATTTTCTATGGTAGAGTAGGTAGGGGCGTGACTAGGGGTGTTTAGTCTAGTTTATTATTTCTATGTGGTGTTCAATGTTTATTTTTCTATGTTGGTGTTTGTGTATGATTCCCAATTAGAGGCAGCTGGTAATCGTTGTCTCTAATTGGGGATCATACTTAAGTTGCATTTTTTTCACCTGTGGGTTATGGGATATTGTTTATGTATAGTGTCTTTGTGAGTTTTGTTATTTTGTTTTCAGTTTCACTAATTCATTATTAAAAGATGTGGAACTATACTCACGCTGCTGCGCCTTGGTCCGACCATCATTATTACGAACAGTGTGACATAAGTTGACTGTGCCTTTAAACAGCTTGGAAAATTCCAGAAAATGATGTCATGGCTTTAGAAGCTTCTGATAGGCTAATTGACATAATTTGAGTCAATTGAAGGTGTACCTGTGGATGTATTTCAAGGCCTACCTTCAAACTCAGTGCCTCTTTGCTTGACATCATGGGAAAATCTAAAGAAATCAGCCAATAAATTGTATACCTCCACAAGTCTGGTTCATCCATGGGAGCATTTCCAAATGCCTGAAGGTAACACATTGATCTGTACAAACAATAGTACGCGAGTATAAACACCATGGGACCATGCAGCCGTCATACCGCTCAGGAAGGAGACACGTTCTGTCTCCTAGAGATGAACATACTTTGGTGCAAAAAGTGCAAATCAATCCCACCACCACAGCAAAGGACCTTGTAAAGATGCTAGAGGAAACAGGTACAAAAGAATCTATATCCACAGTAAAACAAGTCCTATATCGACATAACCTGAATGGACGCTCAGCAAGGAAGAAACCAGTGCTCCAAAACTGCCATAAAAAAGCCAGACTACGGTTTGCAACTGCACATGGGGACAAAGATCTTACTTTTTGGAGAAATGTCCTTTGGTTTGATAGAACTTTTTGGCCATAATGCCCATTATGTTTGGAGGAAAAAGGGGGAGGCTTGCAAGCCAAAGAACACCATCCCAACTGTGAAGCACGGGGGTGGCAGCATCATGTTGTGGGGGTGCTTTGCTGCTGGAGGGACTGGTGCACTTCACAAAATAGATGGCGTCATGGGGGAGGAAAATAATGTGGATATATTGAAGCAACATCTCAAGACATCAGTCAGAAAGTTAAAGCATGGTCACAAATGGGTCTTCCAAATGCACAATGACCCCAAGCATACTTCCAAAGTTGTGGCAAAATGGTTTTAACAACAACAAAGTCAAGGTATTGGAGTGGCCATCACAAAGCCCTGGCCTCAATCCAATAGAAAATTTGTGGGCAGAACTGAAAAAGTATGTGTGAGCAAGGAGGGATACAAACCTGACTCAGTTACACCAGCTCTGTCAGGAGGAATGGGACAAAATTCACCCAACTTATTGTGGGAAGCTTGTGGAAGGCTACCCGAAATGTTTGACCCAAGTTAAAAAAAATTAAAGGCAATGCTACCAAATACTAATTGAGTGTATGTAAACTTCTTACCCACTGAGAATGTTATGAAGGAAATACAAGCTGAAATATATCATTCATTTTTACTCGGAATTGTACAGGAGTTGTGAAAAACTGATTTGAAATGTATTTGGCTAAGGTGCATGTCAACTTCTGACTTCAACTGTACACAAGTGTGTGTTGGATTGCCAGCTTTAAGCTGTGTGCTAAAACGTTACAGAAGCCTCACTAATAGAAGAGCATTTTCCTCAATTGCTACAGTATTACTACTCGCAGAGATAATTGCGCATCTTAATGATGTTTCATGATGATAATGATTGTAATAATGATGCCAATGTTTCAAGATCGTACCCTTGTGAGAATCAGTTGCCTTTAGAGGGTGGTGGTGTGTGAGTGTGGCAACTCCTTTCTATATCTCCCACTCACTATTTTCTGTATCTCTTCCTCTCTTTTCTCCTCTCCCAATCACTCTTCTTCACACTCTTTCTCTATTACCAACTCTCTCCAGGCAATCCCTATTCTGTCATACCCTTCCTCTCCCTCCATTTCATACCCGATCTTTCTCCCTCCAACTCATACCCTCTCCCTCCCTCCCACTCATTCCCTCTCACTCCCTCCATCTCATACCCTCTCTCTCTCCGTCCATCTCATGCCCTCTTTCTCCCTCCATCTCATACCCTCTCTCTCCCTCCCTCTCATACCATCTTTCTCCCTACATCTCATACCCACTCTTTCATGCCATCTCATACCTTCTCTCTCCCTCCATGTCATACCCTCTCTCTCTCCATCCAGCTCATCATCTCTCTCCCTCCATCTGATACCTTCTCTCTCCCTCAATCTCATCCTCTCTCTCCCTCCATCTCATACCATCTCTCCTTCACTCCATCACATACCATCTCTCTCCCTCCAGCTCATACCCACTCTCTCACCCCATGTCACATTCTCTCTCCCTCCATCTGATACCCTCTCTCTCCCTCCATCTGATACCCTCTCTCTCCCTCCATCTGATACCCTCTCTCTCCCCCCATCTGATACCCTCTCTCTCCCCCCATCTGATACCCTCACTCTCCCTCCATCTCATACCCACTCTCTCAAGCCATCTCATACCCTCTCACTCCGTCCATATCATACCCTCTCTCTCCCTCAATCTCACCCTCTCTCTCCCTCAATCTCATCCTCTCTCTCCCTCTACCTAATGCTCTCTCTCCTTCACTCCATCTCATACCCTCTCTCAAACTCCATCTTATACCCTTTCGCTCCCTCCATGTCAGACCCTTTCTCACTCCAGTTCAAACCCACTCTCTCACGCATCTCATACCCTCTCTCTCCCTCTATCTGATACACACTCTCTCACGCCATCTCATACCCTCTCCCTCCCACTCATACCCTCTCACTCCCTCCATCTCATACCCTCTCTCTCTCCATCCATCTCATGCCCTCTTTCTCCCTCCATCTCATACCCTCTCTCTCTCTCTATCTGATACACTCTCTCACACCATCTCATACCCACTCACTCACACCAGCTCATACCAGCTCTCTCCTTCCATTTCATACACCTTCCCTCTCCCTTCATTTCATAACCTTTCTCTCTACCTCCACTCATACCCTCTTTCTCCCTTCATCTCATACCCTCTCTCCTTCCCTCCATCTTGTAACCTCTCTCCCTACCTGCACTCAAAATATCTCTCTCCCTCCATCTCATACCCTTTCTCTCCCTCCATATCAAACCCTATATTGCCCTCCATCTCATACCCTCTCTCTCTCTCTTCATCTCATACCATCTCTCCCTCCATCTCATACCCTCTCTCTCTCTCCCTCATTCTCATACCCTCTCTCTTCCTCCATCTCATACCCTCTCTCTGCCTCTATCTCAAACCCTGTCTCTCCTTCCATCTCATTCAATCTCTCCCTTCATCTAATACCCTCTCTTCCTCGCTCCACTCATACCCTCTCTCTCTCCATCTCATACTCTCTCCCTCTCTCTCTTTCTCTCTCTCTCTCTCTCTCTCAATATCACACACTCTCTCTCTCCCCTCTGTCTCATACCATCTCTCTCCCTCCATCTCAAACCCTCTCTCTCTCCCTCCATCTCAAACCCTCTCTCTCTCTCCATCTCATCCTCTCTCTCTCCCTCCATCTCATTGTCTCTCTCCCTCCATCTCATACACTCTCTCATCCTCCATCTCATTGTCTCTCTCCCTCCATCTCATATCCTTTCTCTCCCTGCATGTCGTACAATCTCTTTCTTTCCATCTCCTTCTGTCTCTCTCCAATCAACTCATACCTTTTCTCTCTCTCTCCATCTCATTCCCTCTCTCTCTCCCTCCATCTCATACCCTCTCTCTCTCCCACCATCTCAAACCCTCTCTCTCTCTTCATCTCATCCTCTCTCTCCCTCCATCTCATACACTCTCTCATCCTCCATCTCGTTGTCTCTCTCCCTCCATCTCATATCCTCTCTCTCCTTGCATGTCGTGCAATCTCTTTCTTTCCATCTCCTTCTCTCTCTCTCCAATCAACTCATACATTCTCTCTCTCTCCAATCCACTCATACCTTCTCTCCATCTCATTCTCTCTCTCCATCTCATTCCCTCTCTCAACTCATACCCTCTCTCTCCCTCCATCACATACCCTCTCTCTCTCTCATCTCATACCCTCTCTCTCTCATCTCATACCCTCTCTCCCTCCATCTCATACCCTCTCTCCCTCCATCTCAAACCCTCTCTCTCTCTCCATCTCATTCCCTCTCTCAACTCATACCCTCTCTCTCTCCCTCCATCTCATACCCTCTCTCCCTCTATCTCTTACACTATCTTGTCCTCCATCTCATTGTCTCTCTCCCTCCATCTCATATCCTCTCTCTGCCTGCATGTCGTACCCTCTCTCTCTTTCCATCTCCTTCTCTCTCTCTCCAATCAACTCATACCTTCTCTCTCTCAATCCCATCTCATACCCTCTCTCTCCCTCCATCTCATGACCTTTCTCTCCCTCCATCTCATACCTCTCTCTCTCCATCTTATACTCTCTCTACCTCCACCTCAAATCCTCTCTCTCCCTCCATCTCGTACTCCCTCTATCTCTCCATCTCAAACCCTCTTTCTTTCCAACCATATCATACCCTCTCTCTCTCCCTCTACATCATATCCTCTCTCTCCCTCTATCTCATACCCTCTCTCTGCCTCTCTCAAACCCTGTCTCTCCTTCCATCTCATTCAATCTCTCCCTTCGTCTAATACCCTCTCTTCCTCGCTTCACTCATACCCTCTCTCTCTCCATCTCATACTCTCTCTCTCTCTCTCTCAATATCACACCCTCTCTCTCTCCCTCTGTCTCATACCATCCCTCTCCCTCCATCTCATTCCCTCTCTCTCTCCCTCATCTCATACCCTCTCTCTCTCCCTCCATCTCAAACCCTCCCTCTCTCCATCCATCTCAAATCCTCTCTCCCTCCATCTCATCCTCTCTCTCTCGCTCCACTCATACCCTCTCTCTCCATCTCATACCATTTCTCTCCCTCCATCTCAAACCCTCTCTCTCTCCCTCCATCTCAAACCCTCTCTCTCTCTCTCCATCTCATTGTCTCTCTCCCTCCATCTCATACACTCTCTCATCCTCCATCTCATTGTCTCTCTCCCTCCATCTCATATCCTTTCTCTCCCTGCATGTCGTACAATCTCTTTCTTTCCATCTCCTTCTGTCTCTCTCCAATCAACTCATACCTTTTCTCTCTCTCCATCTCATTCCCTCTCTCTCTCCCTCCATCTCATACCCTCTCTCTCTCCTTCCATCTCAAACCCTCTCTCTCTCTTCATCTCATCCTCTCTCTCCCTCCATCTCATACACTCTCTCATCCTCCATCTCGTTGTCTCTCTCCCTCCATCTCATATCCTCTCTCTCCTTGCATGTCGTACAATCTCTTTCTTTCATCTCCTTCTCTCTCTCTCCAATCAACTCATACATTCTCTCTCTCTCCAATCCACTCATACCTTCTCTCCATCTCATTCTCTCTCTCCATCTCATTCCCTCTCTCAACTCATACCCTCTCTCTCTCCCTCCATCTCATACCTTCTCTCCCTCTATCTCTTACACTATCTTGTCCTCCATCTCATTGTCTCTCTCCCTCCATCTCATATCCTCTCTCTGCCTGCATGTTGTACCCTCTCTCTCTTTCCATCTCCTTCTCTCTCTCTCCAATCAACTCATACCTTCTCTCTCTCAATCCCATCTCATACCCTCTCTCTCCCTCCATCTTATACTCTCTCTCTCTCCATCTTATACTCTCTCTACCTCCACCTCATATCCTCTCTCTCCCTCCATCTCGTACTCCCTCTATCACTCCATCTCATACCCTCTTTCTTTCCAACCATATCATACCCTCTCTCTCTCCCTCTACATCATACCCTCTCTCTCCCTCTATCTCTATCTCTCTGCCTCTATCGCAAACCCTGTCTCTCCTTCCATCTCATTCAATCTCTCCCTTCGTCTAATACCCTCTCTTCCTCGCTCCACTCATACCCTCTCTCTCTCCATCTCATACTCTCTCTCTCTCTCTCTCTCTCTCTCTCTCTCTCTCTCTCTCTCTCTCTCTCTCTCTCCCTCATCTCATTCCCTCTCTCTCTCCCTCCATCTCATACCCTCTCTCTCTCCCTCCATCTCAAACCCTCCCTCTCTCCATCCATCTCAAATCCTCTCTCCCTCCATCTCATCCTCTCTCTCTCGCTCCACTCATACCCTCTCTCTCCATCTCATACCATTTCTCTCCCTCCATCTCAAACCCTCTCTCTCTCCCTCCATCTCAAACCCTCTCTCTCTCTCTCTCCATCTCATCCTCTCTCTCCCTCCATCTCATTGTCTCTCTCCCTCCATCTCATACACTCTCTCTCCCTCCATCTCATATTCTTTCTCTCCCTGCATGTCGTACAATCTCTTTCTTTCCATCTCCTTCTGTCTCTCTCCAATCAACTCGTACCTTTTCTCTCTCTCTCCATCTCATTCCCTCTCTCAACTCATACCCTCTCTCTCTCCCTCCATCTCATTCCCTCTCTCTCCCTCCATCTCATACCCTCTCTCTCTCCCTCCATCTCAAACCCTCTCTCTCTCTTCATCTCATCCTCTCTCTCCCTCCATCTCATACACTCTCTCATCCTCCATCTCGTTGTCTCTCTCCCTCCATCTCATATCCTCTCTCTCCTTGCATGTCGTGCAATCTCTTTCTTTCCATCTCCTTCTCTCTCTCTCCAATCAACTCATACATTCTCTCTCTCTCCAATCCACTCATACCTTCTCTCCATCTCATTCTCTCTCTCCATCTCATTCCCTCTCTCAACTCATACCCTCTCTCTCCCTCCATCACATACCCTCTCTCTCTCATCTCATACCCTCTCTCTCTCATCTCATACCCTCTCTCCCTCCATCTCATACCCTCTCTCCCTCCATCTCAAACCCTCTCTCTCTCTCCATCTCATTCCCTCTCTCAACTCATACCCTCTCTCGCTCCCTCCATCTCATACCATCTCTCCCTCTATCTCTTACACTATCTTGTCCTCCATCTCATTGTCTCTCTCCCTCCATCTCATATCCTCTCTCTGCCTGCATGTCGTACCCTCTCTCTCTTTCCATCTCCTTCTCTCTCTCTCCAATCAACTCATACCTTCTCTCTCTCAATCCCATCTCATACCCTCTCTCTCCCTCATCTCATGACCTTTCTCTCCCTCCATCTCGTACTCCCTCTATCTCTCTATCTCATACCCTCTTTCTTTCCAACCATATCATACCCTCTCTCTCTCCCTCTACATCATACCCTCTCTCTCCCTCTATCTCATGACCTCTCTCTATCTCATACCCTCCATCTCAAACCCTGTCTCTCCTTCCATCTCATTCAATCTCTCCCTCCGTTTAATACTCTCTCTTTCTCGCTCCACTCATACCCTCTCTCTCTCCATCTCACACCCTCTCTCCAATCAACTCATACCTTCTCTCTCTCCCTCCATCCCATACCCTCTTTCAATCTCTCCAGCTCGTACCCTCTCTATCCTTCCATTTCATACCCTTTCTCTCCTTCCTTCTCTTGACCTCTCTCCCTCCATCTCATTCCCGCTCTCTTCCTCCAACTCATATCAACTCTCTTCATCTCATAACCTCTCCCCACCTTCATTTCATACCCTCTCTCACTCCATCTCATAACCTCTCTCTCTCCCTCCACTCATATCCTCTCTCTCTTCATCTCCTACCCTCTCTCTCTCCATCTATATCATACCCTCTCTCTTCATCCATTCCATACCTTCTCTCTCCTTCCTTCTCTCTCTCTCCAATCAACTCATACCTTCTCTCTCTCAATCCCACCTCATATCCTCTCTCTCCCTCCATCTCGTACTCCCTCTATCTCTCCATCTCATACCCTCTTTCTTTCCAACCATATCATACCCTCTCTCTCTCCCTCTACATCATACCCTCTCTCTCCCTCTATCTCATACTCTCTCTCTGCCTCTATCTCAAACCCTGTCTCTCCTTCCATCTCATTCAATCTCTCCCTTCGTCTAATACCCTCTCTTCCTCGCTCCACTCATACCCTCTCTCTCTCCATCTCATACTCTCTCTCTCTCTCTCAATATCACACCCTCTCTCTCTCCCTCTGTCTCATACCATCCCTCTCCCTCCATCTCATTCCCTCTCTCTCTCCCTCATCTCATTCCCTCTCTCTCTCCCTCCATCCCATACCCTCTTTCTTTCCCTCCAGCTCGTACCCTCTCTCTCTCTCCATCTCATACCCTCGCTCTCTCCCTCCATCTCATTCCCTCTCTCTCTCCCTTCATCTCAAACTCTCTCTCTCCATCTCATCCTCTCTCTCCCTCCATCTCATACACTCTCTCATCCTCCATCTCATTGTCTCTCTCCCTCCATCTCATACACTCTCTCATCCTCCATCTCATTGTCTCTCTCCCTCCATCTCATATGCTCTCTCTCCCTGCATGTCATACAATCTCTTTCTTTCGATCTCCTTCTCTCTCTCTCCAATCAACTCATACCTTCTCTCTCTCCCTGCATGTCGTACAATCTCTTTCTTTCAATCTCCTTCTCTCTCTCTCCAATCAACTCTTACCTTCTCTCTCCAATCCACTCATACCCTCTCTCCCTCCATCTCATAACCTCTCTCCCCCTCCATCTCATACATTCTCTCTTCCTACATCTCATAGTCTCTCTCCCTCCATCTCATAGTCTCTCTCTCCCTCCATCTCATACCCTTTCTCTCCTTCCACCTCACATCCTCTCTCTCCCTCCATCTCATAACCCCTCTCCCTCCAACCATATCATACCCTCTCCCTCCATCTCATGACCTCTCTCCCTCGATCTCATACCCTCTTTCTCTCCATCCACCTCATACCCTCTGTCTCCCTCATCTCATACCCTCTCTCTCCCTACACTCATACTCTCTCACTCTTCTTTTATGTCTCTGCAATCTCTCCCTGTCTCTTTCTCCCTTGCTCTTTCTCTCTCCCTATCTCTCTAACCTAATTTCGCTCTCTCTCTCCCTCACTTTATCTTCCCCTCTCTTTCATCATCTCTCTCCTTCAGTAGAGGACAGAGGACTGTAAAGAGCTACCAAGTGAATGACAGTTATTTGGGTGTGAAGGGCTAAAGCAAGACCTAGCCGAGCCCTCTAGGGCCCGAGTAGTGTGCAGACAGTGCAGCGGGCCAGTCCCAACCTTCAGGCTATTGTAGCTATGTTGTTGTGGCCTGTCTCGTCGGGTCACACACACACACACACACACACACACACACACACACACACACACACACACACACACACACACACACACACACACATAGGGCTGTGGTGGTCATTACACTTTGTCAGCCAGTGATTGTCAAGCGGATAACTGCCTGTCTCATGGTAATTTACCTTTAATTAACATAAACAAATGTAACATCTCCTAGAAACAACATGATTTGGCGCTATGTTCATTGTTGTTTAACTAGCTAATGTTTCTAGGCTGGCGCGTTAGCTAACATTATGTGACGTGTGTGACCTGGACAAGGCCCTTCTCCCCCGATTGCTCCGTTTGGCCAGGCGGCCAGCTCTAGGAACAGTCTTGGTGGTTCCAAACTTCTGCCATTTAAGAACGATGGAGGCCACTGTGTTCTTGGGGACCTTCAATGCTGTAGAAATGTTTTGGTACCCTTCCCCAGATCTGTGTCTCAACACAATCCTGTCTCGGAGCTCTACGGCCAATTCCTTCGACCTCATTGCTCGATTTATGCTCTTTCATGCACTGTTAACTGTGGGACCTTATATAGACAGGTATGTGCCTTTGTCATGCCCTGATCTTAGTATTCTGTGTTATCGTTATTATTTTGGTTAGGCCAGGGGTGACATGGGGATTTATGTGGTTTGTTTTGTCTGGGGTTGTTTGTAGTTATGGGATTGTGGTTAGAGTAGTACTCTAGGTAAGTCTATGGTTGCCTAGAGTGGTTCTCAATCAGAGGCAGGTGTTTATCGTTGTCTCTGATTGGGAACCATATTTAGGCAGCCATATTCTTTAGGTCTCTGGTGGGTGATTGTTCCTGTCTTTGTGGCACCAGATAGGACAGTTTTGGTTTTTTCACGTTTCTTGTTTTGTAGATTGTTGTACTTTCATCTTTATTAAAGATGTACAAAACTAACCACGCTGCATTTTGGTCCGCCTCTCTTTCACCAGAAGAAAACCGTTACAGCCTTTCCAAATCATGTCCAATCAATTGCATTTACCACAGGTGGACTCCAATCAAGTTCAAGAAACATCTCAATGATGATCATTGGAAAAAAGCTGCACATGCGAGTCTCGTAGAAAAGGGTCTGAATAATTTTGTAAATAAGGTATTTATGTCGGGTTTTTTGTATAAATTTGCTAACATTTCTAAAAATCTGTTTTTACTTTGTCATTATTGGGTATTTTGTGTACATTGCTGTTTTTTTTTTTTATAATCCATTGTAAAAATAAGGCTTAACAAAATGTTGAAAAAGTGAAGGGGTCTGAATACTTTCTGAAGGCACTGTATATGTTTAATGTATAGTTGTTTATGCAACTTTAGTTGTGATACAAATGTTGGGCTATACGTCTCCAAGATATATAAACTATTATTAGCCAATGCCCTTCACATGATCGGGTCCTTCTCACAGGCATCTTGGGTCCTTCTCTACAAGTGAAGACAGACACATCGGGGATGCAACGGCTCGCGTCCTTATCGAATTCTGCGGCACATGGTGAGTATGTCAGAAGAACTGTCCACATGTACTTTTTGACAGCCAACAAGATTAGTAGGCATTACGAACATCAAAAGCACTAGCCTACGTCAATCTACTATCCCCCATGGTACAAATGTAGATCTATTCTATTTTGTGCGAGAAATTAATATTCCAAATATAGTCTGGGATAGTTGTGGGATGCGATAGATTCCAAATGAATACAACCATTAGCACCAAATGTCACGGTCGTCCTCCTCTTCATCTGAAGAGGAGAGGCGAGAAGGATCGGACCAAAATGCGGCGTCGTAAGTGTCCATGGTAAATCTTCAATACCGAAAGTACTGACACTGTATACAAAACAATAAACAAATGACGACCGTGAAGCTACAACATAGACAATCACCCACAAACAAACAGTGCAACCCAGGCTACCTAAGTATGATTCTCAATCAGAGACAACTAATGACACCTGCCTCTGATTGAGAACCATACTAGGCCGAAACATAGAAATACCCAAATTATAGAAAAACAAACATAGACTGCCCACCCAACTCACGCCCTGACCATACTAACTAAATACAGAACACAGGAAATAAAGGTCAGAACGTGACACCAAAAAAACTTCTGAAAACAATGAGTCTGATGCAACAGATAAGAATTAGCTTAAAATGTTGATAAACTAAGCTATTTCTTCACATTATAAGCGCAGCACACGGCAGTAGGCCATAAGTGTGAATGTTCTAAAATGCAATCAATTAGCGATTTGCAAAATCGACCGCAAATACGTCCGCAAATGCGATTACGCATTTAATGCTTTATGGTGTATTTTGATGGTAATAATGATCTACCCCAAACATGAAAGTCATGCGCCGCCTATGTATGCCAGTTACATGCTGACCACACATACATGTTATTCAATCATTGCACCCACACTGCTCACTGTCAACGAGCGTCTGCGTAGCCAGGCGTTAAGATTGTCATGACTTTCGCCGAAGTCGGCTCCTCTCCTTGATCGGGCAGTGGTCGACGTCACCGGCTTTCTAGCCATCGCCGCTCCATTTTTCATTGATCCATTTGTTTTGTCTTGTTTTGCACACCTGGTTTGCATTTCCCAATCACACTGCATGTATTCATTTCTCTGTTCATTTCTCTGTTTATTCCTCTGTTTATTCCTCTGTTCCCCCTCATGTCTTTGTGTGATATTGTTTGTGTTACGTGTCATGTTTGACGCGCCAGACTGGTGTTCGTATATTCCGTGTTTTTGTCACGAGGTATGTTTATTTGTTTGAACATAATTATTGTGACTGCGCGTTTTGCTGTCACGCCCTGGTTTAAGTATTTTGTGTTTATCTTCATGTATTGGGTCAGGCCAGGGTGTGGCATGGAGTTTTTGTATTGTGGTGTGTTTTGTCTTGGGGTTTTGGTGTGTATGTTTTTGGGATTGTAGCTAGTGGGGTTATCTAGCAAGGTCTATGGCTGTCTGGAGTGGTTCTCAATTAGAGGCAGGTGCTTATCGTTGTCTCTGATTGGGAACCATATTTAGGCAGCCATATTCTTTGAGTTTGTCGTGGGTGATTGTCCTATTTGTCCTGAGTGTCTTGATGTCCTTGTTTGATGTTAGTTGACACAAGTATAGGCTGTTTTCGGTTTTTCGTTTCGTTTATTGTTTTTGTAGTGTTCGCGTTTAGTCGTGTTTACGTTTGTTTAAATAAACATGGATCGCAATCGACACGCTGCAGTTTGGTCCGACTCTCCTTCACCACACTTAGAAAACCGTAACATTTGCACTTTTGCCAATTGGCTGGAAGTTTGACGCAGTGGCGTCCGTCTGTTGGTTTCTCCTGCCTCAATAAAGTGTGGGCCTGTTCACAACTCTATGTTCTCCTGCATGTTCTCCTGACTCCGCTACCAGTACGCACACCATTGACAAAAATAGAACTTGGTTCTATTTGTGACGCTTGACGCACTGCAGGGTATATGCTCCTAAAAACAAATGATATGGGAGAGGCCCGCTTCTCCCATCTCCTCATTGGTTTTTAGGAGCATATACCCACGTGGGTGATTGAAAGACGAACTGAGGTCCACACTCCAGTCCAGTTAGTGGTGGTAATGCACCTTAAAGTTGGTTGCCAACCGGCATATAAAGTCCAAAGAAGAAGAAGAAGTCTGAAGGAGGAGAGATTACTAGAAAAAAACTTTTACTCTTTTATCTGTAGATACCTTTTCGGAGAAGAGGACCTTGTGCATTTCAGGTAAAACAACAACCCAATTTTATATCCCAGGACAAATTAGCTAGCAAGAGGAAGCTAAGCTAGCTAAATTGCCATAAATGTTTAATGCTTTTCAACCTGTCCCCAAATTAATGTAGTTGGTTCAGAGTTTGTTTTGATGGTCATTAGTACCATGACAAAGTTACCGTGACAAAAAGGTCACGTGGAATTTGAATGCAGTCATCACTCATCACCGCTGATGTGGCGGTAATACGGTCACCATAACAACCCTACTCTTACACACACACACACACACAGGCTACTGCAGCTACAGTAGGGTCTGATCTGGTCGTCTGCAGCGGTTACTGCCTTCTGACCTCTGTGTCTGTCTGTATCTGTAATGAAAGCCCCAGGGCCCTATATGCCCACTGCTGTTAAGGGGACAAAACTTTACATAATCGATGCTTGTCTTCTATGAAATGGGGCCTGGGCAGAGGTTGGGAGTGTGTCAACAACTACAGGAATAAATGTGTGGGTTTTGTGTGTGTGTGTGTGTGTGTGTGTGTGTGTGTGTGTGTGTGTGTGTGTGTGTGTGTGTGTGTGTGTGTGTGTGTGTGTGTGTGTGTGTGTGTGTGTGTGTGTGTGTGTGTGTGTGTGTGTGTACCAGTATATACACACACACACACTAAGAAGAGACTGTCAGCCTATTGGCAGTATCCAGTATGAATGTTCATGTCCACAGAAACACGCACACACACTGACAACTCAAAGTCACCTTGTTTAAATATAGCATTGTAAATGTAGCATTAAATGTAGCATTGAATATGTCGCATTGGCCAGTGATTAATTAAGCAATAAGGCCCGAGGAGGTTTAGTATATGGCTAATATACGACGGCTAAGGGCTGTTCTTATGCACAACGCAATGTGGAGTGCCTGGACACAACCCTTAGCCGTGGTATATTGGCTATATATCACAAACCCCTGAGGTGCCTTATAGCTATTATAAACTGGTTACCAACGTGATTAGAGCAATAAAAATAAATGTTTTGTCGTACCCGTGGTATACGGTCTGATATACCACGGCTGTCAGCCAATCAGCATTCAGGGCTCGAATGACCCAGTCTTTAATAGGAAATAGACATTTGAAGCACCTTGAGTTCTGAGGCGCCTAAATCCATGGCTCCAACCACCATCTGTCAAATCAAAGGGAAAATTAGCTCCTCTAGCCCTCCTCTATCCCTCCCTAAGCCTCCCAATCCCTTACCCATATTCTGACATTAATCCCAATGGATATATTAGACTTTTAGCGGAATCAGGGAATGGGCAAATATGCACACGGCGTAAGTCCTAAAATCGTCAAAGTCTGGAGTTGTCAGAGGACTGTTGTCAAAAGAGAAGAGAGTTTACGTTCAGCAATCCAATTTAATTGCATTTTTTTTTTTTAAGGATTGGGGGATTTTGTGGAAAGGTGTCTTGTATTCTCTTGAGTGTTGTTCTTCGTATTGTTTTTCGCAAGGAAGCGTTATGGGAAATAATTATTCATTAATATCGACGTATTAACCCTGCTGTCGTCCGGGTTGAATTGGACCGATTTACAAGTTTCCTCTCTGAAAAATGCAGTTAATTTAATCTGACTGTCATAAGGTTCCGTGACTTTGTCCACACAGGGCATCTGAGCACACCAAATACATTCTACCGATCCTCGACTTTGGTGATGTCATCTATAAAATAGCCTCCAACACTCTACTCAACAAACTGGATGCAGTCTATCACAGTGCCATCCGTTTTGTCACCAAAGCCCCATACACTACCCACCATTGCGACCTGTACACTCTCGTTGGTTGGCCCTTGCTTCATTCTCGTCGCCAAACCCACTGGCTACAGGTTATCTACAAGTCTCTGCTAGGTAAAGCCCCGCCTTATCTCAGCTCACTGGTCACCATAACAGCACCCACTCGTAGCACGCGCTCCAGCAGGTATATCTCACTGGTCACCCCCAAAGCCAATTCCTCCTTTGGTCGTCTTTCCTTCCAGTTCTCTGCTGCCCATGACTGGAACGTATTGCAAAAATCTCTGAAGCTGGAGACTCACATCTCCCTCACTAGCTTTAAGCACCAGCTGTCAGAGCAGCTCACAGATCACTGCACCTGTACATAGTCTATCTGTAAACAGCCCATCTATCTACTTACCTCATCCCCATACTGGTATATATTTATTTATTTATTTTGTCCTTTGCACCCCAGTATCTCTACCTGCACATTCATCTTCTGCTGATCTACCATTCCAGTGTTTAATTGCTATATTGTAATTACTTTGCCACCATGGCCTATTTATTTCCTTAACTTACCTTATTTGCACTCACTGTATATAAGACTTTTTGTTTTCTTCTGTTCTACTGTATTATTGACTGTATGTTTCGTTTATTCCATGTGTAACTATGTTGTTGTATGTGTCGAATTGCTACGCTTTATCTTGGCCAGGTCGCAGTTGCAAATTAGAACTTGTTCTCAACTATCCTACCTGGTTAAATAAAGGTGAAATAAAAAAAATAAAAAAATGTTTGATGATTTTCATTACATTTTGGGTGTTTTATTTAACTTTTGTCCACAAGTGGTGTTCCCAGTCAAAAATGAACGGTCATTGGAAATGAATGGGTGAGACTACAATTAGTGTATAAAATTGAGTTCAAGCAAATGCCAATTCGTCAGATGGACACACTTCCTCTCCCAGACCCCCACATGCATGTGTGTTTGAGCCACATGCACACACCTCACTCCCCTTCTCGGCTTCCATGGCAACCCCCACAAAAACCTTTCCCCAGTAGAATCTTTTCCCCACGGGAGCCACACCTGTTTTCATTCTCACAAACAATCGCAACATTATTTCAATAATATATAGAGCTTTTCTCGCAGCTCTGGTATATAAAAGCTTTTTTTGAGGCCTCTCGCTCACAATTCATTCTGCAGCAGCACAATGACCAAACAATATATTGTATGTGAGGTTCTTGATCATATCTTTGATCGTGACACTGGTGAGGAGGTGAGAGGCCAGGAACCTGACAGTGAAGATGCATTAGAGGAGGAAGTGTCAGGAGTTGAAGACAACACAGAATATGATCCAGACCAAGAGACAACTGATGTGAAACAATCCAGTGATGAGGAGGAGGACCCTGCTGAGGTTGCTGTTACATTCCAGTGATGAGGAAGAGGGTCCTGCTGAGGTTGCTGTTACATTCCAGTGATGAGGAGGAGGGCCCTGCGGAGGTTGCTGTTACATTCCAGTGATGAGGAGGAGGGCCCTGCGGAGGTTGCTGTTACATTCCAGTGATGAGGAGGAGGGCCCTGCGGAGGTTGCTGTTACATTCCAGTGATGAGGAAGAGGGCCCTGCTGAGGTTGCTGTTACATTCCGGTGATGAGGAAGAGGGCCCTGCTGAGGTTGTTATTACATTCCAGTGATGAGGAAGAGGGCCCTGCTGAGGTTGTTGTTACATTCCAGTGATGAGGAAGAGGGCCCTGCTGAGGTTGCTGTTACATTCCCGTCAAAGAATGGGAATTTGTCCTGGTCTTCATCCCCACCTGAGAGGAGAGGTAGGCTGTCGGCTGAAAATGTTATCAGGATGACCCCGGGGCCAACGAGATACGCCGTATCCCGGGCTGATGACTTAAAGTCCTGCAACTATTTAAAAATGTGAAATGGTTTCAAAGCAAATGTCCTCGTTAAACTTTGACACAAAGTAGTCTGTGATAAATAGCACAATATGTTTCATCTGAGTATTTGTTATAGTCAAAATAATCCATGCATTATGCTTTTTTTTTTACTCAGAAACTAGTTGTATGAACTCGGGTTAATGAGGCCTACAGGCCATAAATAGCAAATAGAAGTTCAACACGTGTAATGTTCACAATAACTTAAGTTGATAAAAAAGATCTTACACAACATTAGGTGATAATATATGTATTACTATGGATTTATAATCAGCTATAATGGGTACGGTCGTTTTGGACCGGGAACACAGAATTAATTTAACACGGGACAAAAACAACAGTGTTAAAGGGTTTGTTGCTTTTTTCAAATATATTTATAACATCCTATCCCTGTAAATTAGGTTTCTTTGCATGCCGTATACAGCCAACTTAGCTGCGTAGAGGGAGAAACTCCAGCACACCGCTACTCTTCTATTCTCCATAATGTATTGAACAGACCTCCCACAAACCATTTCGATCCACAGACCTTCTATGTGATATTAGGACATAGCATTGGGGTTGTGCCAACATGAAGCGCTATGCCTTTAGGATGAGAGGCACGCTTCACACACCAGCCGATCATACATTACCGATTAGCGCTGATGGTAGCATATGGGGGAATTGAACTCTACTCTACCCAGCATATGGGTTTTACTTCCCTTCCTTCCTGAAATAACCTCCATGTTTCTCCATCTGGCTATCTAGCCACACTCCTGGGCAAGTGTGGCAGGTTAAGAGGATAAGGGCTTGGGATAGTAGCTGATTGGTCGCTGGTTTTAATCCCTGAGTCAACATTGTGAAACTAGGTGTTGATGCAACTAGGTGAAACTAGGTGTCCCCTGTCAACGCCTAGTCGCATCAACACCTAGTTTCACCTAGTCGACTAGGGGACAAAGGGATTGACGCGCATTGAGGAAGGAACTTAACGTAATTGGTCGCGTCAGTCTCTCTGGGTAAGAATGACTGTAAATGTCAAATGTCTAACACAACCTACTGTAGGGAAAAGGACAGTGTGTGTAGAGCTCAAGATCCACTTAGAAATTCAAAATCTGTCCTGGATGTTGGGAGATGACTTGAAAACCTGCCACTAGGGGCAATGGTGAATGCTCTGGCACCTAGGGTTGTGTGCTCAATCCCAGTGCTAGGCTCGGATCTATATTCACTTTTAACCATATCCCAACCCTTAACTTAACCATTCAGAATGCCTAAACTTAAGCTTGGAAATGTGACCTTTATGGACAAACTTCAGAGTCTGCAGTGGGTCTGCGAGAGCTTGTTGCAGCGAGTGTGTGTGTGTGTGTGTGTGTGTGTGTGTGTGTGTGTGTGTGTGTGTGTGTGTGTGTGTGTGTGTGTGTGTGTGTGTGTGTGTGTGTGTAAGACCACGCTGTCCTCTAACATTATTACTCCCTACCCAGTGAGCCACATGCTCCTCTTGCCTCGTTAGGGTAAAAAAACCCGCTCTCACATATACGAAAACCCCACCGAGGCATGAATGGCCGCCTAGGACCTTGTTCCAGCTAGGGGCATCCCTCTGGCTCCCTCCATCTTTCCTTATGAGGTTCCACCCATCATTTCTCCCTTCCCCACTTTCATTTCATCCTGGCCTGGTGGTGCTTTTTATGGCAGTCATTAAATGTAGAAAGCACACAAAGAAGGACGCCACTGCACACGCTAATTCCGTGTTCAGACGACATCATCCGTGATGTCGCCGGAATAGATTGGGCAGTCTGAATATGCCACTTTATAATGAAAAGCTCTAAAAATAAACCGGAGCTGGCAGCCTCATCTCTTAATGGAGTGCTTTAGCCATTTTGAAAACCCTGGCCTGTGTCCTAAATGGTGCCCTATTCCCTAGTGCACTACTTTTGAACCAGGGCCCACAGGGCTCTAGTCAAAAGTAGTGGACAATGTAGGGAATAGGCTGCTATTTGGAACTAAAAACCCCTTCAGTGGGATCTTTGGTCTTTTACGCTTTGAGATGTCAACGCAAAGTGCACAGCTATTTAGCGAAAGGTCCGCCACAGACAGCCTAGATTTGCGTCCCAATGACACTTTTGAAGGGAAAAATGTGTTTCTGGGAGTTCTGTTGGATCTGCTTTGGGAGGGAGACATTGAGTCTACATTGAAGAGATGGTGGTGCGACAGTTATGTGACATTTGTGTTAATTAACTAGTACCCTTTTCAAACTAGTGAGCTGAGCTGAACTGAATTGCAAATGAAAACTATAAAAAAATATATATAAAAAATATTAAAATGCTGAACAGTCTAGTATGTTATTGGAAATGACCAAGAAGCAAAAGTAGCCTTTTTTCTTCACATTTCTCACTGATCTGTCACATTTCCCTGCTTGCTCACTGATCTGTCACATTTCCCTGCTTGCTCACTGATCTGTCACATTTCCCTGCTTGCTCACTGATCTGTCACATTTCCCTGCTTGCTCACTGATCTGTCACATTTCCCTGCTTGCTCACTGATCTGTCACATTTCCCTGCTTGCTCACTGATCTGTCACATTTCCCTGCTTGCTCACTGATCTGTCACATTTCCCTGCTTGCTCACTGATCTGTCACATTTCCCTGCTTGCTCACTGATCTGTCACATTTCCCTGCTTGCTCACTGATCTGTCACATTTCCCTGCTTGCTCACTGAGCAGTCAATCATGTTTTGGGCAGATTATGGCTTTTTGTTCATTAAAACCACATCTCCAAATCTGTCAGTAGAACATGTGGTATTAAAATGCAATGTGTGTGAATCAGTGTTGGCTAAATTCAGTTGAATGCAAAACATGCACACACACACACACACACACACACACACACACACACGTGCACATGCACGCATACTCTCATGCATTGATACACACACTCGTGCATATGCACGCATGCTCTCACACAGACACGCACATGACCGCACACACACACACACACACGCATGCACAAACACACACACACCCACGGTGCAGCTCCAATGCAGGCTTGCAATTGGTCGTGACCTAATTAACCACTCATGTGCAAGCACACTCTTTCTTTTCTCCTGCCAGAGGTTCTAAAAATATCCACACATGCTCAATGAAATATGACTGCACTTCAGTCTAAATAATATAAAGGACTGGTTAAAGAGGTAGACGTCTGGAATATCGTAGGCGGCACATTCACAGCCCTGGCCAACACCTCATGTCCACCAGATGCATCAAACTCTTTGCTTTCCAGCGGAAGTCATTCATTGTCAATGGATCAGTCCGCAACTCTGCGTTGGGGGTGCCGCAGTTGGGCTGCGGTGCGTTCTGTGTACCGTGTGCTTTCAATATTTTCAACTCGTACTGTTGCTTTACTGTGCTTTCTAATTAACTCCATGTCTGAGGGTGTTTCCCAGTTCAAAACCATATGGTTCTCATGTGCTAGCTGGGAAAGCTTCTGGCACAACTGATTGAGTTCTAATCTACCAAGGTTATGGGTAAGGACCATTTCTCACATTATTCAAGTGGATGAAAAGTGCAGAAACAATTCAACTAGTTATAGTTATTCAAGACCCACCTGCGTTTTCCCTCCAAACCACATTGATACAGCAAGATTACTGGTATAGGTAGTATGGCCAGTAGTGGAATCGGGAGATTGGAACAAAGAGATTTTTCCCCAAAACCAGGACAGCTAGAAAAGTATGTGTTGAATGAAACTTGTAACAAAGTTGGATAAAACACAGACTTGCCAGAAATAAGGCATTGGGGAACTTGGTGAGTACAATAATAGTATTGCAATAAGAGTATTGATAGGAAAACCATAAGGATTCAACATAAGTAACACAAAGAATGATTTAATAATAGAACTTAACATGTTAGTCCTACCAGAACCTCAGATTGTGTCCTGAAGGGAAGTTAAAGTCCAAATCCAAGGAAATAGCCCCTAAAAAAGATAAATAGGTCATACCAACGCAACTCCGTTATAAAGTCCATAATCCAACATAAATCCAAAAGGCCAAATGAAAACAGATGGCTTTGAACTATTCAATGTCTATTTTCAACCAAAGCAGTGTGCAAACAATGTTCTCCTCAGACTGTGGGCCTGGAGCCTAATTCGTTGTAATGCGATGCACGACACCGACTCTCCGGGGCTTTTGCGTCAAAATTTCAACGCTGTCTGATGCAAAATGATCGATGCTTGAATCAAATTTCAATTATCATGTGATCAATGACTTCCGAACCGATCGGACAAGAACTCGTTGAATCAACGTTGTTTCGACGTCATTTCAACAACAAAATGTGTAATGTGATGACGTTGAATCAACGTGTCAAACTGATTGGATTTGCAGAAGGACTTCTGGTCTAACTGCATCTCAATACAAGACGCGTCACTGCAGTACCTGGTTTGAATCCAGGCTGCATCACATCCGGCTGTGGTTGGGAGTCCGATAGGGCAGCGCACAATTGGCCCAGGGTCGTCTGGGTTTGGCCGGGGTAGGCTGTCATTGTAAATAAGAATTTGTTCTTAACTGACTTGCCTAGTTAAATAAATGTTACATCAACGGTAGGGAATTTTAACCTAAATCCAATGACATGGTGTTTTTTTTTGTTGATTTCAATCTGAACTCACATAAGTTGACAACTCAAACTAATTTAAATCAAAACTATACGTTAAACTGATGTCTGTGCCCAGTGGTAAGCTTCATTGAACTCGGGTACTTTTCGAAACGTGTGTTGCAATGGTCACAGGAAGGCCACAAAGGTAATAAGAAGGCCAGCATCCCGGAGTTGCCTCCTCACTGTTGACGTTGAGACTGATGTTTTGCTGGTACTATTTCATGAAGCTGCCAGTTGAGGACTTGTGAGGCATCTGTTTCTCAAACTACACACTCTAATGTACTTGTCCTCTTGCTCAGTTATGCACCGGGGCCTCCCACTCCTCTTTCTATTCTGGTTAGCGCCAGTTTGCGCTGTTCTGTGAAGGGAGTAGTACACAGCATTGTACGAGATCTTCAGTTTCTCGCATGGAATAGCCCTAATTTCTCAGAACTAGAATAGACTGGTGAGTTTCAGAGGAAAGTTTCTGGCCATTTTGAGCCTGTAATCGGTCCCACAAATGCTGATGCTCCAGATACTCAACTAGTCTAAAGAAGGCCAGTTTTATTGCTTCTTTAATCAGAACAACAGTTTTCAGCTATGCTAACATAATTGCAAAAGGGTTTTCTAATGATCAATTATACTTTTAAAATGATAAACTTGGATTAGCTAACACAAAGTGCCATTGGAACACAGGAGTGATGGTTGCTGATAATGGGCCTCTGTACGCCTATGTAGATAATCCATTCAAATTCAGTCATTTCCAAACAATAGTCATTTACAACATTAACAATGTCTACAATATATTTCTAATCAATTTGATGTTATTTAAATGGACAAAAAATGTGATTTTCTTTCAAAAACAAGGAAATTTTTAAATGACCCCCAACTTTTGAATGTGATTTTCTTTATAAAACAAGGACATTTCTAAGTGACCCCAAACTTTTGAACGGTAGTGTATATTCTGTATTCTATTCTACTGTATTTTAGTCAATGCCGACATTGTTCAAACTAATATTTATTTATTTCTTAATTTTATTCTTTTACTTTTAGATATGTGTGTATTGTTGTGAATTGTTTTTTTAGATACCACTGCACTGTTGGAGCTAGGAACACAAGCATTTCGCTACACCTGAATTAACATCTGTTAAATATGTGTATGTGACCGATAAAATGTTATTTGATTTTAACGTGGTCCTTGCTGACTACAAAAACTACATGACCAAAAGTATGTGGACACTGCTCTCCGAACATCTCATTCCAAAATCACAGGCAGTAATATGGAGTTGGTCCCCCATTTGCTTCTATAACAGCCTCCACTCTTCTGGGAAGGCTTTCCACTGGTTGATTGAACATTGCTGTGGGGATTTGCTTCAATTCAGTCACAAGAGGATTAGTGAGGTTGGGCATGATTAGGCCTGGCTACTGATTCAAGATCAGTCTGCGTCCCAATTCATACCAAAGGTGTTCAATGGGGTTGAGGGCAGGGCTGTGTGCAGGCCAGTCAAGTCCCAGACCATTATTCCTCTTCCACCAAGCTTTGCAGTTGGCACTAAGCATTGGGACAGGTAGCGATCTCCTGGCATCCGCCAAACCCATATTCATCCTTCAGACTGCCAGATGGTGAAGCGTGATTCATCACTCCAGAGATCGCGTTTCCACTGCTCCAGAATCCAATGGTGGCGAGCTTTACACCACTCCAGCTGACACTTGGTATTGCGCATGGTGATCTTAGGCTTGTGTGCAGCTTCTCGGCCATGCAAACAAATTCATCAAGCTCCCGACGAACTGTCCTTGTGCTGACATTGCTTCCAGAGGCAATTTTGAACTCAGTGGTGAGTGTTGTAACCGAGGACAGACGATTTTTATGTGCTACGCACTTCAGCACTCAGCGGTCCCATTCTGTGATTCTTGAGGGTTCTACCACTTCGCGGCTGAGTCGTTGTTATTTTCATAATTTCATAAATTAATTTATTTAAGTACTTGTGTTTTATTACATTGTCATTTTATGCTTTGATGGTAGTGTGTGTTACAAACTCTATGGCTCTCCAGAGGATGATTGTTGGGTGAGTCATCAGCGGCAGACACTCTCTTCCAAAATCTGGAGTGTTTCCAGATGATCCATCCTCACTCGTGATTTATATCAACTGATTCCTGAAGTCCATGTTTCTCCTGTTACAAGTGTGAGTGGTTTATAGCGACATCTCCTCCTGCCCTCTTTTTCATGGCGGCTAAGGAGTGACACATTCGGCCCAGATGGAGTGGGGAGAAACGCTTCCATTGCGAAATTCCCCAGGTCTATACAAATCACCTTATTCCTTCCTCCCTTTTCCTCTCACACTACTTACGCCTAGGTGAATACATCTAAGCCAGCTTAGATAAGGAGCCACTGCTTAATGATGGCAGTAATACTACTAATTACTTCTAATCTCCAGTGGCGTGGATGGGGGGGGGGAAGGGGGGGGGTGTTTGATCCTAAGCTCTCAAAGGTAATGTTGGTGGATGAATAGCAATAGCAGGAGCCCCTTATTCTGCTTCTGTGTTTTTGTGCTTCATGTTCCTTCATCTGCTGCTATGATGAAGGTCAAAATGGCCGCCAGATTGGGGTTTGCGGTGGGATGAAAATAACTCGTCGTTCATTTGATGTAAATCAAAGCTCATTGCCGTTCGGTGCCACTTCTAGCGGCACTTTTAAAAGAAGACATGTTTAATTAAACACTATGTTTAATCACTTGAGTTGGTTTAACTAGTTAATTATCAAACCGACTGTATTAGTCATAGAAGATTGGGTGGTAATTGTTTTTGAACTCATTTTGATCCACGGTCAGGATTCATTATTCTGCCTCTATGTGGAAAGAAAGTTCCAGAACTTTAACGGTGGTTGGTAGAAATACATTTTCCAAAGATTTTGATCTAAGTCAACCATGACACAGTAGTCTTTACTTGTGGGATGTTCAGGTGTGTGTCTGACATGGCCAAGTCCTGGGCTGTGTTCATTGGGCACTAGGCGAAAAAAAATGGTCTGAAACATGGAGGGCCCACCTGTACATTCACTTTCATTGTGAAATGTTGTAAAATGTTACTCGTTGAGTGCACTAATGAACATGACCCAGGCAGTGTAAGCAAGGACGGGGCAGGCAGATCACTTTCAAACCCCATTCACAGCCACTTGCGTGGCTCTTTTAGGCACTCATCCCACTCTGTAACTGGGTCACAGATATCATCAGGAGGGGGGGGGGCGGGAGAAGTCTACGAAAAACGTATCAGGTACCGTTGACATTGGTATGAATTACAAATGGCGTCAGTTGATTCCTTCCCCCTACTGAGATGCTATTTTGAAAAAAAAGAAAGGAGGGATGGAGAGATGGGAGAGCAGAGAGTGGAGGAAGAGGAGGTGGCTGTGAGAGACTTTTGAATGCCAACACATATATTGATTTGGATCTCAAAAATTACATTACTGTTCCGGGGCTTGTGACGCACAAGTCTGCCCGACGAAAATAGCCAAAAATATTACCAGAATGGATAATGCAGAGAGGCTGGTTTAGACTGCAGGTTTAGGCCTTTACACAGACAATGGATTCAAGCACCCAGCTCTGCACGCGCTGACCAATGTCCTCGTATGACACTGGAAATATACGGCTGGACAATAGAGACAGAAAAGAACATAACCACTCAAATTCAATTCTTCTAAAGAGGTATTGGGCTAACAGTGATAGAGATGAAAATGTATATGAATGGTTAACCCATTACAGTTTAAATTGAGGGGGGGGGGGGGTTCTACTAAGCTGTATGGAATTGTTTTAATAAGGTCATACCAAGGATAATTTTTCTATTTGATTTAGAATTTTAAGACCCCTTGAAATATCCCAAAAATATAATACAAAATTGTTTGATGAAGCATTATATTCGGCCCTAATTCTACTAGCCCATACAAACGCATTGAATAACAGACTCACTACACGGAACAACAGATAGTCCCCCAAAAATCTAAAGGAAGTTTGTTCTAAAGTGTCTGTCCCCTTATTTTTTTGGCTCTAAACAGTCTCCATAATATACTGCACTTCCGTTCAACTGGTACCGGGTGACCTACAGGCGAGTCTTGGTGAGGCCTGGGGCCGTACTCAAGCAAAACAATTGACATGTAAGTGTTCGTGAGAGTCTCGCCTTTCCACAGACGGGTTATTAGTGTGGAGGCCAAGCTGTTCGGACCCTACAGACAGAAGTGGGCAGATCAGCTGTACCGACCTAAGACACGTCCCACACCGCTTGTGGGGTTCATGGTTCAAAGTATCTTTTCATTCCATAGAGGGGCCAAACCATCCATAGGCTACAGACGATTTTGTGAGAAGACCGATTTTCAGGATGACTGATGGTCTGACACACGCCACTCTAGCGCTGTCACCTTTCACCACAGATGGTCCTGCGTGGCTCAGTTGGTAGAACATGGTGCTTGCAACGCCAGGGTTGTGTGTTTGATTCCCAAAGGGGACCAGTATGAAAATGTATGCACTCACAACTGTAAGTCGCTCTGGATAAGAGGGTCTGTTATAATGTGGAAGTGTGACGTTGGTGGGTTGAGATGCACCAGATATCTCTAGTTTAAAGCAAACGGATTTTTATGAGTTTTTTTATTGTCCTAAATTGATTTCTGTGGGGGGCAATACATTGACTTTAGGTTAATGTGTCCACTTATTCATGTTTTTTCTAGTTATGTTATTATATTGTCATAACATTATATTGACATTTGAATAAATTTGTTTGGCCATCACCTGTTCCAACTTACCTCGTTGTACAATAACTTGAAGTAACATCGGTTGGAGTGACTAGATGCTCCAACCAGTCCAGAGAAGCAAGTAAAAATTATAGGCAATTGTATTGGAACATAACACCTACCTTTTCAACACCAAGTGAATGAAATGGTGATACATGATGTTGATTAAAATCTCACTTCTTAGTGGAGAGAGAGAGAGAGAAAGGGAGAGAGAGACAAAGGGAGAAAGTCGAGGGAGAAAGAGTGGAGGGAGAGAGGGAGAGAGAGAGTGGGAGGGGGCTCAGAAGGGCTGGAGTAAGCAAAGAGGTCACTCACCATACTCACCGGATTGCTGACGCCCAAACAATGTACAATGCAACATAATGAGACATTCAAATATATTTAATAATAATTTGCCACCGGCTTTGTCTCCAAACTGTCACAAGAGAAATCGTAAGACTTGCACTGCCAGGTTTTGTTTAATCTGTAAATGAATGGGCTATCACTGGGGAGTAGGGTGAAGTGGCCCATAGACACTGATCTTGCTAGTTTTGCATTTCCCCCACTAATGGTTAGGATTGGAAGAGGGAAAGCTGATCTTAGATCTGTACCTAGAGGAAACTTAACCCCAGCTTATCCCTGGACATTGCTGTCATTAAGGTCAATATCAAAGGTGGCCAGAACACACACTTGTGTCATGTGACATATTTATATGTCATTTCTCTTCTTGGTGATGGGGGTATTTTAGCGTGGTTCACCTTCCACAGCATGGTGAATGTTGGAGGTTGATGGACTCTGTTTCCCCGGGGGAAATAGCTCTTGTAACATCGTTTAGCATCACACTCCTGTATCCCCTCTCGGCTTTTAGCTGACGTTGTGGCCACCCCCTCCCTGTACTTTGTGAAGTGTGTTTGTGTGCATGTGTGTGCATGCATGTGTGTGTGTGTGCGTGAAGTACACAGGGTTGTGTGTATACAAAATATTTAAGCTCCTTTGAACGGGGTATGGTAGTAGGTGCCAGGCACAACGGTTTGTGTCAAGAACTGCAACGCTGCCGGGTGTTTATCGCTCATCAGTTTCCTATGTATCAAGAATGGTCCAGGCAACTTGACACAACTGTGGGAAGCATTGGAGTCAACATGGGCCAGCATCCCTGTGGAACACTTTCGACACCTTGTGGAGTCCATGCCCCGATTAATTGAGGCTGTTCTGAGGGCAAAAGGGGGGGGGGGGGTGCAACTCAATATTAGGAAGGTGTTCCTAATGAGTGGTATAATCTGTGTATATCACACAACCAAGATCCCTTCTCTGTTCCTGAAAAGACATACATTTAACACAAGACACACATCGCAGAGGGCACTGCACACATCTTCTATGGACTCCCGAATGTCCCGAATGGCACACGTAGTGCACTACGTACTTATAACCAGGGCCCATATAGATGTAGGATATTTATTTGATCACTCTTTTGTTGCTCAGGAAAATCAAACTTGTGGTGTATGCAAGGTTTAAAAGGCTTCTAAAGCTAAAATGTCAGACTTGATTTGCCCTAACTAAAAAAAAAACATCCCCTACAAAAAAAAGTATATTTAATCATAATCCACATAATAATTCACATTTCCTGTTGCTGCAGGATTATTTTCCTGTTGCAGCAAACGGCCTCAAATTAAGAACCTACATTTGTACGGCTCTGGTCAAAGATAGTGCACGATATAGGTTGCTGCCATTTGGGACTCACCCCATGATTAATGTGGCACTTAGCTGAGCCCAGGATTAATCCTAATCTATATGCAGGATAGAGCATCATCCAGCATCACCCAGCCCCCCCCCTGATTCGATTTTCCAGAGTGTTGGATGAGCTTCCCGATCACTTTGGATGAGCGTCCACGTCACTTCCTGTTGAAGGCAGAACGAGGGAGAGCTCGTTTTCTTTTTGTGTTTTAGAAAGTTTGTTGTTTTGGAACGTTTTGAAAGTCTATTGAGTTTGGATCCCGTGTCTCGGTTGGCGTCACCTTCTGGGACCTCTACTATCTGTCCAGGGATCCTGACGACCAAGGCCGGGTCTGAGGAGCCTGCTTAGTGTAGCAGTTAGCCTAGCAGCAGATCTATAACCTTGCTGCCAGCTCTTGCTGATGATTCAACCATATACGCATCAGCAACCAGAGCTAATGAAGTCACTGAAACCTTTAACAAAGAGTTGCAGTCTGTTTTGGAATGGGTGGCCAATAAATAACTGGACCTGAACATCTCTAAAACTAAGAGCATTGTATTTGGTACAAATCGTTCCCTAAAGTCTAGACCTCAGCTGAATCTGGTAATGAATGGTGTGGCTGTTGAACAAGTTGAGGAGACTAAGTTACTTGGTGTTACCTTAGATTGTAAACTGTCATGGTCAAAACATATAGATTCAATGGTTGTAAAGGTGGGGAGAGGTCTGCCCGTAATAAAGAGATGCTCGGCTTTTTTAACACCACACTCCACAAAGCAAGTCCTGCAGGCTCTACTTGTATCTTATCTTGATTATTGTCCAGTCATATGGTCAAGTGTTGCAAAGAAAGACCTAGTTAAGATGCAGCGGACCCAGAACAGAGCCATATCTCTTGCTCTTAATTGTAAACAGATGGCTAATTCACAGTCTCCAGGTCTTTTCACAGTCCCCAGGTCCAGAACAAAATCAAGGAAACATAGAGTATTATACAGAGACATGAGTGCATGGAACTCCCATCTTATATAGCGCAAGTGAACAGCAAACCTGGTTTTAAAAAACAAATATACTAACACCTCACGGCACAATGCCTCTCCTCCATGTGACCTACTTGTTGTGTGTATACATGTACACTGACATGTATGAGTGACTGATAGATGCACACTCACACACACACACACTACATGTTAATGTTTTTAAATGTATGTAAATGATATGTAAATAAAATGTAATAATTCACTGTGTGTCGGACCCCAGTAAGACTAGCTGTCTCCATTGGCGTCGGCTAATGGAGATCCCAATAAATCAAATTTAAAAAACGAAATGAAATACTTGTTTATGCCTTCTTACGCAAATGAAAAATTCCCAATATGAGAGACCCGCCTGGGCACGGAGGTCAGCTCAATGATTTACATTTCATTAACTAAAATTCATTCAAAATGAAATCAAATTCAAATGTAACCATGTCATTGGATTTAGACCAGAGGTTGGGTGGAGAAGAAGACAACAATTGCTGAGGTTCCTTTATGACTCTTTCAAATCACTTTTCAATGTTTATTCACCCATTTTGT